>NC_045635.1:77731464-78041247 GCF_009829155.1 Mustela erminea | reverse complement strand
TCCCAGGTTGTCTCCATCAGGGCCAACTCCTGTTTCAGGAGCATTAACTTCCCATTTCAAATGGGGAGCAAGACAAGTGGCCCAGGCTTGGGGGTGGGGAGTGGCCTGGAAAAAGATGCTCAGTGGATCTACAGTGGTATATAAATTAGATACAGGAAAAAAAAAAATTAGATCCAGAACAGAGGATTCATTATGCCCTAAGTGGCTTATTCCTTTGACAGCTGATATAATTAGAAAAATTTGTTTACTTATAATCAAAATCAGCCTACTTGAAGTCTTAACAATTAGTCTTCATGTGGCCTCATAACAACACTGATTAAGTCTATTCCCTATTTTAGGGGAAAGATGTCACTTCCATCTTCTTCTTCTTCTTCTTCTTTTTTAAGATTTATTTATTTGAGAGAGAGAGAATGAGTGGGAGGGGCAGAGGGAGAGTTAGAGGGAGAGAGAAACTCAAGCAGACTCTTTGCTGAGCAAGAAGCCCAATGTGGGACTTGACCTTAGGACCCTGACCTGGTCACTTGCATCTTTTTAATTTGCCCAGGCTACAAACACCCAAGTTCCTACAACTAGTCTTCCTAAGGTATAGGGGTTAGTTATTATTTGAACTCTAAAATAATAACTAAAATTCAGTGAGTACTTACTATGTGTAGACTTTTCTTTTTAAAGATTTTATTTATTTATTTGACAGAGATCACAAGTAGGCAGAGAGGCAGGCAGAAAGAGAGTGGGAAGCAGGCTCCTTACTGAGTGGAGAGCCTGATTCTGTGCTCGATCCCAGTACCCTGGGATCATGACCTGAACTGAAGGCAGAGGATTTAACCCACTGAGCCACCCAAGTGCCCCTATGTGTACACTTTATTTTAACTAGTTTTATGTATTAACTCATCTAATCCATACAAAAACTGTATGAGGTATGTACTAAGCTCAAACAAGGCTATGATATGAGCCCAGTGATATCTTCTCAGGAAATTATAAATGTAAAGCAATGTCTCTAGGACCTAGAAGGCCAGAAACTTAAGTTAAATCTGTGCCCATTGGTACATACCATGTCACTTAAATTAGGGGACAGGCATGATCTTAGGAGTCAGATCCACTTAGGTTTTAATTTTTGCCATATCAAATACTAGTTGGGTTACCTTGAGCCAGTCTCTTACTCTCTCGGGGTTTTCATTTCCTGATTTGCAAAATGAAGATAATAATACCTTCCCTAAAGCTGGTTATTAAAGTAAAATGATTTGCTGAATATAAAGCTTCTATCTTTATACTTGGTACATATAGGTAATCTATAAATATTCATTTCATATTTCACTATTCTTCTCTCTTTTCCCTACCTTACCGCAGGAATTAAAATTCCTACTATGCATGTGCCACCAAGAATTAAACAACAGTTTAGATGTAATCTGAATAGCAATAATAAAAAAAGCAGTTATTTCGTAGTTGCTACCACACTGTGGTCTGATTTAATATAATTCAATATATTTAATATAATATTTTATTAAATATCTTAATAGATATAATAAAATAACAAATATTTTTATTAAATATTTATTAAATTTATTAAGTATAAAATGTTTTTAAATATCTAATTTAATACAATATTAACCTCCTTTCTAATCAAAAGGACTAAATACAGACTGTTTCCTGTTTGTAGGTTTTACAGGGTACATGGAATTTTAGGTCTGGGAACCAGTGACAATTATACTAATGAACACCCAATTTGTTAGAGATATTAGCAAGTTCCAAATTAAAAATATATATATATTTCTGGAAATTAAAACCTGTGCAGTAGTCTGTATTCCTCTGCAACATTTACAAGTTAGTTATTTTGGCTTTCTAGCATTTCTTTTCTTGCAGAAAAGATAACAGGGTTTTGTTTTTGTTTTGTTTAGGTTTATTTTGAGCATTAGAATTAACATGTGTTTACCTGCCTGAAGTACATTTGCTTCAGCCCTAAAAGTTGGGAGTCAGTGTTGATTGTTTAACTATTTAATTAGGTCCCTAGCTGGGATGCCTGGATGGCTCAGTCAGTTAAGTGTCTGTCTTCAGCCCAGGTCATGATCCCAGAGTCCTGAGATGGAGCCCCACATCGGGCTCCCCTTCAGCAGGAAGACTGCTTCTCCCTCTGCCTGCTGTTTCCCCTGCTTGTGCTCTCTGTCAAATAAATAAAACCTTTAAAAAATAATTAGGTCCTAGCCTCCATGACTTCTAATATTGAGAAAGAGAGAAAGAGAAGGACGGAAGGAGAGAGAATGTGTGTAGGGAGTTGAGGGGGAGAAAGGCAAGAGAGAGTCTGAAATATTTTTACTGGATGTGGTGGGAAATGTAGAGTACTTAGAGTTCCAAGAACAATAAAATACCAGAGTGGGTTAGAAAAGTTTGTCTCCTGCATCATCTCAGACTCAGGGTATATTTTTGTGCCTGCCATTATTTAGTTCACTAATATAAATTAGGGGATCTTTCTTTAATGACAGTGCAAACATTTTCTATCTAAGTAAATTTCCACTACAGGCATTTTCAATGACTGATTAGTCAGTCTGGTGGCACTTCAATTTTTTTCTCTCATTTCATTTTTTACTACTGGAATACTTTTATTATTGAATTATTTTTGCTATTGAATTACTGAATCTGAATTATAACATTAAAAATTTAAATTATATCTATGAAGTTCTTTATTATAGCTTCCTTCCTTGTACTCCATAAATAACCTTTTAAGCTCAGTATACTCTCTTGAGTTATATGTAGGGAGAAACTTTCCCAGCAAATCTTATTTATCTACTTACTTCAGTTGAAAAATATACATGGACTTTTTTCCTGGCTTCAAGCAAATATTTGAGAGTGTCTTGATCTTTACTCAAAACATTTTAAATGATAGATCTGTTCTAATTCATAGTTTTAATAAAAGTAAAGTATAAAACCAATATTTTAAGGGAGATTTTAAATGTAAAGACCCTTCAATTACATATTATATAAGAGAACTGATACACATTTAAGAGAAAGAAATCACAGTACTCTGCTGACATTCTCTAGAGCATGTGTAGAATGTGTAATTTTATGTAAATATAAAAGCTTTTCTAGGAACTTGAGGATTTTTATCTTTGAATTAAATGCTTCTATTAATTTTACCCACTGACAGAGTGAGCACTTCTTACATCTTTGCTCTAAGAAAGGCCAAGTAAAAGTGTACTCTTGCAAGTCTACATGTGAATAGGCCCCAACATGATTATAAGTACCATAATTTTCCTTAACTGAATATATTTAGTTGAAGAATTATTATCGGCTGAGCAGCACAACATTAAAGTGACTCATCCAGAAAGCATATGTAAAAAAGAAAAAGACATTACAAGCAGCCTGAACAATAGGCACAGTTGTAGTCTTCCTTAAGTACATTTATAATAGTTTCACTTTATATGAAAATGATATTTACATGGATATTTATATGGAAATGAAGCAAATGTGTATATATAATAACTACAGCAAAAGCTCATTACTGTGGGCTTCTTAGGCTTTTAAAGAAAATAACTAGTAAATGGCACCCCAATAAAAAATTCCTATAATACAAAAATCAATTAGAAAATGACTCATTCTTTTTTTTTTTTTTAAGATTTTTATTTATTTATTTGACAGACAGAGATCACAAGTAGGCAGAGAGGCGGGCAGAGAGAGAGGAAGGGAAGCAGTCTCCCTGCTGAGCAGAGAGCCCGATGTGGGACTCGATCCCAGGACGCCGGGATCATGACCTGAGCCGAAGGCAGAGGCCCAACCCACTGAGCCACCCAGGCGCCCCAGAAAATGACTCATTCTTAGGAGAAAAAAAACTAACTGTTACAAAGTCACCTTAACAGAAAATACAATTTAACTAGAATCCATATTAAATAAAGTTTAAAAATATATGTCCCCAATATGCATTCACAAATACCATCACTTGCCCCCTCTAATGTGTGACCCTGGAGATAAGGCACGGTTTCTCCAAACTGAATTCATAATATGGCCTGAATGGATACTGAGAACAGTGGGACTTCTACAAGAAAACATGAAAACTGCTTTAGAAACATAATATGAGTGTTTAACTCTGAAAATCTCACTAAGCATGTTTCAGTGTCTGGGCTTATACATTTATACAAGTCCTCGGCCTGAATGCATTTTTTTAAACTAAAAAGATGGAGCCTTTAAACTAAAAGAACAAAAGAACTGCACACCGTACTACCTTACTATTAACTATGGAAGGTATGCTTAGAGGATAACTGGGGTAAAGAAGGATGAAGGGGAAGTCTCAAGCCCTCTGAATATTAATTTGCAATAAAAATTCTGTACCCTGACCACCAAACCACAAGCAGTGGACAGTCAAGCTACCTGTGAAGAATCACAGTTCTTTTAACTGCTGTCTTTCTGCAACTGTTATTCTGCCTGCAGCAAATAGCATGTGCAAATTTTTAAATCAAAGGCTAAAAAACAAACTGAAATCTTCTACTCTTGCTGACAGTCTTAGCTCAAGGCCAGGATTGGGAAACACACACGCAAGCTGAAGCTTCTATTAAGCCATGCTGGACATAACCTTGTTGGAATACTTTGTTCTCATCAGGAAGATTTTTTTCCCTAAGCTTGGTTGTTTTCCTTGCAATAAAAGATCCTTCACCCACCTGTGCCTCAAACTGGAATGATTTTAATGGTTCAAGTCAAGCCTTTATTGAGCTGAGTTTGGGCTATACTGAATTATCCTCCCTAGGGATTTTATGTAAATGGCCAGAATGGTATTCCCCTCAATAGAAAAGCTTGCCAGAACCTTCAAATGCTGACAAATCTTTTATTACAATCCTGTACTAATTTCTTCACTTGTTAGATCAGTACATGTGGGTGGGTTGTACTCCAGGTAGCCCCTGGAGCCTTGAATCAGAGTAGTATCGCCAATGGCCTCTGGCCACCACATGGGAGACTCCCTGATTGGGGGGGGGGCTCTGTGGGGGGCATGCAGATGAAGTGGCCTTTCCTTTGTCTGGCTCCCTATGTCTCTACTCCTGATAGCACAGCCTGCAGGTACAATGCTCCTCAGAGCCCTACTCATTTTGCATTTTACAGAGTAGAATATTGGGGTTTAGGGTGATCTGATAGTTAACAAAGAATGAAATGAATCTTCCTAAGTTTATAGAGAGATTCTATGAAGCAATGCCTGCCCCAAAAAATCACTGGATATGCTTTGGTTCTGAATAAACTACCTTACAGGCAAAACTGCTGCTTTAAATCTTTTATCATAAGACCCAAATAAATGAACTGTGTTATTCAGAATTCTTTATGTATTCAAATATGTTCCTAAAAAGTCCCTCCACCCCTTCAAAAGGAGACTCATCAAATACACAAGGGCTACAGACACTCTTGTGTAATTTAATTAGCAACCAGTCTTGAAAGTCACAAAAGAAAAGCTATTAAAAATGTTCATTCATCTACACAGGATGGAAAACATTAGCCAAATAAAAGATGAATAAAAAGCCCAAAGACTTTGAAGTATTCAGCCAAAAATATATATATAACACACATATACACACACAATTTGGTCAAAGGCCCTTGGCATTTTTCAAATGCCTCATAATCATTTATAAAATAAGGGAAAGAAAAGTGAAAATGGTCATGAATACTATGAAATAATACCTTGCATATTATATATTCTCAACTATATATACATATAAGTTGTTTGGGTATTCTAGATCAGGGGATGGCAAACTACTGCCCTCAGGCCAAATGCAGCTCACTATTTTTTTTTTTTTACGATTTTATTTATTTATTTGAGAGAGAAAGAGAGTATGCCAGAGCACAAGCTGGGGGAGGGGCAGAGGGACATGCAGACTCCCTGCAGAGCACGGAATCCTGATGGGCTTGATCCCAGGACCCTGAGATCATGACCTGAGCTGAAGTCATATGCTTACCCAACTGAGCCACCCAGACATTCCTGACTCACTGGTTTTGTACAGACCTTTAGCTAAGAATGATTTTTACATTTATAAGTAGCTGAAAAAAAATGAAAAGAAAAATTTGTGACACATGAAAGTTGCACGAAATTCAAATTTCGGTGTCCATAAGTAAAGTTTTATTGGAACATAGTCATTTATACATTGCCTATAGCTGCTTTTGCACTATCCCTTGTGACGGGGATTCTGTGTGGTCTAAAAAGCCTAAAATATTTAATATCTAGCTCTTTATGAAAAAAGTTTGCTGACCTGTGTTTTAGTTTTGTTACTGTTGTTGCGCTATAACTGACATAACACTGCATTAGTTTTGGGTATATAACAATTAATTTGACATACGTATATATTGTGAAATGATTACAACAATAAATATAATCAATATTCATTACTTCACAGTTACAATTTTTTGCATGTGATAAGAACTTTTGTAATTTACTTTATTAGCAACTATAGTCACCAAGCTGTACATCTCCAGGACTTATTTATCTTATAGGTGAAAGTTTGTACCTTTTGACCACCTTTCCCCATTTCTTGCTCCCATTTCTTTCCCAACCACCTCTGGCAACCAGCCCATGCCCTAGATTAATAAAAATGCACTCTTGGGAGGAACATCAGCAAGAACATCAGCAATTTCCTAGTCCAAATCTCTTATAAGGATATGGAGAGAGAAACCGAAAGTGATTGCCCATGTATACACAGATAGGTCACTGGATTTCTGGTTTCCTCTACTATCATAATGTAACTGTATCTCTTTACAATGTCTGCTTCTTTTCTTCTGGGGATAAAATGCATATTGTGAATTATACAAGCTGAAGTTGATTTCTAGGTTTATTCTGCCAAATACATCAATAGAATATTTTAACAGGACTAAAAACATATTTTTAAACAGTTAGCACAATACCACAGTTAGAATCAAGGTACCCCTTGTAAAATTTATTTTAAAAATCTTCAAATTAAGTAAATAAAATGTAACAGCAATACATGCATGCAGAAACTTTAAGCCAGTCAGTATAAAAGGAAAAATCAGTCAATATAAAGCAATATGAAACTTACAATAGAAATCTTATGGCCAAATGATCACTTCTCCAAGTAACACAGAGAGATCCATATCAAATTCACTAACATGATATCTTATACTTCCTTTCAGACTTTTTTTGAAGATCCAGTAATTGGCCAATATATATCTTAAATAATTGACCTATTTGTAGTTAACATGGGCTTTATAACTATACTACAGTACATTTCAGGAAGTTTCCAAGTTACTCATCCCAGTGTTGCAGATACACATACATATACTCATTTCAATCTCATCATCACCCTATGAGATATATCCTGTTATTATCTCTATTTACATAAGAGAAATCTGAGGTGAGAGAGATTAGATAATTTCCTCAAGGTCATATACCAAGTAAGTGGCAAAGTTAGTATTTGAAGTTATGTAGTTCAGTCGGTCATTACACTAAATTCAATATGCTTTACTTCCTCTTAGGAATAAGAAAAGGTAAGTTTTAGTTAAAAACATTTCAAAGTATGGAAAGCATAAGCTAAATCTGGTATGTGAAGTTCATTTATATTCTTAATTTAATACGTGTTTAGTGTCTGCTAATGGTACAACATTGCAATAGAAAAGGACGAAAACCTGAGAGATGAGCAAAGCATGGTCCTTGCCTTCATGGAATTTGTAATTTTGTAGAGAGCCTAAAACAAGTACATACAAGGATGCATAAATTGATGACAGTATCATCAGACTATAACACACTACACAGTAGGAAGTAAGAAAATTGGTAAAGCAGGGTAATGTATACCTTCCGACACGTGACTGTAAATGAAAGGGATAGTTTCCATATTCTTAGTCAATAATGAGGAAATATTATCTTTAGGGTATATAGAAGATGGGCTTGGGAGCTTAAAAAAAAAACAAAAACAAAAACAAACAAACTAAAAATCCCCCTCAAACCCCTCAAACAACCATCTAACCAAAAAACACAGTTTGGAATTGCTGTTGTGGGAAGAAAAAAAAAAGGAACTGGAGTTAAACAGAAAGCTGCCCCAACATCATTAGAAAAGTATGGGGATTTTGCAGTGCTAGACACTGTGTGCTTGAAATGAATATATTAGGTTACAAGATAAATGCAGCCAGGGGGGAACTAATAGGTTGTTAAGAAAGGGGAAAGGATAAGGGAGAGTGTAGGTAAAGTCATAATGAGGCCAAGAGACACATTAGGAGTCTCATACTGAGAATTGAGAGGCAAGGGGTATGTGAGGATGACTGTGGTTATAAAGGTACATTTCAAAGCTTTAGATCCTGGAGGTAGCCATATTCTAGGTGATGACAGAGTCTATTAACTGTGGTGCCTGGGTGGCTCAGTCAGTTAAGCATCTGCCTTTGGCTCAGGTCATGATCAGGGTCCTGGGATTGAGTCCAACATTAGGGGCTCTGCTCAGTGGGGAGTTTGCTTCTCCCTCTCATTCTCTCATTCTTCCTCTGCGCTTTCTCTCTCTCAAATAAAAAAATAAAATCTTTTTTTAAAAAAAGTCTGTTATTTGTATGCTTATGAGGGAGTTGAAATGGGGAGAAAAATCCACGCTGATGGAATTAAAAGCCAAGGAACTTTGAGACCAAACTGTAGGATGGGACTCCTCTTCAATGGTGGAGTCATCAACATTCACCTCCTATTTTCTACTAAGTAAACATTTATTTCTTGGTTTTATATTTTTATAATTTTCTTTCTTGGAGGATGTTTGCATTTTGTTTCTTGTTTTGATGGAGAGTTATGTTTAGAAGGGAGTAAAGTCTGAGGAAAAGGGTATGATTAGTTTAAGGTGAAAATCAGATTTTAGCAGAGTGATATTTTATTATCTCTCTGGAGGGATGTGGATTGACAAAACCTGTTTTGGTTCATAGACTGATAATCACACAAACATCTTGAATAATTAGGTTTCCATATTTTCAAAGTAGATAATATAAAAATAATTGGTAATTCTTTCAAAATGTAAAAATGCCTTTTAGTTATTTAAATTACACTATTTTCACAAGTTTTAGAGATACACTGGGATAATTTTAACATGGTGCTATAAACTTGAAGGTTTTTTCTTTTTCTTTTCTTTCTTTAAACATTTTTATAAAGTGTCATAGAGCCTTAGCAAATTATTCTTAAATATGTACATACCATTTATTTACTGTATGTATTTTTAAATGGCCACAGTTTTCAGACATGAATACATAATAGTAAAAAAATTAAACCAGTACATCCAGATGTTAAGAAATTAGTGAAGTATTTCCTGAGTGCAATCCACATATGTTTTATAAGCCAATGAACTCTCCTGGGCCTCTGTAGAGTATCAACAAGAACCAGCTCAAGAGTAATTTACTCAAAAAAGCCCGAAATCATTAATATGCTTCAAAAATGTGTCCGAAAGAGCCCAGTAGTCACTTCAGACCTCTGACCTACTGTATGGGTATTACCTAAATGGGTTTTTACTCAGTAAAATAGAAAATAAATTCATCATGTATTTTTAGGATTTGCTTTTGAAGCCGTTTTAAAGTTTCACTTACAGGAGTCTTCAGGGAATGTATAATAAATGTTGGACAGCACAATAACCAAAAGAAGAAAGCTGGTCTTGGAAGCAGAAGACCTGAATCCCACTTACTTTCCCTATGACTTTTGACAACACATTTAAACAATTCTTTGAGACTGTTTTGTTAACTGTAAAACAAGAATAATACCATCTGCCTTGCTGAACTCATAGGGTGGTAATAAAGATACAGGTAAGTTATGAAACTCTTTGTAAACAGTGCAACATAAAAAAAACAAAACAAAACCACTTGAGTTGGTTTTATAAATACCTCTATAGGGAAATTGTGCTTGGCAGCCGGATGGGGACAAAACAGCTCCTGACTCTTCTATCAACTCACAAAATAATTATGTTAATTTTAGGCCCCCAGTATACAACATTTCTTTTTTTTTTTTTTTTTTCTTCATTTCACTTAAATTCCAGTTAACATACAGTGTAATATTAGTTTCAGGTATAGAATCTCTAGTGATTCATCACTTACATACAAAATCCAGTGCTCAACAAAACAATTGCCTTCCTTAATCCCCATCACCCATTTGCCCCATCCCCCTGCATACCTCCCCTCCAGCAACCCTGAGTTTGCTCTCTATAGTTAAGAGTCTGTTTTGTGGTTTGCTTCTCCCCTTTTTTCCCCTATGTTCATCTGTTTCATTTCTTAAATTCTACCTACGAGTGAAATCATATGGTATCAGTCTTTCTCTGACTGACTCATTTTGCTTAGCTAACACACTCTAGCTCCATCCACATCATTGCAAATAACAAGATTTCATTCTTATTTATGGCTGAGGGATATTCCATTTTATATATAAACCACTACTTCTTTACCCACTCATCAGTTGATGGACTTATGGACTCTTTCCATTGTTTGGCAATTATTGATAATGTTGCTATAATCATTGGGGTGCATGTGCCCCTTCAAATCAGTACTTTTGTATCCTTTGAGTAAATACTTAGTACTGCAACTGCTGGGTCATGGCATAGTTCTATTTTCAACTTTTAAAGAACCTCCATACTGTTTTCCAGAGTGGCTGCACCAGTTTACATCCCCCACCGACAGTGTAAGAAGGTTCACCTTTCTATACATCCTCACATCTGTTGCTTCCTCTGTTAATTTAGCCATTCTGACAGGTGCAAGGCGCTATCTCATTATAGTTTTCCTTTGTATTTACCTGATGATGAGTGATGCTGAGCAACTTTTCATATGTCTGCATGACTTCTTTGGAAAATCTCTATTCATGTCTTCTGCCCATTTCATAACTGGATTATTCATTTTGCAGGTGTTGAGTTGAATTACTAACTACTTTTCAGATGTGTCATTTGAAATATCTATTCCATTCCAAAGGTTGTCTTTTAGTTCTGTTGATTGCTTTCTTCATTGAGCAGAACATTTTTATCTTGTTGAAGTCCCAATAGTTCATTTTTGCTTTTGTTTCCCTTGTCCCAGGAGACATACCTAGAAAGAAGTTGCTATGACCAATGTCAAAGAGGTTATTGCCTGTGTTCTCCTCTAGGATTTTAATGATTTCCTTTCCCACATTTACATCTTCAATTCACTTTGAGTTTATTTTTGTGTATGATGTAAGAAAGTGGATCAGTTTCAGTCTTTTGCACATGCTTGTCCACTTTTCCCAATACCATTTGTTGAAAAGATGGTCTTTTCTTCTATTGGATATTCTTTCTTTGTTGAAGATTAATTCACCACCTAGTTGTGGTTTCATTTCTGGGTTTTCCATTCTGTTTCACTGATCTATGTGTCTGTTTTTGTGCCACTAGCATACTGTCTTGATCACTACAGCTTTGTAATATAACTTGAAGTCCAGAATTGTGATACCTCCCAGTTTTGCTTTTCTTTTTCAAGACGGACATGGTTATTTAGCAGATATTTTGTGGTTGTATACAAATTTTAGGATTGGTTGCTCTAGCTCTGTGGAAAATGCTGGTGGTATTTTTTTGATAGGGATTGCATTAAATACATGAAGGATAGCTTTGGGTAGTACAGACATTTTAACAATATTTGTTCTTCCAATCCATGTGCATGGAAAGTTTCTCCATTTCTTTGTGGTATCTTCAGTTTCTTTCAGTAGTGTTTTATAGTTTTCAAAGTATAGATGCTGCTTCAATTCTAAATTCTATATTCATTCTATAGATCAATATGACTGAACTTTCATTTGCTGCCTTCTATGCTTCTTCCCACCATCTAGATGGGAATATTCCCAATAACCTCTGATCTTTTCTCTATAAACTCTTTATCTTAATGAATTATTTTACATAAAGGCTTTTGTTATATATAAGCTGAGGATCCCCAAATTTCTATATCCAAGCCCCAAACTTGTCTGAGGAACAGTCTTCTCTTTTCACATACCAACTAAACACAACCAACTGGGTGTTCCATGTCCTTATAAGCAATATATCCAAACCTGAACGACCACTTTCCCCCAGAAACCAAAATCTATTTCTGAATATCTTGTTTTCCCATGTGGTACCACTATTCTTTCAGTTGTCATTGCTGAAAACAACAGTTAGTTTTTACTTTTTATCCTTTTTGTTAATCACATCCAGCAATTCTCATCAATCATTATTGTTCCAAGTGCCCTTTAGCATCCATCTTTGCCTTTTTGACAGCATCTGTCACTTTTCTGAAGGTCACATTCACTAACCTACTGCGGCTGGTCTCCATGCTTTCAGTCAGTCTCACAAATGCTTCTGGGGGAGGGAGGTTCTTCCTTGGAACACTGATATCACTATATCATTTCCTGATATTATGAGTTAAAATTAAATTCTTCAATTACATTCGAAGTCCCCCAAACTAATGTAATTAGAGACTAATGATTATGACTAATATGCTGAACACAAACCAAGAGATTTTTAGAATAGACTGCATTAAAGTAATAAAATTTAATAGGAAAATATAGTTCTATCCTAAATATTAAAGAAAAAAAATAGTCACAATCTCCATTGTGGACATAAAATGAAACAGCATTTGTAGACTTCATACACCAGCCTTACTGTCTTGGAATTTAAAAATGTAGTAGTGTCTTTTTGCTGACTATGTGAACTCTACTAAATAGACAATGCTGAATCCATGTTATGCTATTTCTTTTTCTCTGTGGTATAGGTTAAAAGCTATAATTTTAATCAATTCTTTAAATATGCAAATCACATTTCATGCATAGATCTTTCATTGATCTTGCAAAGATCAGGTCCCAGCTATGTTTTTAGCATGACACACAGAAATAACTCTCAATTTTGACAAGATAACCTTGTTTTATTTCATTTCTACAGTCTTCTCTTTGCAAATTGTTACTGGTGTCACACTTTAATGAGGAGCGAAGCACAGAGATTCTAATTTTGAGATTTTATTCATTTGGGGGGAAAGAGTTCTCTCTATTGCTTTTCAGAAATAGGAAAACTATGTCTTATGTACATAACTGTAAAGTGCTCATTTTCTTTTCTCCATTAGAAGAATATTGCTGCCTAATAAAGGTTATGATCTTAGAAAGAAAAAAAAGCATACACTAAAGAGTAGTACTAGTGCAATGAGCAAAGTTGGAAAACACTTTTTTCCTTGTCTCACATCAACACACTTCATTTTCTACATGAATTCTCTGTTCAGAATAATAGTATTTTTAAATTTTCTACCATAAAAACAGAATCCAACATAGGACCCCAATAATTTCAGGACTCAGGATCTCATATTATTTGCAGTCAAAAGTTTAAGTATTAGGCAGAAAACCACTGCATTTTTCCTAAAGATTTCCTTCATACCCCTGATAAATTTTCTAATATAAATTCAAGGGCAACTAGTTTAAGGATTTTAAGCATTTGCCTAGGGATAACTTGAACTTTTTAAAAAACTTTTAAAAACTTTTAAAAACTGGATCTCAATTTTGTGGTCAGTTTTATTTAAGCATGCCTTATACTGACTAACCTGAATGTAACAAATGGGTTTGACTTTCTGATTATTGCCTCTTCTTATGTAATCTAAAGAATCTCTTTGCTTTGCTCTAGTATTCCCTATCACATGTAACTCTGACTTTGCTACAGCTGTAATAAACTAAGACATGGTTGAAATAAGTCTTTAAAAACTTTCTCTTAGAATCAACCTGATTCAATCTTTTTCAATCATTTTATCACAGTAATTATTTCACATCACCTTCTCAAAGGTAAAGGGTACTTTTTATACTTCTCACTGAGCCTAGCATAGTACCTCATACTTAGTAAGAGTAAACAAACAATGGATGAAATGAATGAATAAATAGAGGGTTAAATGAAATGTTACTAGCCATTATTAGTCTAAGAAAAAACTACATCAAGTCCTAAATAATAAATAGACAGCTTGGGGAAAAAGCTTCATGCTTTTCATGTGTCATGTTGACCCACATTGCTTCAATGATTTTTATAAGTCTTATATTGTGCGTAGTGCCACAAACTGATAAGGTATTTTGTTAATGCTGATTGTATTAGGTGAATGAATGAATGATATATAAATTTTAATATTAACCTATTTTCTATATCGTTCTGGCACACTTATATACATTAAATGTGGCCATTGGTATGAATACACAGACACACATATTTCTATTGATTTACATCCTCGAGGGAATTTTGAATATAAATGTAATGGTTGAATAATATGAAACTGCCATTTTTGTTGGCCAATGCATCTATGCCAAGGTATGGATGATGGAACAGAGTTCTAATTCCTTTCTAAGAAGCTAAATTCTTTTGTCTTCACTGACCACATGGATATTGACATTGCATGCTTTCAATCATACGTTCATTCTTTAGCCTTCAAAAACAAGTCCCGGCATGTTTTTAAGTATATTATGTAATTCCTAACAGAGCATTTATTTTTGTAATCTTCCA
Organism: Mustela erminea; assembly: GCF_009829155.1. Lineage (NCBI taxonomy): Eukaryota > Metazoa > Chordata > Mammalia > Carnivora > Mustelidae > Mustela > Mustela erminea. The sequence continues at coordinate 78,026,848 of NC_045635.1, read as the reverse complement.
TTTTATCAACTATTCTCCAATTTACAGTGAAAAGAGCATTCCATTGATAATACCTATAGGCTTCGAAGTCTTCCTGAGCCATTCTTTCATTCAACCATTAAAAGGGGAAAAGGCACTAGGGGCGCCTGGGTGGCTCAGTTGGTTAAGTGTCTGCCTTCAGCTCAGGTCTGGGATTAAGCCTCATCCACTCCCTGCTCACTTGGTAGCCTGCTTCTCCCTCTCCCTCTGCTGCTTCCCCTTCCCTGTGCTTTCTCTCTCTCTCTGTCAAATAAATAAATACATAAAATCTTAAAAAATAATATAACATAAAAGGGGTAAACATTTTGGGGTTGGACCATAATTAACATTTTTTTAGCTCCTCTTTTTTTTAGTTCCTAGAAAGTATATAATATGCCCTGCAAAACCTAAGCATTTGGGTTTCATTACTCCTTAAGTGTTTCTTATCTGTAAATCCTGTCTCTTTGATAAGAATGTTAAGTTCAACTAGAGTAGATGCATTATATTTTTCTCACCAGATATTTTATGCTTAGGCCCCATTGAAAGTTCTCCCTATTTATCGCTGATGCTAGGTATCAGATTGCCAACAAAATTATGCTCAAGCAACCATGAGATTCTCCTCTGCAGACAGATGGTCTGTATGCTACTGGTAACATGATATTCACAAGAGAGAATCAAAAGAGATACCTTCAAGTTTGTTTTTTTCCCCCCAATAGCTTCACTATGTAAAATGACAATAGACCATAGGAGTTGAGCTTGTCTTGGAAGGAACAAAAATATTATCTTCAAGGTATAAACACACAATGGCCCATTTTTACAACGTAGAAGGAAAGAAAATATGGACTTAGACTATAAAGTTACCATTTCTACTGAGTAAGAGTGAGTCGCAATAAAGTTTTCTAATATACCAGGCATGACTGGGAAGATAATTAGAAAATAAGGCAATGCCAATTAATCAGAGTTCAGTTCAAGTAGGTGTTCATAAAACATGATATGTACATCTTAAATATTTTAACTGAAAAATATCAGTAATCATTTGACAATCTTTTTGATGTAGAGGTATGGTATTCATTTGAGTTAGGATACTCTAATCAGCTCTCTGTAGAGGTCCACTTGCATATACACCACACCTAAATCGGTTTCTAGATTTTTGTTTCTAGCACTTAAATACCTTCATCAAGCAATTTGAGTTCAAAGGATTTTTAGAATTGGTTTCTCTCTTTTAAGTCTGCTTGCCCATCCCTGATTAGATGGCACATTTAAGCTAGCAAGCATTTCCAAAGCATCCAACATAGTACTCATGAAAATGGCGTATCTTGGGGTGTCTGGATGGCTCAGTGATTATGTATCTGCCTTTGGCTCATGTCAGGGTCTTGGGATCGAGCCCCGCATCAGGCTGAAACCTGCTTCTCCCTCTGCCACTCCCCCTGCTTGTGTTCCTTCCCTTGCTCTATCAAATAAATAAATAAATAAATAAATAAATATCTTTTAAAAATGGCATATCTTTCTTCATTCGTGGATATGCCATTTTTAAAAGATTTTTATTTATTTATTTATTTATTTGATAGCAAGAGAGAGAGCGAGCAAGGGAGGGAACACAAGCAGGGGGAGTGGCAGAGGGAGAAGCAGGTTTCAGCCTGATGTGGGGCTCGATCCCAAGACCCTGAGATCATGACATGAAATTGGAAGGGGAGGTAAACCATGAGAGACTATGGACTCTGAAAAACAATCTGAGGGGTTTGAAGTGGCGGGGGTGGGAGGTTGGGGGAACCAGGTGGTGGGTATTAGGGAGGGCACGTATTGCATGGAGCACTGGGTGTGGTGCAAAAATAATGAACACTGTTACACTGAAAAGAAATTTAAAAAATGGCATATCTTTCTTTTAAATTATTTCTTCATTTACATAATATTTAACTGAAGGAAATAATTGTACTATCAAGTACAACTGGCATATAGGGGGTTTGGAATATAGTCACAATATATTCATGGTAATCTAAGATTCCAAATGTTAAGAAAAGATGTGCCGGGTTATATTTGAGGATAGCTTACTAGCAGCAAACATTCAGAATATTCTCAGTATCAGCCAACACCTTATATCCAGTAAAGTGTGAGCACTGATTTCTCAGACAGCTTAGTTACAAGGAGGTGGGCTAAAAGAATTTCTACCATAAAGATGAAGAATGACAGAGAATCCAATAAGAGATACATCCCTGGGACGCCTGGGTGGCTCAGTTGGTTGGACGACTGCCTTCGGCTCAGGTCATGATCCCGGAGTCCCGGAATCGAGTCCCGCATCGGGCTCCCAGCTCCATGGGGAGTCTGCTTCACTCTCTGACCTTCTCCTCGCTCATGCTCTCTCTCACTGTCTCTCTCTCAAATAAATTAAAAAAAAAAAAAAGAGATACATCCTTTATGAACCCCTTACTGTGATCATTTTCAATACTTAGAACATTCCACTACTTTAAGTTGGGAATTTTTAAAGGAAGATATCTTTCTAAAATTAATGACTCATGTAAGGCTTAAGATGCCACTGTTGTTGGAGCTCATCTAATCTTAGAAAATCTATTCCTCTGTCAAATATAAGTTGCATAAAAATACAGCAGAGTTCCCTCAAAAGACATCAAGGGAAATAATAATTCAGCAGCAAAGAATTCATTGCATTCATGGAATGCAAAATTCAAAGGAAAAAATTCAAGGAAGTAAAAACAATTGTTAAATAGAAAGCATTTGTATTTAACAATTTTCCCCTCAAGAATGAAAGAAGAAAATGAGCGTGTTGTTAGATTTGCACACAATTAGAGAGAAGTAGGATCATTAGAGGCAGAAAGTGGTTTATTGATGGGCCTCATTTTCTCAGCCCATAAGTGAAACCATTTTGCTCTTAATGACAATAATCTCCTCCTTAATCTTGACAGTCCTGTATCTAATGATCTCAATCTTAGCCTTATTTTATTAAAACATAAAAAGATTAAGCAGATACTAAGTGAACTGATGATAGTTAAAGAAAAGCTATATTTTAATTTTACTAACTAAACCCTGTGGTGATCAGCAAGATGCATTTGTCACTAAAGTCTAATTGAAAACCTCAAAATGTTGAAAACTGCTATTTTCAGAAACTGACAAATAACTATTGATGTAACACCATGCCCCAAATAAACTAAATATCACCATATTTTATATTTATTAAGAGTCTAATCTGGCTAGAAAATAGTTGATTTTATGAGTATATGACTTTCTAACTGATATTTGAGACTAAACTAAAAAGGATAGCAGTTATAGTTGCTAATAATTTTCTTTACTTTGACCTAGACTCACCACCTGTTGTTTTTTTGGACCAAAAGACAAAACAAAACAAAACAAAACAAACAAACAAAAAAATCTCAGAATATATAAATATTGCTTCCTAAACTGCAAAGGCTGAAATTCTTCCATCAATATAGAGTTGACCCTATAGATCAAACTACAAAACAAGGGGTTCACTGTTAGCTTAAAAGTTGTTGTTCAACATCAATAAAACTAGAAGCTGGTTCTTTGAAAGAATCAGTAAGATCGATAAACCACTGGTCAGACTAATCCAAAGGAAAATAGAAAGGATCCAAACTAATAAAATTATGAATAAAAGGGGAGAGATCATGAATAACACCAAGGAAATAGAAACAATCATCAAAAATTATTATCAACAGCTATATGCCAGTAAGTTAAGTAACCTAGAAGAAATGGATGCATTCCTGGAAACCTATGAACTTCCAAGACTGAAGCAGGAAGAAACTGGCAACCTGAATACACCAAGAACCAGTAAAGAAATTGAAGCAGTAATCAAAAACCTCCCAAAAAACAAGCATGGTTCAACATTCACAAATCAATGTGACAGAACAAATTAATAAGAGAAGAGAGAAGAACCACGTGGTCCTTTTAATTGATACAAAAAAAGCATTTGACAAAATACAGCATCCTTTCCTGATTAAAACTCTTCACTTAATTCCATAAAATCCATCTATGTAAAACACACAGTGAATATCATTCTCAATGGGGAAAAGCTGAGAGCCTGTCCCTTAAGATCAGGAACACGACAAGGATGCCCACACTCACCACTATTGTTCAACACAGTATTAGAAGTCCTAGCCATAGTAATCAGACAACAAAAAGAAATAAAAGTTATTCGGGTTGGCAAAGAAGTCAAGATCTTTTTCTTCGCAGATGACCCAATCTTTCCATCGCAGATGAGAAAACCCAAAAGACTCCACCCCCAAACTACTACAACTCATACAGCAATTCAGTAATGTGGCAGGATACGAAATAAATGTACAGAAATCAGTTGCTATCTTATACATTAATAATGAAACTGTAGAAAGGGAAATTAGAGAATCGATTCCATTTACAGGCATCAAAAACCATAAGATACCTTGGAATAAACATAACCAAAGAGGTAAAGGATCTGTACTTGAGGAACTACAGAACACCCATGAAGGAAACTGAAGATGCAGAAACATTTGAAGCTCATCGATTGGAAGAATAAACATTGTGAAAATGTCTGTGAGGCCCAAAGCAATCTATACTTTCAATGCCATCCCAATCAAAATACCATTGGCATGTTTCAAAGTGCTGGAACAAACAATCCTAAAATTTGTATGGAACCAGAAAGACCCTGAATCACCAAGGAAATACTGAAAAAGAAAAACAAAGCTGGGGCCATCATGTCGCCTGATTTCAAGCTTTATTACAAAGCTGTGCTCACCAAAACAGCATGGTACTGGCACAAAAACAGACACAAAGATCAGCAGAACAGAGTTGAGAGCCCAGATATGGACCCTCAACTCTATGGTCAAATAATCCTCAACAAGGCAGGAAAAAATATCCAATGGAAAAGAAGTGTCTCAATAAATGGTGCTAGGAAAATTGGACAGCTTTATACAGAGCAGAACTCGACCATTCTCTTACACCATATGCAAAGATAAAGTTGAAATGGATTAAAGACCTCACTGTAAGACAGGAATCCATCAAAATCCTAGAGAAGAACATAGGAAGTAACCTCTTTGACATCAGCCACAGCAACTTCTTTCAAGACATGTCTCCAAAGGCAAAGGAAACAAAAGGGAAAATGAACTTTTGGGACTCTGTCAAGATTAAAAGCTTCTGCATACCAAAGGAAAGAGTGAACAAAACAAAGAGGCAACCCATGGAATGGAAGAAGATATTTGCAAATGACACTACAAAGGGCTGATACCCAAGCCTATTAAGAACTCCTCAAACTCAACAAACACAAGACAGATAATCATGTAAAGAAAATGGGCAGAAGACATGAACAGACACTTCTCCAAAAAAGACATACAAATGGCTAAGAGACACATGAAAAAACGTTCATCATCATTAGCCATCAGGGAAATTAAAATCAAAACCAGAGGGGCGCCTGGGTGGCTCAGTGGGTTAAAGCCTCTGCCTTCGGCTCAGGTCATGATCCCAGGGTCCTGGGATCGGGCCCCACATCAGGCTCTCTGCTCAGCGGGGAGCCTGCTTCCTCTTCTCTCTCTTCCTGCCTCTCTGCCTCCTTGTGATTTCTGTCTGTCAAATAAATAAATAAATCTTAAAAAAAAAAATCAAAACCACAGTGAGATACCACCTTATGACAGTTAGAATGGCAAGAATTAACAAGGCAAGAAACAACAAATGTTGGAGAGGATGTGGAAAGGGGATCCCTCTTACATGGTTCGTAGGAATGCCAAGTTGGTACAGCCATTTGGAAAACAGTGTGGAGGTTCCTGTAAAAATTAAAAATACAGCTATCTTATGGAACAGCAACTGCACTACTGGGTATTTACCCCAAAGATACAGATGTAGTGAAAAGAAGGGTCATCTGTACCCCAATGTTCATAGCAGCAATGTCCACAATAGCCCAACTGTGGAAAGAACCGAGATGCCCTTCAACAGATGAATGGATAAAGAAGGTGTCCATATATACAGTGGAATCTACTCAGCCATGGAAATGATGAATACCCAAGTTTTGCATCAACAGGGACGGGACTACAGGAGATTATGCTGAGTGAAGTAAATCAAGCAGAGAAAGCCAATTATCATTATGGCTTCACTTACTTATGGAACATAAGGAATAGCATGGAGGATATTAGGAGGAGGAAGGGAAAAATGAAGGTGGGAAAATTGGAGGGAGAGACAAATCATGAGACTCTGGACTCCATGAAACAAACAGTGGGTTTTAGAGGGGAGGGGGAGTGGGGGGGATCCATTGGCCTGGTGATGGGTATTAAGGAAGGCATGTACTGCATGGATCACTGGGTGTTATATACAAACAGTGAATCATAGAACACTACATCAAAAACTAATAATGTACTCTATGGCGTCTACTAAAAAAAAATGGATATTCATACATACTGGGACACTACTAATTAAATTCAGTAGAAATACAGGATTTACTACCTATAGGGAAAATTTATGAAATACCACTTACGTGTTTTAGTATTTAGAAAATATATAGTAAAAAGGACAAGGACAATATGAAAGATATCAAATATGATATTTCTAACTTGACCTTTCTTAATTAATATTTGTAGGAATGGTAGTCCATATAAATAAAAACATCAGAAAATAAATGAGAAATTAAAAGTGTTCGAATTTAAAATAATCAAGCCATGGAGACTTTAATGGTATAGAACAATCTATCACTTTCTATCCAAAAGCTGATGGAGGCTAAAATGTTCCCAGAAAACATCAGCTCATAAAAGTCAATTTGAATCAGGCCTATTTGAAAACATAAGAATAACATTATTAGTGTGTTGAAATTTAGGGAAGGAGAATTAGAAGTGATTCTATAATCACCAAGTAGACAGTGAGCTAAACTGTCTATGGAGTTTATAGTAAAAAATGAACCACATGTACAATAATAAAATTACTTTATTTAAAATAAGAAACATTACAAAAGAAGAAAAATTCAGTTTAGACACAGAACTGAGGAAAACTCAAAGGCAAGAGCACAACTAAGATCCTTTTGCACTTTAACAAAACAAAAGCGACAGAAAAAACCATAATCTCAACAATTCTCCCTCAAGAATTCACGGGTCACATTATTATTTTTTATTTTTTTTTTTTAAGATTTTATTTATTTATTTGTCAGAGAGAAATCACAAGTACACTGAGAGGCAGGCAGAGAGAGAGAGAGAAGGAAGCAGGCTCCCTGCTGAGCAGAGAGCCCGATGTGGGACTCGATCCCAGGACCCTGAGATCATGACCCGAGCCGAAGGCAGCGGCTTAACCCACTGAGCCACCCAGGCGCCCCCACGGGTCACATTATACTAGTACTATGTTTTATTTTAAGCTTATAAATGAAAGAAAACTGATATTATGATCTTGAGATTGTCCTTTAAAAATTATCCCACAATATCATGTGTGCTAAAATGGTTTAGGAGAAATTCAAGAGGTGATGCAATTTTAATATGTATTCTTATAATTAAAAGTTGATTTTAGGGACACCTGGGTGGCTCAGTCAGTTAAGGCTCTGCCTTTGGCTCAGGTCATGATCCCAGAGTCCCGGGATGGAGTCCTACATTGGGCTCCCTACTCAGTGGGGAGTCTGCTTCTCCCTCTGCCAGCTGCTTCCCCTGCCTGCATGCTCTCTCTCTGACAAATAAATAGAATTGTAAAAAAAAAAAAAATTGACATTAATTTCTGCATATGAGTTAATCTACATTGGTTGGGAATATTTTGTCATTCAAGAATGTGTTTTCTTTTTATTCAATAAAATACACTTTCCTTTTATTCTTCAAATAGCAAAATAAACAACAAAATGAAGGAATAAACCTGGATGTAGTTGAGATGTTTCTCAAAAATGATGTTTGCTTCAATGTAATTCTATGGGGTTTGCAACAGAAATGTAAACAATACTTTGATACTGTTGGAATATCTTCATCTAAATATAAATTCTTTGGTACAAAGCCCAATTCCATTTTCATCCTAGTTCTTTAAAGAGAAAAAGATTTAATGACAATCATTTGTGCACTTTATATAGTCAGCTCATCCAATCTAAACACTGTCTCAGAAAGAAAAAAAAAGTGGGGGGGGAATAAAATCATTTTGTGAAATTGTGGGAGAAGTTTAATACTATAACTTTGGACAAAACTTTGAGCAAGAAATTCCAGTGACTACCCAAAGAATTAATTACTTTATTCTTAAACAAAAGCACATTACTTAACGGCCTCTCTGTCACATCAAATAGTTTTGTGTATAGCAGTGTTAACTCTGAGTAGATATATTAGGGAAAGATTTGTTTAATAAATCATGTATCATCAATCAACCTTCTCAGAGCAATGCTATGAAGACAAATCTCAACATCTGTGCAAACAGTACTTTTAATTGAATAAGACTCTGAAGGTTTGGAAAACTGTATTTCATCTTTTTTTAGTTTCAAGATAAAACAAACATGTATACAATTTATAATTTTTTTATTTGACCCAAGTTCAACATAAGAAATAATAGGTAGATAAGTAGATACAGATCAGGTCAAACCATAGCAAACCGCCATTTTATAGATCAAAATGGTTGTGTATCAATAATTACATGTGGTTTGACCTAAAACTTCAAATCCATATTCTCTAAGGGCACTTTAAGTATTAGAAATTGCAGTAACATTTGCAATGGATGCATTTTTACAGAAAACTAAGACTTTAGTCAAGGAATTCTATCAATTTAAATTTGGGGGGCATTTTCTACTTTTTCTGTGGAAACCAGAATTTCAACTAAAGATGAGACAAGCAAATGTTCATGTGAATCCTATAAGCAAGTGTAAAAAACAACAATCTACTGAAATTTTTTTAACAGTACTTGCTGATGCTATATAAATGGATTGTGTGACAAAAATATATAAACACACATACAGGGACGCCTGGGTGGCTCAGTTGGTTAAGCAGCTGCCTTCAGCTCAGGTCATGATCCCAGCGTCCTGGGATCGAGTCCCACATCGGGCTCCTTGCTCGGCAGGGAGCCTGCTTCTCCCTCTGCCTCTGCCTCTGCCTGCCATTCTGTCTGCCTGTGCTCGCTCTCTCCCCCTCTCTCTCTCTGATAAATAAATAAAATCCTAAAAAAAAAAAAATGTTTAAACACACATATATAACATATGTTATCATCTGGGTTTTTACATGCATTAATTATTATTCAGCTGGAAACCAAGGACAAGTGAACACCTTTTTTCTACATATCAGATTAATTACAACACACATACAAATATATTTTAAACAGCATTTGCAAATATAACAGAAAGAATAATTTTATAGGAAATGTTTGCAATTAAGCTATATGATGATAGTAAATGAGTAATGTTCAAGGCCAAATACCACAAAGTGGAGTTTCGAAACATTCAGAATTTGGCACAGCTTGTTAGCATAGCTCTCTTTCTGTAAACATGCCAAGAGTGCCATGGAGCCCCTCTCTTCCCAGCTACCATCTGCTCGCACACTACCTTCCCTACTCTCACCTCATCCCCATTGGAGAATGCCTACTCCTGCCCCTCCCTGTTATGTCATTCCACTGTAACTATTATCTGGTGGGGGAGCAGATGGAGGAACGAAGTGTTTATTGGCAAATCTACAATCTTCAGACTGTTGCTCTCTTTGCTCTTCTCAAGATCTAAGTTAAATAATGACATTACAGGTCATCTTAGATTTCTTTACTTTTCCTTCTAAAATTTGTAAGCACTGGTAAGGTCATTCTGAAAAAGGGGGCCTGTCAGAATGGAACTTGTGTGGATTCAGGTTCATAAATAAAAGCAGAACTTTGACTTCTCTAGCTGGGAAGTACAAAAGTAGCAGAATCCTAGGAGTAAGGTCTGAATTGAACTACTTTCAACAAAGAATAGCAAAGGAAATAACATTTTGACAAAAGGTGAGGTACATCTGGGAAGGAGAAAATGCCTTACCTAACAAATGTGGTTTGACAATAAATACAGGTGTAATTTTTTATACCCAGTGTTTATTCGGCAAATAACCTCAAAATATAAACCATCCCCACTTCCCACCACAAAAAGAAAATATTCAGGAGAATTTACTGAATTACTGCTATGATTTCACATGACTGTTGAGAGATGCATTTTCAGTTCTAACTTGTCCTTGCCAATCTTCTAAGTGGTCTATAATTCTCAATGATGAGTATTTTGCAGATGGTAAATCTAATCATTCTGACATCTACAAAAGATAATCAGTTGGTGAGCAAAATGAAAAGCAATGTTGCAAAAATCTGAAAAGTCTATCTTGGCATACCAAAAAGCTACAACTATGAGTAAGTATATACCTTTATACTTTCAGCAGATCAGTTTCTCCTTAGAGCTCTACTTCTATTTATGCATCATTGCTATTCCTCAAAACAAAACAAAACAACAATAACTATATAGTCAGTATGTGTGTGTGTGTGTGTGTTCATATTCATCCAATGGATTTCATTATAATTTTGGCTGTGAATCCCAAAGAATACCAATGTGGCTCTAAGATGAGATTTTAAAAATCACAAGAGCCCTTACAAGACCTACTGAATTACAGGTATATTTTTTCCTTTTTTAATCTTTTCTTCTCAAATTTTTTGAAGTATTACGGAAGAAAATCTGTTTACCCTCTATACTTATGCTTTTCCCTCAAATGACAAAAAAAAAATAATCCTGAGAATTACTTCAAAGAGTCAATAAGGAAACTATTTACATTTAATGTACCCATATAGTACTCTATTAGATAGTCAAATAGTATAATATACTTATGTATGCTTGCCTATCATAGAATACACTAAAATATTAAAACAGAGCATGCAATGGCCACGGTCGCCAAACTATGGAAAGAACCAAGATGCCCTTCAACGGACGAATGGATAAGGAAGATGTGGTCCATATACACTATGGAGTATTATGCCTCCATCAGAAAGATGAATACCCAACTTTTGTAGCAACATGGATGGGACTGGAAGAGATTATGCTGAGTGAAATAAGTCAAACAGAGAGAGGCAATTATCATATGGTTTCACTTATTTGTGGAGCATAACAAATATCATGGAGGACAAGGGGTGTTAGAGAGGAGAAGGGAGTCGGGGTAAATTGGAAAGGGAGGTGAATCATGAGAGACTATGGACTCTGAAAAACAATCTAAGGGGTTTGAAGTGGTGGGGGTGTGGGAGGTTGGGGTACTAGGTGGTGGGTATTATAGAGGGCACGGATTGCACGGAGCACTGGGTGTGGTGAAAAAATAATGAATACTGTTTTTCTGAAAATAAATAAATTGAAAAAATTAAAAAAAAACAGAGCATGAAGTTTAAATTTTTAGTATGAAATAATTATGTTCCTTTCTCCATCACTTGTTTTCAGAAAAACATGCTAAACATAGGAAATATTTTTTATGCACAACCTAGCCTACACCAGTCTGCTAATTCCATACATGCAAAACACTTACATTGTAAACTCAGCATACTATATGACAGTTTAATAATTCTTTTCTGAAAACTCTCTACCAGATTTCTATATCTGAAGGGGGCCTAAAATATGCTATTGTGGCTTTAATAGTGTCTTAAGTATGAGTGGCAGCATTTCATAGATAAGGAAATGTATTAGAATATAATATTTGGTTTGATTTCTTTTTTCATGTATTGGTAGGCATTTTCTGATTTTTCCTGCTTGGTCATGACACTAAAGTTGATAAAGGTAGTAGAATAAGACACATATATGTGTGTGGTATCTCAGTAACATTAGTCTAACTTATTGAGTATACATTTTACATTGTTAACTTCACTAATGAGCTCAAATGCCATCTTACATGAAAAGTTTGCCCTAATTCCTCAAAATGTTAAATTCTACCCTTTATAATATCAGACAATGCCTCAGCTCTGATTTTTCAGAAATCCTAAATTTCTTTTTCCTAAAGTGTTTGTTATTGTTAACAACAACAAAGTATGAATTAATACCCATGTGAAATTGTGAGCAAATATTTCATTAGTTAGGGAAAGCATAAAATGATGGTAAAATACTTCCTTCACCAAAGTTAGGACAGAACAGTGACTTTTAGAAAAGTGAGATATGTCTGGTAGCAGTGGCAGATTCCTCAATAGATACAGAGCAGAACATGGCACCACAAGCAGAACAGCTCTAGAGTGTGATCATGAGGGTGGCAAAGTGAGTACCCATAAAAAACCTGGAAACTGAGGCATATTTTCTCCTTTCTTATTGCAGCAGGTCAGCTTTCAAAGTAGGGGGTGAAAGGAATTAAGTGGGAGTTAGAATTTGTATGATAGTGATGTAAACTGTATCTCTTCAGTGTGTCCTGTGGAAACAAGATGAATTTAGAGTGAGAAGACACAGTTCTGGCATTTAAAGTGGCCTAGAGTCTCATACTGATAAGCATAAGAATGGCACAGGAAAAGTATGGGCACAGCTCTGCTTTCTTCTATTGCAGCTTGGAAGACCTACATCAACTGTATTTCTCTTTTTATTTGATTTCTGTCCTTCTCAGCCTTTCAGACTTTAACCCATACTATAGTATACATTTTCTAGTGTTAAACAAATTAATGCTATTAAACTCAATTCCATGTATACTCATACGTGAAAGAAATACGTGAATGAAATTTCATTACGTGAAAGAAATACTGTGTTAGGGATGGCAGATGTCTCTGTCTCACATATTCCCATTCATTTCTTCTCCAATTAGATTCTAATAATTGAACAAAGCATCCAAACATATAGTTCAAGGCAGAAAATCGTAAGTGCCATAAAAAAATTACAAGAAAAGTGCTTGACTATTCAGAGGAAGAAAAACCATTGCTCCAGTAGGGATAAAGACACTGAAGAGAAAGAATTTGAGATGGGGCTCAAAGGATGGTTATATTTTATTTATAATGTGGACTTCTGTCAGGGTTACACAAATATTACAGCCCGATTTTTCTTTCCCACCACACCATCTCGTTCTCTTAACATTTATTGCTCTCTTAAAATTTATAATATGAGCTAACAATTTCATCTATAACCCATATAATATTCTTTTGTATGATTATAAAATATCTTTAATATAGTCAACATCATTTCAAAAGAGGGTTTCTAGGAAGAAGAATTTTGGTTAACAGGGTTTGGGGTGGGGGAATAGAAGATATGTTAACAGAAGGGTAACTTTCAGTTAAAGAAAATAAATAAGTTCTGGGGAAGTAATGTACAGTATTGCAGTTACATTTAAAAATACTGTATTGTATACTTGAAACTTGCTAAGAGAATAGACCTTAAATGTTCTAACCAGAAGAAAAAATTGGTAATTATGCAATGTGATGATGAGGTTAGCAAACACTACGGTGGTAATTCTAAAATATAAGTATATCAAATCAACATATTGTACACCTTAGATTCACACAGTTATATGTCAATTAGATATCAATACAGATGGAAAAATTAAATAAAAAATAAGAGGTTTCCCAGAGAATATTCATTAATTGAGGACTCACAGTATCTGCATTTGTATAGTAAGCTTCCTTAAGAAACTTACATAACATCTCTCAAGCAAAAGGTAAGTTCAGTGAATAAGTCTCTGATACTATCATAATTACAAATAATGGAAAATAGTGTAACTTTGGTACCAAGATTTAACTGTTGAAACTGCTGGCTCCATTTCATAATTCAATCTTCAAGAACAAAACATTTTAAAGTGTGTGAGCTATCAATGAAAACAAACTAATATTTCCTCATTGCCAATGGGATATATGAACCATATGTATATATGCATGTGTATCTATATGGTAAATATATTTTGTACCACTACAGAAACATAATTAACTTAGGAAATAGAAGGTAGCACCTGTTTAATATCACAAACGAGCAGTCAAACCCCATTATTTATTTAACATACTTCAATATAAAATATGGCAGTTCACACACTACTGTATAATCTCATGGTCCAATGGGCACATTGAGGACAACTCCACTAATGACTGAAGACTCAGTGAAGGATTCCTCTCCTTAACCTTCATCTTCAATGATACCATGGTTGACAGTGAGCTAAGATCTTAATTTCCATTTCTGTTTTCCACAGTGATATGATTCATTTAACAGAGCTATCCACAGTTAGAACTAGAAATTAACAGTTTTTCAAATAACTGGAACTTATTTCCCTTTTAGTGTACATGATCGATTCATATCAATATTAGTAACAGTTGAATTTCTGCATGAATAGGGGGAAAAAATCTCCCTAATGTGGAATGCTGACCCAACTCAGTAAAAGGCTTTTAAAGCAATCAAATGCTAAGATTCAATGAAACAAAACCACCTAATATCCAAGAAAACTATATTACAAGTACCCTGAGAGGAAGACCAGTAGGCCCCTGTCTCTCAGAAGACAGATTTAATGAGGATATTTATTTCCTTTACGCAAGTTATTATTAGAAAGAAAATGAAGGGCGCCTGGGTGGCTCAGTGGGTTAAGCCGCTGCCTTCGGCTCAGGTCATGATCTCGGGGTCCTGGGATTGAGTCCCCCATCGGGCTCTCTGCTCAGCAGGGAGCCTGCTTCTCTCTCTCTCTCTGCCTGCCTCTCCATCTACTTGTGATTTTTCTCTGTCAAATAAATAAATAAAATCTTTAAAAAAAAAAAAAGAAAGAAAATGAAAATGAAACCTATTCATCTAGATTTTGTGCAATACGGAAACTAAAGATCAGAGAATTGTTTTTAAGTAAGATCATAGAAGGCTAAAAAAACTCCATCAATTTCATGACTAGAATCTCTGAAATTTGATCAAGTTAAGGATGTCTTATCTAAACTGTGCTTACTATTGTAGAAAGAAACTTAATTAGCTCAGAAAAATAGAAACACAGGGACGCCTGGGTGGCTCATTTGGTTGGACGACTGCCTTCGGCTCAGGTCATGATCCTGGAGTCCTGGGATCGAGTCCCGCATCAGGCTCCCAGCTCCATGGGGAGTCTGCTTCTCCCTCTGACCATCTAACTCGCTCATGCTCTCTCTCACTGTCTCTCTCTCAAATAAATAAATAAAATCTTTAAAAAAAATAGAAACACAATATCCAAGTTCATAATAGACATTTAAAAATGTATGATAAAAATTTAAAGAAGTTTCTAGAATATCATTAATATGAAGACCTCACAATTTTTTACACCACACATGGCACACACACCTAAAATAAATACTTTGGCCTAATCTTGCAGTGAAAACATGTTCAAATTTTACAATTAATATATTTGGTATGTAGAAGGTCAGAGTCCATTTTAGTTATCAAGTAGCACAGATTTGATTCTATGCTCCTACCAGTAGCTACTCCCTAGTCTATGGATGTTAAATCCTTTCATGACTCCATTTCTTTGCAGATAGAGTTCCTGCCCTTATACTCCTTCCTTTTTAATGGGCAACCTCCAACTTAATCTCCAAGATCAAGATCAAAAGCCAGGCATTCAGTAAAACTGCCCTGGATGTCAAGAGAATTGTTTATGTCCACTGTATTCCACATAACTGATATGGGTACAATATCAGTTAAAATAACATAATGTAATTTACTCGCTTAGATATGGATTTCTCTTACTACAGTGTGGGACTCTGGATGTCAGATACTATACTATACTTATCTTTGTATCCTCAAAATGTCTAATATATAGATGTTTAATGACTTTACTGATGAATTAGTGAACATGAAAATATGGCCATTTTAACAAAATGATTATAGTAAATTGAGAGTACATTTGCATAATGCCTAAGTACATTCAGCCCTTTACTAATATTTAATATAGTTAAGAGTTACTGGAAACATTTTTTTAAAAAAAATTATTTGACAGAGAGAGAGATAACAAGTAGGCAGAGAGACAGGCAGAGAGAGAGGAAGGGAAGCAGGCTCCCTGCTGAGCAGAGAGCCAGAAGCAGGGCTCCATCCCAGGATCCTGAGATCATGGCCTGAGCTGAAGGTAGAGGCTTTAACTCACTGAGCCACTCAGGTGCCCCTGGAAACACTTTTTTTAAGATGCAAACCAATATTCGCTACATCTAAGCATCTGATAATACAAAGCAGAATTCTAAAACATGACATGTAATAGTATTCAGATGGCTTTGGTAACTAATAGCAATTTGATAGGAAATGAAAGAAATGGCTTAGCTGTTAGTCTCCATAATATTAACACCATTATACTACACATTGTGCATATTTTCATATTTCAAGGAAAATGCATTTCTTCATCTTGAGAGCAAGTGAAAGCAGAAGCATTCCTAAGAGGAATATGATGAGTATCACAGAAAGTGGGAAAGGAACATAAGAAAGAAATGATCTTTCCTCGTCTGGTTTGGAAAAGTCAAAACATGAGCTATGTTTTTACCAAAGTTAGAGCCTGAAATACATCTATTATTTTATTATTTTAACACATTTTCATGTCCTATTTTAGCAACTAGTCTCCAAATATTGCTTCCATCTTTAATAACCCAAATTTGACCCCCCCAAAAGGATTCATATTATTCAGTACCACACAACTTATCTTTTTTTTTAATGAAAAAGGAAAAAAAAATAGGATCTTGATATTTAGGCTTTATAAACAAGACAAAGCCAAAATGAGGTCTCCCTAGCCATGCCTCTAATAATTTAAGCAAAACCCAAATTAGAAGTTCTAATACACCTTTTCTTGAATAATGCATGACCTGAAACAGACTGATAACTATCATATTTGTCACACTGCCCACTCATCTTTTCTAAATTTATATACTCTTAACTAGGTTTCACAATGTTAATTCAAATGGCAATTCTGATGCTCAGTAGGGATATTTTTTACTCAGAAAAAGAGAAAATGAGGATGGGTATACCATATTATTTCAAGTCCCGTTACTGCTGAAACAAGTAATACATTATATGTAAATATAAAGAAAAAAAGAATGCTTAAGGATTTTAGAACTAAAATTTATCATTCCATGGAAAGGTCATATCTCATGACACAATGAAAATACATATTGAAATGGCTGCAGATTTTCTTTCTTGCCTTCTCATCAAACATGGAGGTTGACTGATAATCCCTTAGGCCAATTGTTTTACGTATTTATGGATCTCTGGTTTGTTAGGTTGTCTTTTTTTTTTTCCAGTGAAATCTATTTATTTATTTATTTATTTATTTTTAAAAGATTTTATTTATTTGACACACAGAGAGGAATCACAAGTAGGCAGAGAGGCAGGCAGAGAGAGAGAGAGAGGGGAGGAAGCGAGCTCCCTGCGGAGCAGAGAGCCAGACATGGGGTTTGATCCCAGGACCCTGGGATCATGACCTGAGCCGAAGGCAGAGGCCTTAACCCACTGAGCCACCCAGGTGCCCCTGAAATTTATTTTTTATACTAAGAGACTGTTGCTACCCCTATATGCAAGTGGAAGTTTTTAAAAATTTGGTTTAGGTAACAGTGCACAATATGCTAGATGACACTACTTATTTACAATGTGTTAGACTACAAAGCAGCTCTCTAATATGCTATACAAAGAGTCAGAGGAAAAATAAAAAATCAGATTTCTGTAATGTCTGGTGTTGAGTCACAAGAATGGTACAGAGGCATGGAATTTGTATGTTCAGAGTGTGCAATATGGCAGTGGCTGGGTGGTAGGATGCCATGAGTCAGGGAAGAAAAATCAGTTGTTAGATGGCAATGCAAACCCTAAGGAAGCATCTAAAAATTGTAATTTAATAGCCAGTATGACCCAGGGCTGTCCAACATTTTAACTCCTTGTTCACAAAGTGTTTTCAATTTGGTCTACAAAAGGATTTATCTCATTTCTCTACCTCTTACCCATACTAGCCTAGGACCATGCTCCTAATTCTACAATGGAAAATAAAGAGGAAATACAACTGTTAGAAGGTTGTTTGTTTTGTTTTGTGGTAGATGTATGTTCCATAGGGTAAGAAAAATGACCACTGAAGTAATCCCTTTTACTGAAAACAGATTATTACCGATACTCTCAACTCATCTTGTGTAACTCAAAAAACAAAAACATTCCTTTATACATGGAGCTAGGGGGAGGTCACTGTCTTCTTTAATTAAGTAGATAGATATGTTCTGTCTATATAAACTAGAAATTAAACAACATGGGATTAAAATAACATAAAATAATATCCAATAATATATAAGATTGTAGATTCACTCTTTATGTTGATCAACTTTTTGTGTGATTTTAATCTCTATACCTCATGGGTCTGTTTTAGCAAAACAATATTTCAGTTTGTCAAAGATAAAGTGCACTGTGCATTGATTTCACTGTCTTGTCCATTTGCTTTACCAAGAGGGGCAGAACAAAATTTTAAGATTAGAGTGCTTTGTAGCAAGTCCAGCCCAAAGAAGCTCCTGGCCTCATCAGAGTTTAATGAGACATTCAATCTAAGAAATAAATTAAATGACATTTTGGGATCATGCTTAATGAAGCAGGTATCTACAGAGCTCTAGCTTGCAACAACATACTTATAATCTGTGAAGAATAGGGCAGGAGAATGTCATCGATCATTTGGGACAAAATGGTACTCTGTGGAATAGAAACTGTTGAACCTCAGTAATTCCTGGTCTCAATCATGGCCCTGAAGTGGTTTCTTGTTATATCAGTACCATAAAATAGTTTGCACATGTCCATATTAATTCCATAAATCAGTATCTCATCAATGTCATAACCACATAACAACAGTATCTGTGAAACTCCAGACTGAACAAAGCCAGGACAAACACAATGTTAGAAAAGTAAAGTAGAAAATAAATAGAAAATAGTGAAATTTTCCTATACCAAAAATGAAAGTCTGACATCTCTAAAAACATAGTAAGAAGTGTATTAGTTAAAAAGAGACTTCTGTTTGGGGTGCTTGGCTTGGGTGGCTCGGTTGGTTGAGTATCTGCCTTCAGCTCAGGTCATGATCCCAGGGTCCTGGGACTGAGGCCAGCATCAAGCTCTCTCTGCTCAGCAGGGAGTCTGCTTCTCTCCTTCCCTCTGTCTCTCCCCTCTACTCATGCTCTCTCTACCTCTCACTTGCTGTCTCTCAAATAAACAAAATATTAAAAAGAAGAGACTTCTGTTTAAATCATATTGAAAGGAGGATAATAAATACATCATACAGATAGGATATAGTTAGCCCATAATAACAGTTCTGACAGATCTATAAATTCAATTGGCATCTACGATTCCAAATCAAGTTATTTCACTATAAAGTGTAATGAGAATAAGTTTAAATTACATTACTATTTGCAAATACAAATAAATATTCTAAATCACAGTTATAATTTTTTTTTAAGATTTTATTTATTTACCTGATAGAGATCACAAGTAGGCAGAGAGGCAGGCAGAAAGAGAGAGGAGGAAGCAGGCTCCCTGCTGCGCAGAGAGCCTGATGCGGGGCTCAATCCCAGGATCCTGAGATCATGACCTCAGCGGAAGGCAGAGGCTTTAACCCACTGCGCCACCCAGGCGCCCCATCACAGTTATAATTCTTGATAAGACTGTGAAAATTATAATCATGTATCTATTATTAGATAAAAATAGTGAAACTTTTACAGTGAATACATGTTACATAAAGAATTCATATGAAATAAAGAGCAAAACACTTGACCTCAATCAATAAATGGACAAAGCAGAAAAGAAGTGAAGTTAATTAAAAACATGGGAAAATATTATCTTCCATTCATAGTCTCAGGAATTTATAAGAAAAGAGATTATCACTGTATAATTACTGGCACAATTTTTTAAACGTCTCATTTTTATTTTTACATTTTATTGTATTTGTGTGCTCATTCTTTTCATGACCAACTGTTTCAACCCTTCTTTGGAAGTAGGAGTAACATAAACAAAGCAGATAAAAACTACTGCTTTTGAGGTTGTGGTGAAAATGATGTATGATTATTTACATTTATACAATCTTCCTGGAAGACAATTTTTCTAGAAAATTAAAGAGCAGAAAAATATTTTCAACTCTTGGCACCTATCACAGAAATAAAATAAGGAAAGGTATACATAGTTATAGAGAGAAATGATAAAATTATTTTTAAATAGTGAAAGGTCAGAGGTCTTTGTTTTTTATAGTACAATACAGCTTTGATAAAGTTTGGCACATCAATTTGAGTCAAGATTACACAATAAATAAAAATATTATGAAGAAAATGTAGCAACACAGGAAGAATATCATGCTTTAAAAATGCTGAGTGTAATTAATTCACATAAAGACCATATGATTCCATAAACATCGCCTATAGACAAAGACTGGGGCATAAACAAAAAACCTTCAAAAATAAAAACAAAAGGTATTGGCCAAGTCTTAGATTCTTAGTAGAGGGGATAATGAAAATCCTTTTGTTTCTTTAATGTTAAAAACATAAATACAGTAAAAATTTAAATAATGCAAAGGCTTACATAATAGTCCACTTAATTCTGGGCCAACAGAATGAGCATCCTACTCAAAAGATATTTTTTGTAAGAATATTTGTTAGAATATTTTATTATCTTTCAACACTCAGAAAGTCTACATATTCATCCCTAAATACATAATGCCACAGAAAACAGACTGTGCTTCACATGAAATTTATATAAAATTCTGTCTAACATTCCCTTTTGGCAAAAGTACTTAACAGAGAAAAGCAACCCTTACCTAATAGTAGCTAATGCATTAATTAGATCCAAACTATTCTGAAAACAGACTGGTACCAATTAAGCAAATTAAATTTTATTTTAAAATGAAATTTATTTTTACAACCTAAAGCACAGAACTGGTTGAATCCTTGAGAGTTAATCTGCCTTCAAGAAAATGAATATACAATCAACAAAGATAAGTGGGTTTCTATTCTCCTCTTGAGTTCAAGTAAGTTTTTTTTTAAAAACAGAAACCATGTCTTATTTACTATTATATTCTTATCACCTATTATATTGTTGGCCAAACAGTAAGTTCTGAATAATGGATAGAGGGATATAAAGAATATTTCTAGGGAAAGACATCAGAATTTTTTCATTTCTAAGATGATTCACCAGAAGCTCTTCCTTTTACAAGTTAAAAAATAATTTCAGTAGGAAAATCATCACTGCACATAGTTTTGTCTACTAAATACAAGGTAATGGATAATAAGAAATACTTACTGAAAGTATTATCTTCATGTAGCTCCTTGAAGCTTATACATTAAATACTAGGCAGAAGATAAGACAAATCTTACTATTTCAACTTGATACATGAAAAAAACAATAGGGGTCAAATCCTGGTACTTTCACTTTCTAGCTTTGTAAATTTGACCATGTTAATTTCTCATTTTTATCACCTATAAAATGGAATGATAATAGTTCCTATCTTCATAAGGTAGCTGTAAGTATTAATTAAATTAATGTAAAATAATTAGAACATATAAATGTGGGCTATAACCATCATCACTGTTGACACTCCTGTGTTTTTTTTTTTTTAAAGATTCTATTTATTTATTTGATAGAGAGAAAGAGAGAGCACAAGCAGGTTGAGAGGGAGAGGGAAGCAGGACAAAGGGCTCGATTCCAGGGCCTTGGGATCATGACCTGAGCTGAAGGCAGACACTTAACTGACTGAGCCATCCAGGTGCCCTGCCACTCTCGCTATTGTTATTGTTACAAACTTCTCAGAGATAATCTTAAAAGATGTCCATTAGTGCTTGCTGAAAGAATAGCTTTCAAACCTAATTTGGTTTTATATTATTTATAAAAGTGTTAAAGTTTTTCAACTGAACTCTGAAGATGGTTATATGGTATCTATACTATATAACTGATAACATGTTTTACCATATTGATTTTTTATAAGTGATATATGCAAATATCCAGTTCAGCTATTATTTTGGTCAAAAACACCAAGAAAGCATCTGCTAGCATGATGAAGTATTGGTTAGGAGCAGTGCCAAAATTCAATAAATTGACAGTAGGTTTGATTTATTGTCCTAGAGATTGGCAGTGGCAAACACTAGGAAGCAATGAGATAATTGGATGTCACTACAAAATACTGAGTTCTGAATGAAGGGGATTCCAAAATCCAGAGCACATTTGGAAAAGGTAATTACTGAGACATAGAAACAAGGTCACAGGCCATTAAAAGAACTCTGCTAAATGATATCTTTCCTGCCAAGGATGCTTTTAATGTGTCTGCCTGATCCACAGCATCTTAAAAGCACCCCCTGACCCTTGGTAGGCCTGACTACCTTGATTTTTTTGGTCATAAATACTAAAATAAAAGTCACTAATTTAAAAAACATGAGTTTAAAATTGGTCAAATGAGACATGAATATATATTTACTACTCAGCATCACATGAGATATAACTAAGATATATAGATACTATAAGTTGACCATTTGGATATGTGCATTATACATGCCCCTATGCATTTTTTGTGCATGTTCTAAGGTTTTTAATGTGCTCAGTTGAAAAAAATTATGACACAGTATTCAATTCCCTTATTAAACTCCACAATGAGTATGAAGCAGTGTTTTAGAACTCCATGACAAATATATTCACAATCACTCTAATATTTAAATAGTTGGTCTTTTTATAATGTGTCATGTGGCAGAGTTGAAGAGTGCCAATAAAAAAGGCATGCACTTTTATTATCCTGGTCTAGCTCTTTTTAAAGAAGGTAACCTTTAAAAAGTAGTTAAGTCAAGAAAGCAAGTATAAGCGACTATATATTCAGATTTCTTCATGGCTAAAAAGGTTTCAAATAATTCAATTCCATAGAAAGCAGAGTAAAAGCCAAGGCACTTAAGTTGCTATTAATATTGACATGGTTTAAGAAAGTTTCCTTTCCCCAACTACCACCAAGATTTGGTTCAAATTAGGCCTTAAAACAACAGCAGTTAGTACACAAAGGCCTCAGCTTCAGTGCTGAGAACACTAATATTTCAGAAGAACTAGAACATTCTAGGAGATTAAAAAAAAAAAAGAAGGAAATATAGAGATTGCTTCAATAAAGGAACAAGGAGCATGGTGTGAAAGAAAAAATGTCCCTAGAGCAAACTTTCCATAAATATTTGCTTGGCAGACGGGAATGCAGAATTACACTGCCACTGGCAAACATTAGTGTGCATCATAAATACAAATCTTTATATATAGACATATATGTGTATGTATATATACATATATATTCCACCTGTATATAGAGAATAAAAGCAATTTTAATTATATATCATGATAAAGCAAGTTATTTTTACAAGGCCTATATCGTCAGTTTTTATGCTAAGTGATTATATATATATATATATATATATATATATATATATATATATATATGTAAAATCAGAAAACAACCTTAGGGGGTGATTGTTTAGATGAAGGGTGGCTGATTATTGGAGCACTGTCTTCTTGCTGAAACATGCCGATGGCTAGTCTTTTCTTCCCACCTACTACCCACCCAGACTCCACCTTCCTAAGACATCTTTTTTTTTCCCCCAAAGGTTTTATTTATTTGTCAGAGAGAGAGAGAGAGACAGAGAGGAAGCGAGCACAAGCAGGGGAAGGGGTAGGCCTAGGGAGAAGCAGACTCCCTGCTGAGCAGGGAGCCCCACATGGGAATCAATCCCACTACCCTGGGATCATGACCTGAGCCGAAGGCAGATGCTTAACTTGACTGAGCCACCCAGGCGTCCCCTAAGAAATGTTATTTTATGCTTGTTAATTTTTCTTCCTACATTTCTTTTCCCTCACTTTTAATAAAATTTGACCATAGCTCACATGCTAACCTCATGTATTTGAAATACAAAGGATATCTCCTGCTTTCATTTCTTAGCAGAGGACAATGCTGTCTAAGTGTGAGGGGGATTTGAGAGCTGCCCGGAATGGAGATATCAAGTGAATGTGTTGGGAAATCACTGTAACTTTAATGATAAAGCAGAGCAACATTGCTTAAACTATATAGGTAAAGCTCAGTATATTTGTTTAAACCCATCAAGTACTTACTTGTCTATACATAGCACACTGCACTAACAGATAAAAATGTCATAGCTGGTACCCATAGCCTGAAGCACTTACACTTTTCATGAAATAAAAGTAGAGAAGAAACAATATACTTAGGGTACAGCTGATGATTCCTAAACTTGTAAATAATATTTTATGTAATGATAAACATTTATTGATTATAAATGTATATACATCAAATACAAATTCAAATGCATTTGTGTGTGTGTGTGTATATATATATATATATATATATATGCATAATATACATATTCAAATTAAATAAGTTCCAGTTTCATACCCTCTGTAACTTTTTTATAGGAAAGACTACTGTGACCATTTACAATATTGGACAATTGTAGCTTAAAAGATATATTAAAATATTATGTTCCTTACAATATTAGATTCCTTATAATATACATGTATATATGTATTTTTTCTTTTCTCTCCTCCTCCATTGATTTGACCAGCATGTTTTAGATAAAACATGGTATTCTTAGGTTTCTTATCTCTCTACAGTCATCTAGTGAGATTTTTCATTAAACATGAGATGAGCACAACATTCATGACACATGAACCAGAATCATTCATTCTCACTGTCTTTTGAAAGAAACAAATGTATTCAGCTGATTATCATGAATCCGACAGTCTCTTTGCCCAAGTCCTATAAAGCTCTGTGAATGATGGAAACATAACTGGATTGCTTCAGAATACTGGGCAGACATTTCTCTCCTATTTGTCTTTATTCAACTAGAAATACACAAGGTTTAGGAAACACACACAAAATAATAATTAAAATAAATGGTTTTGAAAGAACAACCTAGTCTAATAGCATGAGCAAATATTTTAGTCCTTGACAGTGAACTTGGTTGTGTCAAGATCATAAAATGATCTGAATGCTTCCAACTTAACCTTCAGAAAAGTCAAAAGACTAGTAGCCATTCAATGGAAAGTAGGAATTCTGTAACCTGTAAATATAAATATCATACTCTCTTGCCCCTGGTAAACAAAAGAATGGAAACAGATGTCATCAACAGTAAGTGAGGTACCTTAAATATATTTAAAATATAGATATAGCTCACTTTCTACTACAGAATTCTTTATTAAAAAACAGGCTACATTTTATATATTGAATCAATTATTACATACCTATAAAATGTTTATAAGAATAACTTATGCTATAACCTTTTAACAGATAAATAACCATCCAAATGTTTCCCCATTTTAGGTAACCAAATTACTCTAATTAAGAGGAATATACACAAATTGAAGCCCATATATTAGGTGGGTATTAGGAAGTTTGAGAAAAATACATAAAAATAAAATAATGTGTAACTGGAGAAGGAAAATTAAATGGAAGGTAAATAGAAGAGGTTATTTCTTGTGCTGCTGCTGCCTGTTTTGCTCACCATGCCCACATGCTACCTGTATGTCTTCTCATGTGCTAGAAGCAAAATGCTTACTACCTAATTCATGAGTGTGTACTGACAACAAATTCAGTCCTCATGTTATGTATGCTGAGTTACATGTCTATACATATATAGATACAAATCATAAATTACAGAGTATACTTTATAACCATCATGTGCAATGAATGTCCTAAAAATTTCTTTATCCTGATATAAGCCATTGATCTACCTCATCACCAATTAATGAAAATTATAATAGAGTTAATTCATTAATGGACTGGGTTAAATATTTTATTAAAAAATATTTTTTCATTTGCATTTTCTGAATGAAATCACATGTACATCAGATTTAGGAATACATTCTCAATAAAGAAATCTCCTTTAAATAGCAATAGAGTCCATTTTCTATATTTTAATCTTAAAAGTTGTTGGTAAAGGAAATCGTGGACATTTTTCCTCTTACTAAAACAAACTTCCAGTACTAGCTCAAATTGAAGCTTTTCATGTTATTTCTTTCTTGGTATCTCTACCACTTTTTTATTAATATTTGATGACAAATCCCTTGCTATTGGTATTGTGAATTTCATACCACTAGAACCATATTTTCTTTCAACAAATTTCTGTTAGGATCTGATGATATCCTAATGCTGCAATCTTCTGTTATATCCTGCTTAGCTTCAAAACAGATAATGTATTATACTATCTGATAAAATAATTTCTCTGATAAATATATTGAAAAATAATTATCTGATAAAATGTATTATATTATCAGATAAAATAATATAATATTGAAAATCCCCTTTTTCTTGTTTTTCTCTATGCATTGCAATATAACTAAACCACACACACCCCCCACACATGTGTGTGTGCCAATGTGTACAATTATAAGCTACCATGCTTTGCTATCCTATGTAACTGTTACCATGTGTTTCAGCTGACCATTTCTTAAGACATGGGTGTTATATTCTTTCATATGTTGTATTCCATAGTTTTTAATTACATGTAATCAAATCTTGCCAGGATTGCTTTATTTTAATTTAAAAAACAATGACATTATATCAAATAATTTTTATTTACACATTTATTCATTTATTGTTTTTATTTGCCTATAAGTTGGCTATCTAGCTACTGATATAAGCTCTTCTGCTTATGTTTTTTTTTTTTTAAGTTTTTATATATTTATTTGGGAGAGACAGAGAGTGAGTGAAAGATAGAGAGAACACAAGCTGGGCAGGGAGAAAAAGGGAGAGGGAGAAGCAGACTCCCTGATGAGCAGGGAGCCCCAAACAGGCTCAATCTTAGGACTGAAGGCAGATGCTTAACTGACTGAACCACCCAGGCCCCTCAGCTTTTCTGCTTATAAACATATAATCACATTTATCACTGTCCCATTAGTGCCTAGACTTTTTTTTTTCGTCTAACAATAGAGTGTATTAGCTTCCCTTCTATTTCATTAATATGCAGAACATAATATTACAACACCAACAATTTGCAAAATGGTAGGCTGGTATGGGTCATCTAAGGTATAAACTATTTTCTATTTATCAGCAATCTATCTGTTTTTAATCATTTCCCATTTTACCAATGACACTAGTCAATGGCAATTTCCAAAACACACCTCAAGGGACTATGCTGCACTTAAGTTAACTTTAGTAGTAAAACAGACATTTATTCTGATACCCATAATTTCTGAAATAGCTATACAGTATGTCTGGATGTTACATATGATTTAACTATTTCCCACAGCATAACATTTGCCTTTTAATTGTTTTTATACCTTTTTATAAATTATAGACTTGATATATAACTAGTAAACTTTGTTGTTTTCCCCTAAGCTTTCATGTGTAGCCAAGCCATACCCTAAGATCAGACAATAGTCATCTACAGTTTTTTTCTCTTTTATTGATTTGATTTCCTTTTGTTTTCCTAATTTAGATAGATTAATTTATTTTAGCATATAGTGTGAGGTTGGAACCTAAACACTCCCATTCAAATATTTTAACTAATTATCACAGAACTATTGATACTAAGTAATCCATTCTTGAGGAACATAGTTTGAGTTTTGGAAATGTTTTTGATGGATCTAAAATAAGAATGGACTTTTAAAATCCGAATATGGATGCTTTCTCTTGCTAACATAATTAATATGCTCCTGTATAGTGTTAAGCTATAAAATGGCTCATTTGATCACATTTAATTGAACTTATAATTTTATATTTAATTCAGCTTAAACTCCATAACAATACTATTTATTCTCTTCCCTCCCCTCTCATCATGGGGTTTGAAATCAAGTGATTCCAGAAGCTGGAACCACTAAAATGAATTTGATGATATAAAAACATTTCTAGGATGTTAAGACTGGAATGGGATGTCTGACTAAGAATGGTGTTCCTGTCAGGGAGAGAAGGGGGAAGACATATTTAAGAATAACATGCAGGGGCGCCTGGGTGGCTCAGTGGGTTAAGCCTCTGCTTTCGGCTCAGGTCATGATCCCAGGGTCCTGGGATGGAGCCCCGCATCTGGCTCTCTGCTCAGCAGGGAGCCTGCTTCCTCCTCTCTCTCTGCCTACTTGTGATCTCTCTCTCTGTCAAATAAATAAATAAAATCTTAAAAAAAAAGATAATATGCAAAACAAACTGAGGGTTTCAGACAGGAGGGGGTTGAGAGGATGAAGTAGCCTGGTGATGGATATTAGGGAGGGCACATGTTGTGGTGAGCACTGGGTGTCATATGCAACTAATGAATCATTGAACACTGCATCAACAACGATGATGTACTGTATGGTGGTTAACTGAACATAATGAAAGAAAAAAAGGAAAGATCTTTAAAAAAAAAAAAGAATAATATGCAAAGAGAAGCACTAGCATGGAGCTGATATACAGAACAAATGCAAAACTTAACAGTCATATGACTTGAGATTCTAGACCTGACTCTGTCACTAACTAACTAACTGTGTAGTTTGGGGAATATTACTCAGATATCTGAGCTTCAGTTATTCCATCCATTAAATGGGAATAAAAGCACCTATGTCCTCAGAGCATTACTGAGAAACACAAAGTCTGACAATGTATGTGAAGGATGCACTGAAAGCCCCTTCCACAAAAAAAACCCAGACATGTTTTTGTTACAATAAAGTATTATTATGTGAAGTATGACACCAAGATAAATTGTCATGATCATAACAGCTTATTTACAGACCATGAGTTAGAACTCATCATACATGGGATTTAAATTTTCCACCTGGCTTGATTCCTAATTTTAGCGGAGAAAACACACTGACTATGTATTTTCTTGGGTCAGATATTAATTTGTGAGGATGTGAAACCTCTGCTTGATAAACAGAAAAATAAAGTAAATGAATGTAACATATAAGTAAATGCATCATACCAGTACCCATTCTATTAAACTTATCAGTATAAACTTCACCAGAAAATGAAATCTCTAGCAGCAGAAAGCAGCCAAGCAGAATGCAATCAATGCCTTTTTTAAATACCAGCGGGGAGACAACTTAGTCCTACTACAAGTACAATGAAAGGCCTTAAATTTTTGACAACACAAATATACCTTTAATTCACTTTAATAAAATAAGAAACAAGTTACTAATTTGAAAGTGCTTGACAAAGCACAACAAAGGTAACCGAGAACAGCACTAGCATATCAAAATATGGAAAGTATAAATATGGTAAAAAATTAAAAAAAGAAAAAAGAAAAGTGACAAAGTAAAGGTGAATTGAAACAGATTGTGTTTATAGATGTGTTATAATTTAGGAAATCGATCACTTTATTCAGAGCCTTGGTCTAGAATTATGTATGACTCGGTTCTAGTTTTAATTTCATGATTTTCTGGTAGCGAATCTTAGATAACTCTCTTCACTTGTCTAGGACTTGCTTTTCCCAACGGTGAAATAAGGAGATTAAGTTAGATCAGCTGTTCCCAAGTGTTAGGATTCTAAAAGGATGCCAAAATAATGATAGCAACAACAATAATATAAAAATAAGGGGTAACTTTTTATATTGCCAAACTGGGCCACTGTTTTTAAAGGAAAATTATGATTTACCACCATTGCTCTCACAAAAGTAGGATATTTTACTATGAAAAATGATGGAAAGGAAATAATCTCAGAATAAAAGACCATTTTATACTAAATACGTTTAGCTTAACTTTCTGAGTGGGCATGCATGTGTGTATGTGTGTTTGTGTGGCTCCTAATTATCATTTAACTACGACTGGTGAAAATGCTACAGACTGACCCTGGTCCATGAACCAGTGTTTTAGAACCAAAGGAGCCTAAGGGTAGCACTTCTAATAGTTAAATTCCACAGCACAATTTTGTTCTTACAAACTTTCTAGTTTACAAAATTGGTATATATATTTACGAAAAAAAAAAAACAACATGTATTGTTTGCTGTTAGACATGGGGATGGAAAGGACATCCACTTAAACATGTATTATTATTATTATTATTATTATTATTATCCATTGTGCCAAGATAGAATCTGGGATACATTATTTTTTGTGTGTGTGGCCATTCCTATATTTTATATTTTCATTCCTTCCTTTTAAGGTATTTAAAGTAATCTCATATTCACTTTTTTAGCACCAATTTTAGGGGAACAAACCTCATTCTAGTATCCAGTAGTTTCCTTTCCTCCTCCTTAAATACCCAGGATTTAACGATAAATTCACGATACTGTGAAAATGGAAAGTTGAGAAGCCACATGTATAAAAAGTGTCCTGTCTGCGTTACATTTCAGATCATATAAACATAGAACAGTAATGAACAAATAGGTTTCTAAAGGGCTATTCTCCATACTTAGCAAGGTGAATGAAGTACTATGCTATTACAAATAGGAAGAGGTAGACTTTGAGCAGAACATACATCCTTTATTTAAATTTTTATTTTATTGTGGTAAGGACACGTAACATGAGTTTTAAGGAGAGTTCTACTCTCTACACAAAATGTTTAACTATATAATACCTTATTTTTGACTATAGATGCACTGTCTTACAGCAAATCTCTAAAACTTATTCATCTTGCTTAACTAAAACTTTATGCCCATTTATTAATAACTCATTTCCCCCAACCCAGCAATGACCATTCC
The DNA here is from genome assembly GCF_009829155.1 of Mustela erminea. Lineage (NCBI taxonomy): Eukaryota > Metazoa > Chordata > Mammalia > Carnivora > Mustelidae > Mustela > Mustela erminea. Next base: position 77,996,452 of record NC_045635.1, on the reverse strand, counting down.
ACATTTTATTATATAAATTTGAATATTTTAGAAACCTCAAATAAATGGAACCATGTTATCTTTCTGTGACTGTTCAATCTGCTGTGCCACTCTGGGGCATTTACCTAAAAATTACTGAAATCAGGGATTGGGAAGAGGAAAGATGGCGGTGGAGGGGGATTTGGAATAATCTCATCATATAAAACAATTAGATAATCACCAAATCATCCTAAATACTCCAGAAATTGACCAGAACAAACTCCACAGCTAAAGGGAAAGGAGAGACCACACTGGAAGAAGGTAGAAAGGACAGAGAAATAGTTTACGGGAGAAATGGATCCTGGCTGCTGTGGAGAGAAGGGAGCTATGATTACTAAGAAGGGTGAGAGAGAGATAGGAGTACAAATGGGAACACACAAGAACTTTTCATCAAAACCATGGGCTGGAAAATGAGAGGGACAGAACTTCCTGAGTTCTTATAAGCAGCAGGCCTTAAAGCCTAGATTTACAGGTCAGCTACCATGGCTGGGATAGAGCCTGGAGGGCAAGGTAGGCAAAAAACCCAGGGCAGACAGTGTGGAAAACAGCAATCTGAAGAATACCTGGGGCAGAAAAGGAAGACTATCAGCTCTTCTTGGAATGTATCCCTGAGAGGTAACCATCATGGAGATACCTCTCTAGGAACAAAGGAGCTGGCTGATACCATTTCCCTCTCTGAAACTTCAGCACAAACAAAGGGCCACCTGCAGGAAGCAGCACGGTGTCCACAACTAGCTGCTTCACATTATAACACCAAGCCCCACACCCCTGAGCTCTGGTGCAAATGCCCTTCTTACTAAAGCTTGCCTCAGTCCCATTGTGGTAGGCCACTCCCCAAGTAGGCCTGCACAAACACCTTCTTATACCACGTTTCCTAACAACAGTGTTCTATAAGGCCTCAGTTCTCATGGAAGTGGTGTCAGGTCTCATTTCACAAGCAGAACAGAGCACACATAGTTAAAACTCACCATATTCAGGCTAGGGACCAAACACTGCCAATATCCAGCAAGGAGAGCCTCTACAAATGACTGGCCTAAAGGATAGAGAAGCAAAGACACAACAGCAGAGAACATGTAGCACACACCAGAGACATACCCCAAAGTGCCAGGCCCTGGGCGCAACACGACCTTTTCTTCATAAAGCTATTAATTTAGGAACAGGATATATAACTGGCTTTTCTAAAATGGAGAACAAGGCAGAAATTTAGATAAAATGCCAAGACACAGGAATTTATCCGGAAAGAAAGAACAACATAAGGCCATGGCCAGAGATCTAAGGGAAACAGATAAAAGTAATATGCCTGATGGAGAATTTAAGACAGTGATCTTAAGGATACTCACTGAGCTTGAGAAAAGTAGAGAACACATCAGTGAGATCCTTACCACAGAGATAAAAGACTTAAAAAAAGAATCAGTCAGAGATGAAGAATACAATAAATAAAACTGGAAACAGGCCTGAAACAATGAATAGCAGGCAGAAAGAAGTAGAGGAATGAATCAGCAAATTAGAAGACAAAATAATGGAAAATAATGAAGCTGAACAAAAGAGAATTATGCAACATGAGGACAGACCTGGGGAACTCAGTGACTCTAACAAATGTAAAAACACTCGTATTATAGGAGTCCCAGAAAAAGGAGAGAGAAAAGGGGGAAAAATTTATTTGAAAAATAAGAGGAAACAGATATCCACATCCAGAAGACACAGAGAACTCCCAACAAAATAAACAAAACCAGGGCAACACCAACACATACTATAGTGAATTTTGCAAAATATAGTGATAAAGAGAAAAAAAAAATAATCTTGAAGCCAGCAAGGCAAGAGAAGTCCGTAACTTACAAGGGGAGACCCATAAGGTTAGCTGGACATTTCTCAACAAAAATCAAGCAATCCCAAAAGGAGTTACATGATATATTCAAAGTGCTGAATGGGAAAAATCTGCAGCCAACAATACTCTACCAGCAAGGGTATCATTTAGATTAGAAGGAGAGGTAAGGAGTTTCCCAAACAAACAAAAACTAAAGGAGTTTATGACCACCTAAACCAGGCCTACAATAAAAATCAAATAGGACTTTTGAGTGAGTGTAAAAGAGAGAACAATGGCGATAAAGACAAGAAAGGTTCAGAGAAGTGTCCTGAAATGATGATAAAACAAGTAATAAAATGACAATAAATATATATCTATCAATAATTACTCTGAGTGCAAATGGAGTAAATGCTCCAATCAAAAGACATAGCGTGTCAGAATAGATAAAAAAAAAAAAAAAAAAAGCAAGACTCTGCAGCATTCCCGTTGAGATCAAGAACACGACAAGGATGCCCAATCTCCCCACTCTTGTTCAACACAGTATTAGAAGTCCTAGTAACAGCAATCAGACAACAAAGAGAAATAAAAGGTATCCAAATTGGCAATGAAGAAGTCAAACTCTATCTCTTCGCAGATGACATGATTCTTTATATGGAAAACCCAAAAGACTCCACCCCCAAACTACTAGAACTCATACAGCAACTCAGCAACGTGGCAGGATACAAAGTCAAGGTACAGAAAGCAGTGGCTGTCTTATACACTAACAATGAAAATACAGAAAGGGAAATTAGAGAATCGATTCCATTTACTATAGCACCAAGAAACATAAGATACCTGGGAATAAACCTAACCAAAGAGGTAAAGGATCTGTACTTGAGGATCTACAGAACACTCGTGAAAGAAATTAAGAAGTCACAAAAAGATGGAAGACCATTCCATGCTCTTGGATCAGAAGAATAAACATTGTTAAAATGTCTATACTGCCTAAAGCAATCTATACTTTTAATGCCATTCGGATCAAAATTCCATCGGTATTCTTCAAAGAGCTGGAGCAAATAATCCTAAAATTTGTATGGAATCAGAAGAGACCCCGAATTGCCAAGGAAATGTTGAAAAACAAAAATAAAATGGGGGGGGCATCACGCTACCTGATTTCAAGCTTTACTACAAAGCTGTGATCACCAAGGCAGCACGGTACTGGCATAAAAACAGACACATAGACCAGTGGAACAGAGTACAGAGCTCAGATATGGACCCTAAACTTTATGGGCAAATAATCTTCGACAAAGCAGGAAAAAAATATACAGTGGAAAAAAGACAGTCTCTTCAATAAATGGTGCTGGGAAAACTGGACAGCTATAAATAGAAGAATGAAACCCGACCATTCTCTTACACCATACACAAAGATAAACTCAAAATGGATAAAAGATCTCAACGTGAGACAGGAATCCATCAGAATCCTAGAGGAGAACATAGGCAGTAATCTCTTCGATATCAGCCACAGCAACTTATTTCAAGATATGTCTCCAAAGGCAAAGGAAACAAAAGCAAAAATAAACTTTTGGGACTTCATCAAAATACAAAGCTTCTTCACAGCAAAGGAAACAGTCAAGAAAACAAAGAGGCAACCCACGGAATGGGAGAAGATATTTGCAAATGACAGTACAGACAAAAGGTTGATATCCAGGATCTATAATGAACTCCTCAAATTCAACACACACAACACAGACAAGCATATCAAAAAATGGGCAGAAGATATGAACAGACACTTCTCCTATCAAGACATACAAATGGCTATCAGACACATGAAAAAATGGTCATCATCACTAGCCATCAGTGAGATTCAAATTAAAATCACATTGAGATATCACCTTACACCAGTTAGAATGGCCAAAATTAGCAAGACAGGAAACAACATGTGTTGGAGGGGATGTGGAGAAAGGGGAACACTCTTACCCTGTTGATGGGAATGCAAGTTGGTGCAGCCTCTTTGGAGAACAGTGTGGAGATTCCTCAAGAAATTAAAAATAGAACTTCCCTATGACCCTGCCATTGCACTCCTGGGTATTTACCCCAAAGATACAGATGTCGTGAAAAGAAGGGCCATCTGCACCCCAATGTTTATAGCAGCAATGGCCACGGTCACCAAACTGTGGAAAGAACCAAGATGCCCTTCAATGGACGAATGGATAAGGAAGATATGGTCCATATACACTATGGAGTATTATGCCTCCATCAGAAAGGATGAATACCCAGCTTTTGTAGCAACATGGACGGGACTGGAAGAGATTATGCTGAGTGAAATAAGTCAAGCAGAGAGAGTCAATTATCATATGGTTTCACTTATTTGTGGAGCATAACAAATAGCATGGAGGACATGGGGAGTTAGAGAGAAGGGAGTTGGGGGAAACTGGAAGGGGAGGTGAACCATGAGAGACTATGGACTCTGAAAAACAATCTGAGGGGTTTGAAGTGGCGGGGGGGTGGGAGGTTGGGGTACCAGGTGGTGGGTATTATAGAGGGCCCGGATTGCACGGAGCACTGGGTGTGGTGCAAAAATAATGAATACTGTTATGCTGAAAATAAATAAAAAAGAAATTAAAAAAAAAAGCAAGACTCATCTATATGCTGCCTATAAGAGACTCATTGCAACTTAGAGACACCTGCAGATTGAAAGTGCTCTAGAGAATGGAGAAACATTTATGACACAATGGATGTCAAAAGAATGCTGGAGTAGCAATATTTACATTGTACAAACAGACCTTGAAACAAAAACTATAACAAGTAAAAGAAAGGACATTATGTGATAATAAAGGGGTCAATCCAACAAGAAGGTCTAACAATTGTAAATATTTATGCCCCCAACTTGGGAGTACCCAAATATATAAAATAATCACATACATAAAAAACTCACTGATAATGATACAGTTAATAGTTGGGGACTTTAACTCTCCACTTACATCAATGGACAGATCATACAAGCAGAAAGTCAACAAGGAAATAATGGCTTTGAATGACACAATGGACCAGATGGACTTAACAGATACATTCAGAACATTCCACCCTACAATGGCAGAATACACATGCTTTTCAAATGTACATGGGGCATTTTCCACAAGAGATCATATATTAGATAATGAATCCGGCCTCATCAAATACAAAATGACTGAAATCATACCATGTTCCTTTTTTGACAACAATGCTATGGAACTACAAGTCAACCAGAAGAAAAAATTTGGAAAGACCACAAATAACCTAGACTAGAGGTTAAACAACATGCTAATAAACAATGAATGGGTCAACCAGGAAATCAAAGAAGAAATTAAAAAACATATAGAGGAATGCAAGTGAAACTGAGAACAACGAATGAGCCAAAACTTTTGGGACATAGGAAAAGTGGTTCTAGGAGGGAAGTTCCTAGAGATACAGGTCTACCTTAAGAAGCAACAACAAGGGGTGCCTGCGTGGCTCAGTGGGTTAAGCCGCTGCCTTCGGCTCAGGTCATGATCTCAGGGTCCTGGGATCGAGTCCCGCATCGGGCTCTCTGCTCAGCAGGGAGCCTGCTTCCTTCTCTCTCTCTCTCTGCCTGCCTCTCAGTGTACTTGTAATTTCTCTCTGTCAAATAAATAAATAAAATCTTAAAAAAAAAAAAAAGAAGCAACAACTATCTCGAATAAACAACATAACCTTACACTTAGAGGAGCTAGAAAAAGAAGAACAAATGAAGCCTAAAGACATCGGAAGGAAAGAAATAATAAAGACTATAGCACAAATAAATAAATGATACTGAAACTAAAAAGCGAAACAAAACAAACAAACAAACAAACAAAACACTACATCAATGAAACCAGGAGCTGGTTCTTGAAAAAATTTATAAAATTAATAAACTTCTAGCTGGACTTATCAAAACAAAAAGAGAAAGGACCAAAATAAATAAAATCACAAAGGAGAGAGGAGAAATAACAACCAACACCACAGATAAACAATTATAAGAGACTATAATGAAAAACCATATGCCAACAAAATGGACAACCTGGAACAAATGGATAAATTCTTAGAAACATATAGACTACAAACACTGAGGAAGAAATGGAAAACTTAGACTGATATCCAGCAAAGAAATTGAACTGGTAATAAAACATCTACCAACAAACAGAAGTTCAGATCCAGAGGGTTCACAGGAGAATTCTACCAAACATTTGGAAAGGAGAAACGAGTTGGGGGAAATTGGGGGTGGGATGGGGTGGGATGGGGTGGGGGACGAATCATGACAGACTGTGGACTCAGAGAAACAAACTGAAGGTTTTGGAGGGGAGGGGAGTAGGGAGTTGGGAGGGCATGTATTGCATGGATCACTGGTACACAAACAATGAATCTTGGAACACTGAAAAAAAACTAAAATAAAATTACAAAGCAACAACAAAAAAGAAGACTTCATACTTAATTCTTCTCAAACTACTTCAAAAAATAGAAAAGGAAGGAAAACCTCCAAACTTATTGTATGAGGCCAGCATTACACTGATACCAAAACCAGAAAAAGACTCCCCCAAAAAAGAGAACTATAGGCCAATATCCATGATAAACGTAGATACAGAAATTCTCAATAAAATACTAGCAAACAGAATAACACACTTAATTTAAAAGATCATTCACTATATTCAAATGGGATTTGTTCTGGTTTTCAAGGGTGGTTCAGTATTTGAAAATCAGTCAACATGATATACCACATTAATAAAAGGAAGGATAAGAATCATGTGATCATTTCAATAGATGCAGAAAAAACATATAACAAAGTACAACATCCATTTATGATAAAAACCCTCAAAAAAGTAGGTTTAGAGGGAACATATCTCAACATCATAAAGGCCATATATGAAAAATCTACAGCTAATATCATCCTCAATGAGGATAAAGTGAGAGCTTTTCCTCAATGGTTAGGAAAAACAGAGATGTCCGCTCTCACCACAGTTATTTATCATAGTACTAGAAGTCCTAGCCTCAGCAATCAGACAACAAAAAGAAATAAAAGGTATCCAAGCAGCAAGAAAGAAATCAAACTTTTCACTATTTGCAGATGACATGATATTTTATATAGAAAAACTTAAAGACTCTACCCCAAAACTGCTCGAACTGAATTAAGTAAAGTCACAGCATACAAAATCATTGCCCAGAAATCTGTCGCTTTTCTAAACACCAATAATTAAACAGCAGAAAAATAATCTCATGTACAAGTGCAACAAAACCAGGCAGATACCTAAGAATAAACCTAAGCAAAGAAGTGAAAGATCTGTACTCTGAAACTTACACAACACTGATGACAGAAACTGAAGACAACAAAAAGAAATGGAAAAACGTTCCAAGCTCATGGATTGGAGTAACAAGTATTGTTAAAGTATCTATAGCACCCAAAGGAATCTACACATTTGATGCAATCCCTATCTAAAAATGAACAGCATTTTTCACAGAACTAGAACAAACAATCCTAAAATTTATGTAGAACCACAAAAAAAACCGTGACTAGCCAAAGCAACCTGGAAGAAGAAAAGCAAAGCTGGAGGCATTACAGTTCTGGGCTTCAAGTTATATTACAAAGCAATAATCTTCAAGACAGTATGGTACAGGCACAAAAACAGACACACAGATCAATGGAACAGAATAGAGAACCCAGAAATGAACACAAAATTATATGGTCAATTAATCTTTGACAAAGCAGAAAGAATATCCCGTGGGAAAAAGATAGTCTCTTCAACAAATATGTTGGGAAAACTGGACTTTAACATGGAAAAGAATGACTTGGACCGCATTCGTACATCATATACAAAAAAGGTTGGATACTAGAGAATGTAAATGATGGTAGCAGTTTCAAAGTAGGAAACATGAAAACACAAAAGTTACAATCATTTTACACTACTCTACACAGAGAATGCTTTCTATGTTGCATGATGTGGCATAAATGTGCTTTTATTAGCATAAAACAATTTGAAATTATTTTTCAAAGTATGAACATATGAATGTAATTAAAATGCCCTGTGGCACTGTAAATCCAAAGTAATTTAGAGAACCTTTGTTGCTTTTATTGGAAAACTAACATCTGTCCAGTATTAAAGTTATACAGAGCAAAGAACTCAATTAATTTCATTCCTGTGATAAACTATGTACTCATTATTGAGCAGTCTGAAGTTAAAATCAATTAAAAGGTAGAGCAAACCTGTAGTAATTTTTCAACAAATAAAATTATCTAACTCTGTTTTTTCTTTCATCCACAAAACGACTAGTTAAATAGGAGGAAGCAAGAGTAAAGCATTTTCTTATATTCATGCCTATTTACATTGGATGAAGTAGTCTATTGCTTCCACTTCCTGCTTATGTAAGTCCTTCCAATCTACTTTAACATCCTCCTGAAACTGTTCTGTGGAAGGTCACTAATAACTATGTCGTCACCGAACTTGAAGACCTGACATTAGTTCATACTTCCCAACTTCTTTGCGGAAGTTGCTGATATTGTTTTACTCCCTACTGTTTGTTAAAAACACTTTCTTCCCTTGGGTCCAGAAACAGACCATCAGTTTTGTTTATCCTCCCTCCTTAACACTCCTTCAGCAAGTTCTAATCAACTCCTATCCTAAATATAGGCATTATTCTCCAAGATTTTATCTGCAAGCCCTTTCTCTTCTGCTAGAGACTCTTTTTTGAATTCACCTATTATCTTTTTTGGCAACAACCCTCAATTAAATCTCAGAGGTAGGAATTTCTAACTGTATGCTTAAACTCTCTCAGAGTATGCTAGTACCAATAATAACCCCCTCATTATTTTGCTCCTGCTTTCTTACTCTAGTAGATATCATTCCTCATTTGTTTCCAAAAAAGAGTATCGACTTTGAACTATCTTGGCTCAAAGCCTATATTAATCATCTGATTCTTTTTCTCCCTTTTCTTATATTTTGTCAAATTCTCTTTCTACCTTTGGACTGTCTAGTTCATTAGCATTAACTAATTACAAACTAATTACAAACTAATTAAAGTATTCATCTCAACTCACATGGAAGGCAGTAATAGCTACTTAACAGGTCTTTAATCCTTACCCCTTCCTTTGATACACAGTCCATATTTCTACCAGATTAAGTGTGAGTTTATTTTTTTTGTAAGATTTTATTTATTTGAGAGAGAGAAAAAGAGAGAGAGTGAGAGAGAGACAGAGAGAGAGAGAGAATGTGAAGGAGTCAGGGAAGGGGCAGAGAAGCAGATCTCTCCTGAGCAGGGAGCCCGACCTGGGACCTCATCCCAGGACTCTAGGAGGATGACCTGAGCTGAAGGCAGATGTTTAACTGACTGAGCCACCTAGGTGTCCCTAAGTGTGAGTTTATGATCGTACTTCCTGGTATTGCAGAGTAGTAATATCTACTATATAAATGTCAAGGTCATCATGTGTAAAATCACTACTCTATTTAATCTGTACGGGAAAAAGTCACAAAAATGTAGGTGAGTGGTATCTCACTGAGAGAAAGAAGCCATTCCTGGTAATAATCACATTAAGAAAAGGCATGTCTTTCATTCTAGAAACACAATTCAGAAAGTGGTCCTTTGTTAGATAGCCAAGGTATAGACAGCCAAGATGATATAACTTCCTTTATTTTATATTCCAGGGTCATAAAATCCAGGATGATTATCCTGTAAGATAAGTATCAAATGGTACTCAAAACATGGAAGCAGACCAAAATGGAAATAAGGAGTCAAGGCAAAGCCTCTCATTTTTTCATAGGTTTCCATGTAGAATAGGTTAGGCCCTGTAAGCCATATTAGCTAGAGAGAGATTTAAATTTCATACTTTGCTAGCTAGTCTGTTTAAATTTCTTATGCCTTCCCTGTTTCTTACTTAGCAAAAGTCTTGATAAAATTATCAGTATTTCTGAATTGTGTTACAACAAAACTGAAGGATCCCCAACCTTTCCTCATGTTCGGATATGCCAAACAAAAGGTTCTCATGAGCTTATAAAACATCATGCTAAAAATCAATTAGTACAGATTATATAAAATAATTCATGCCAAATTACTGGTAACTGTTTCTTAGAGCAAATCAACTAGAAAGTAGATACACAGAATATTTTTTAAAGGTTTTATTTACGTGTTTGAAAGAGTGAGAGAGAGAGAAATCACAAGTGGGGATGAGGGACAGAGGCAGAGGGAGAAGAAAACTCCTCGCTAAGCAGGGAGCATGACATGGGGCTTGTTCTCAGGACTCTGATATCATGACCTAAGCCAAAGGCACTCCTAGAATAATTTTACTTCATGAGTAAGGAAGAATTTTACTTCATGAGTGAGAAAGAAACAGAATATGGAAAGAATACAGTACAGTCAGATACTTTTAAATTTGCTGAAAATTAAATTCAAAGACCAGTAATTATTAGATTGGTGTCAATCTAACTGACACTTATTAGGAGTTTTCTGGTAGATAGTCCCAGACATTTCTTCTTGTTTCTGTCTTTTTCAACATATTAATGACTCAGAAGTTATTTGAAGGTTTTCTTGTTAAATTTGCAAATAACACAACATCCAAAGGGATTCTAATATGATAGATGACAGAATCAAGATTCAAAGTTTTTGTAACAGATAGCAATGTTAAACTGAAACCAAACAAAATTAAATTTAATGGGAATAAACACAATAGTGTTCATCTCCCTCTTAGGCAATTCCAGCAATATACTCAATCTGTACTTCAAATTAGAGAAGTTACTCAAATTATTTAAAAATAATTTCTCCTTAAATAGGTTCCTTCCTCTGAATTTATTACTCTCTCCCTTAAAGGCAAAATGGCATAACTCTCTCTCTCTCAAATAAATAAATCTTTTTAAAAGAGAGGGAATGCCTGGGTGGCTCAGTTGGTCAAGCATCTGACTATTACAGTGCAGGTCATGATCTCAGGGTCATGAGATTAGGCCCGGAGTCATCAGCAGGGAGTCTACTTGAGACTCTCTCTCTTCCTCTCCCTTAGCCCTTCCCCCCTGACACTCTTGCTCTCTCTTTATCAGTCTCTCTCTCCCTCTTAAATAAGTAAGTAAGTAAGTAAATAAATAAATAAATAAACAAATAAATATTTAAGGGAAAAAGTCATTATTCAGCCAGTTGATCTTTTCTTTCTTTTTTTTTTTTTTAAAAAAGATTATTTATTTATTTATTTGACAGAGAAAGATCACAAGTAGGCAGAGAGGCAGGCAGAGAGAGAGAGAGAGAGAGGGAAGCAGGCTCCCCGCTGAGCAGAGAGCCCGATGTGGGACTCCATCCCAGGACCCTGAGATCATGACCTGAGCATGCAGCGGCTTAACCCACTGAGCCACCCAGGTGCCCCGATCTTTTCTATTCTACAAAAACTGAGTACTGTTGAGTTATTTTTCCAGGTATCAGTTGCATCTATTCTGGTTTAGGTTCTTACTCTATGGCAATAAGCTAATAATTAGTTCCTATTCTGGCTACTTTATTCATACATATCACCACAGTCTTCCCAAAACCACCTCTGATATTATTCCTCTGTTACTAAAACTTCATCAATGGCTCCCCTCCTGCCTGTAAACAAAATCTAGACACCTTAAAATGGGATTCCAGACTGTTCTTGATATGGTTTCAAATTTTCCTTTTAGTGTAATTTCCCTCAATAAAAATATCCTATGCTTTGCCAAGATGGACTACTCACGGCTTCTCAAAAATTACTGTACTTCCTTCATCTTGTATCTTGATATAATTCTTTCTTTCTACCTTAAATTCCAACTTTTCTTCCTCCTACAATGCTGAGTCCTTATAGGCTCTGTCAAGCTCTCAATCTACTGGAATCCCAATAAGGAACTCTACCACTTCTATGAAACTTTCTTGAGCTGTAAGCTGGAAGTCTTCCCTACCTTCCCTGAACTACCTAGGTATTTTATGTACTGGATTTTAGAGTCAATTTTGATTACTGAGGATACTGAGAGACGACAACAAATAGTGGGAGGCAAAGCAAATTGTTAATGGATGATTTGTGTCCTTAAACCAGTGTTTATAAACGTGCAACTATCCTACAGGATATTACATAATAACAAACCATGATCTTTTAATAAAAACAAATTTACAGCACAGTGCTGGTAGTCATCTGTTTACTACCTAAAATTCTAAAAGTCACCTGCTTATTTACTTAGTCTTGTAAAAGACTGCTGCTGTCACATTAACTCCAGCAAGTATTGGGATGGGCTATGGCAGGGAAGGCCTTTGTTAAAAGCACATACTGAGATCTTGGGATCACCACAAAATAACACCTCCCATTCAACCAATAAGCATTTAACACATGCTGTCATCAACGTCAGTTGCTGAAAACAACTGCTGCTCTGCTGGGATAGATTGTCCAATTCAAACTCAGACACTGGAGAAGGATAAGAGAAGTAACTATTAAAGGATGGTATGTAAAAGAGGGTGATGGGGTGTCTCAGTTTGACAGGATCTGTGAATTTCAACATGATAAAGCTTCTGTTTTCATCACTGTGGGTATCATGGAGACATTAAAAAACTGTATTATAATCTAGAGGATACTGCCTATATGGAAAAGCCATTAGTAGACATAGAAATGGAAGCTTTAAAAGGACCTAGAAAGGAAAAAGGGCTACACTCTTGACACAAACTGAGAATACTGAATCCTAACCAGTAGACCTCCAGGGAGCCACAATCTTGGCAGGAACTGAGACACGCAAATATGCTGAACGACACAGTTAGGTGCTATAGACCAGATTAGATACCAATCTAGGCCATCTGAAAAATAAATTATTTATATAAACAAGTAAGCTATTGAGATTTGTGGGGTTTTTTATTGGTTTTAATTTTATTGTTTATTTTGGTATTTCAAAAGTGACCCAGTTTAATATGTCTTGATATAGCAAATTATAAAATCATAGAACTTTTTTTAGAAGTATGTTTTTTCTATAGAATTTTTTTCACAAAAATTAATCTCCTATACAGTATGAATGAATCTCAAAAAATTATGCTGAGCAAAAGAAACTACATAAAACAGAGAACATATTGTATGATCTATGTGCATAAAATTTTAGAAAATGTGAACTAATCTATGACAGAAAATTCATTAGTGGTTGCCTGCATATAAGGAATCTTTTGGGGGTGGTAGATATGTTCATTATCTTGACTGTGGTGACGGTTTATGGGTATACACATATTTCAAGGTTTGTTGAATTTTATATTTAATATACGTGCAGTTTATTGTACATTTGTTAAAAAAAAAAAAAACCTCTTGAGATTGGCCAGGTTATGTTCAGAGTAAAGATTATCTAATAATGTTCCTTATAGAGACCTGATCATTTGCTAGCTATTCTATTTTGTTTGCCAGTCATAGTGTGTACTGAACAATTATCTTGCCTTATAGTTTTATTTTGCATGTGTACTTTTTACTTTTATATTTGTATCTTATTGTACTTTTTACTAGAAAAATAAACTATGAAGCATAACCTATATATAAGCAAACATACAGAAGAGTAGATTCAATTTAATGAGACATTTATATGTGTCTCTCCAATTTTAGAAATGGGAAAGGTTTCTAAATATTCTGTGTACCTTTTCTTGAGCAAGAATTTGTAGTAATATTGAATTTGTTTATATTGTTTATTTTAGTGCTAGTAAAACCAATTATACTATAAATAGAAAATTACTAAACCACAGGTGAAAAAAAAGCCAACATAAGTTTAAAAAAATTACTACTACTACTGTTATAATGAACGATTTCAATAAAAGTTGGTATCTTCTTTTCCATTTTTGGGGGGCAGTGGGGGGACTATGTAGCTACCTGCCATACTAGATTGAGTCTCTGGAGGGCAGGGACCCAATCTTGCCCATCTTTGTGTCACCGTCAGTATCTATCATAGAGTATTATGCATAGTAGACAATTTTCATTTAGTTGAATCATATTCTATCCTAATGGTGTTTTTATTCTTACAAAGATTACACTACTTAATATCAATAACAAAAACAAAACAAAAAGGGGAAAAAGAAAAAAGGGAAAGAAAGAAAAGATGCTTCAAAATTTCAAGCTTAAAAATCTATGCTGGGGTGCTAGGTAGCTCAGCCAGTTAAGCATCTGCCTTTGATTCAGGTTATGATGCTAGGTTCCTGGGATTGAGGCCCACATTCATGCTCAGCAGGGAGCCTGCTTCTCCCTCTTCATCTGCAGCATGCTCTCTCTCTCTCTCTCTCTCTCAAATAAATAAATAAATAAATTCTTTTTTTTAAAAGCCTATGTGAATATTTTAATGCTACTAATCTAGAGGAAATGCTAATTAGGAAATGTTCATTAAGAAACCATTAAAAAAATTTTTTAAAGATTTTATTTATTTGAGAGAGAATGAGTGAGAGAGAGCATGAGAGAGGAGAAGCAGACTCCCCAAGGAGCTGGGAGCCCAATGCGGGCCTTGATCCTGAAGTGCAGGATGATGACCTGAGCCGAAGGCAGTCGCTCAACCAACGGAGCCACCCAGGTGCCCAAGAAACCATTTTTAATGGCAGTCTAAATATCATATAATAGTTTTATTAAAACATGATCAATTGGGTGCCTGGGTGGTGCAGTGGGTTGAGCCGCTGCCTTTGGCTCAGGTCATGATCTCGGGGTCCTGGGATCGAGTCCCGCATCGGGCTCTCTGCTGAGCAGGGAGCCTGCCTCCCCCTCTCTCTCTGCCTGCCTCTGTGCCTACTTGTGATCTCTCTCTGTCAAATGAATGGGTAAAATCTTTAAAAAAAAAAAAGATCAATTATGTTAATGATATGGAGGATTTAGTCAAAATAAGATAAGATGGAATCTGCATGTATTTTCAGAATAAACACTCTTTCTTGCCCACTTATATAATATTTTGCAGTGATAGGTATTATAATATGCTACCTCACAATATGCCACTTTGACATAAGGACTATTTTGAGCTAAGGTGATTAAAAAGAAGAAAACACAAGAAAAACTCTCTACCTTTCTCCTCTCTACCAGGAAGACAAGACTATTAACCATGCAGGAGATGGCAAGGAAGGAATCTACATAACAAACCTACAAACTATGCCTCATCTTCCATTAGTTTTCCCCACATACTTAGTTTTCCCAATTTGCAGTCCCTAGAACTTGAAGTCCTTCTCCTTTGTCTTATCACTTCTCTACATAATGTACTACTCTTTTATTAAGGTGTTATGTAAACCCAAATTCTAACCACCCCTTTGAGATACTCATCACTGAGTATTCTCTTGTATTAAAAAAAAAAAGAAACGTGTTTTTCTCTTCTGAACCTCTCTTATGCTGGTCTAATGTACAGGGCCACAGTTAAAGAATGTAGGACAAACCAAAAAAAAAAGTTCTTCCTCCTCTACAACAGATACTTTTAATAAAAAGAATTTGGTAGGGAGACTCTGAAATACCAAATGTTATTAACTAAAAAGATCTCTTATGCTAGACAAATAAATCTACTAGAACAGTATTTAAAGAAAATATTAACAATTACTAGAAAAAGCATATACTCCTCTTTATTTTTTAAACATAAGGGTTGCCCATTAAATATAACTTACTGATAATAACACTTAGATATAATACTTAAAATTTGTGAAGCAACTATTTGACACAAGTAAAGTCAGCCAAAATTGGTATTTTAGGATTCATTACTGCTAGTAGTAAAAGTATTCGTATCATATAGATAGAACATATGGCCAAATTATGTTCTCTTGTACTTCTTGTATACGTTTTACATTGTTCTTCATTATATCTTTTTATTATCCCATCTAAAGAAACAGAATAAATCATTACACTGCAATTCAACTTCCACCAAAGTTAGTGCTATTTTTGTTATAATGTTACTAACATTTTGTACCTTTTTCTCTCTTAGTATAAAGCTATCTGAGGCATGAACTCCGCTGGTTACTTTAAGAGACCCATTTAAACTGGCGTAAGTCTATGCAAGGTTTATTTTTTAGTTCCATGGGGAGTAGGTAATTTTTACGGTAGAAGGACTTATTTGCTGCTCTTGTTTTAATAGAAAAACTTGGTTCTAAAGATTCACCATCTTGAGAAATTTTTACATGTGCCTTGCTGTTTCATTGACCTGTCACTGATGTGCAGTATTTGTATTATAAGATTTAATGATGAGCTACAGGGCGCCTGGGTGGCTCAGTGGGTTAAGCCGCTGCCTTCGGCTCAGGTCACGATCTCGGGGTCCTGGGATCGAGTCCCGCATTGGGTTCTCTGCTCAGCAGAGAGCCTGCTTCCTCCTCTTTCTCTCTCTGCCTGCCTCTCTGCCTACTTGTGATCTCTCTCTGTCAAATATATAAATAAAATCTTTAAAAAAAAATCATGAGCTACAAAATAGTCATAAAAAGAGAAGATGAATGCAGTTAGAGGGAAATACCCATAATAGGATGATTAAGAGGTAAATATGGCAGAATGGAAAAGCCAAGATAAGTTGAGCAGCACAAACAGGCAGTTTATCTGTATGCCCATGGGCAGATGAGGTGGGTGGAAAGGAGGGGTAAAGGGGAAGAGGGGCTTAAAGGAAAGAAAGAGAGGCATCAACACAAAACAGAGAAGTGAGGTTGACCTCATTTACGATCATTGTGATGACAATCCAAATCAGAGATGAAACATTTACATAATCTAAACAAGCATAACATGACCCCCCAAACCCTTGGCGAAGACCACTTCATCTACAAAAGACCAGGAGAAAGGAAACAATGCATATTTATTGAGGGCCTTCTCTTGGCCAGGTACTCAGTTCTACTGCTACCTAGCCCTGGCGTACCTTTCCAGACGTATCTTATGACCCTTTTCTCTGTCTATATTATTTTCTAGCCAAATTTGCATTTCAGATCCTAGAACATGTTAAATCTTGTGCCCAATGTCCTTGTTATTTTCCCTACCTGGCAATCATAAATGTCATATTTTCAGACTACATTCATTGACTCATCCAACCTAACAGGAACACTTATGATTTCCTTCCATTGTGAGTAAAAGATAGGCAGGGCTAGGTAGGGATAGATAGATAGAGGGCTATGTAGTCAGGCCCACAGAAATCCAAAAAAAATGTGGAGGAGTGCAGAGCCAGAGATAAGGGGAAACAATGGACCACGTTGGGTGGAGGACCACCCTGTTCTAGGCTGTGGAAGTGGGTGTCTTTATGATAATCACCTGTGACCAACAAAGAAGAACCAGCCCATAAAAAGGGAAGTAAGCCATTGAAGGTGTTCTCAATAGAGATGTTAAAAGGATTTAAGTTCCCTGGTTAGCTTTCTATAAAAGACTAACCCTAAAGGCCCTCCTTGGCAACCTTGTCAGGACCCCTCAGACTCTTGAGAGGTTTTTCTGTATCTTCACTTAATAAACTTCTATCACTTTACTCACTCTCGGTTGTCCACAAGCTTAATTTTTCAACTCGGTGAGACAAGAACCTAGCTCTCCCGCTTCAATAGCACTTATTACAATTTACAAGTATATTTTTATGTATCTGTTAGTTTGTCCTTTGTATCTCCCACTAGACCATAAGCTTCATGAGGGCAGAGGCTTTATCTGTCTAGTTCACTAGCATATCCCAAAGCAGACTGAAAAAATGAATAAATTCTTCTAGAATAATTTATTTAATGTTTATGACAATATTGTGAGGTAGGCATTACCTATATCTTAAAGAAGAAAAAGAAGTGAGACTTACAGAAGTGATGTGCTTTGTCAAAAACCACCTACAGAACTAGAAAGCACAGAGTGGAGATTCAAACTCAGTTCTTTCTGATCACAGAACTCTTTATATTAAATAATATCTTATTCCTATGGCAAAAGCCTCCCACCTCAAAAAAAAGGGGGGGGGAAAGAAATGTGATTTATAACAAAACTTCCCCATTGCCTACTCCTCAAGTTAATAAGAATTCAAAGGAAACTCTATGTAATCAATATGTAATGAATTCTGTATTTTTATATTGTTTTCAATCAACAATTATGAATTGTTAACATTTGGAGATCCAGTAACTAGGGTACCATGAAAATGCTAAAAGTAGAGAAGACCAAAGTTTTGAATAAATTCTAGCTGCTGGAAGATTTCATCAGATTTTAATTCTAAAGTAAGATTAAACCATTAAACATTTCAAAATCTACAACTGTAAGTGGTAAATTAAACATAAGTGCACCCATGCAGGAGAATACTATGCGGCCAGGGAAATTATGCCTTAGAAAAATATTTAATGACAAGTTTGTACTCTCCAACATAGCAAACAAAATCAGATTGCAATTCAATTTATAACACCAGTTTTGTAATATGTGTACCTATATATATGCAAAATATAAATATTTGAAAGCTATACACCAAAATGTAACCACTGGTTTTCCTTGGTTTGAAGGATTAAGGATAATTAAATTATTCTTTATTATCTGTATATCCTTAATTGCTCTGTAGCTCTTCTGTCATATTTTAGTTTTCATTAACTAGGAAACTTTTTATAGCCTGGAAAATGTGATTAATTCAAAAAGAAATACATTTAAAAAAAAAGTTAGGTATCTGCATATGTATCCATGGGTATATGTAAAATCTCAAATTGTCAGTTTAACCTTTTAATCCCCATGGCACTCACTGATCTTTGGACAGAACTCATCAGTTGTTTGGTAGTAGTGTTGATTAATTATGGAGTACTTTTAGAAATCATTACTCAGCTGGTAACAGGAAGTGTTTCGGCTCATGGCTACAAGAAAATCTCAGTGTTTCTTGGCTACAAGGACTAAATCAATTAAAATTTTTTTCTTTAACTTTGTTAGTCAATTACACTGACAGAGCTAACATTTGTCAATTTCTATAATTAAGGAACCATAATATACAATTGCAATAAAATATTTCATACTATAAAAAGCAGTATATGCTACTTCAAATGTCTACTACATGTTTGACCACACTCATAACCATCACTATCGACACAAGTTGAAAATGCATATGCCAACCTTTAGCCCAGTGGAGTTATGAACATCAACTGAAATAGCGGGGTTGTAATGGGAATGCTGCAAACCTTAACTACAGCAGCATGGACAACACTGACTATAATAAAATTCTTGTTCAGATATAACTCACATAAAAAGTAAAAGCCAAGGCCTATGAACAGCTCAGTACATTTGAGTCATTTTTCAACGCATTCAAAACCCATATAATTCTGTATTCCTTTCAAAGCAATACCTGATAATCTTCAGACTTCTGTGTTTTGTTTCTAGTATATAGTAATATATCATAGGACTCCCTGTGTAAGATCTTCCCCCTTTATCTTCAGCTAGTAAGCATGCCAATGAAACTTTCATGAAATAAATGTTATTTTTTGTCTGGCTTTGCTTTGCATTTTCAGTATCTCTGGGAATGGATTTATTCAGTGGATTCAGAGAGATAATAAAGAGCCCAGAAAATTCTGATTTGCAGAGCCTGTTAAAATGACTCTGTATTAAAATTGTCAGTGTAAAACTAGAGGGTAATATTGTTCCACCGCAGTTTAATTAGCACTTCAATTTTTTTATCCCTGAATGTCAAAGGAATGGTTTCACTTTTCTTTCAAGAAAATAAAGGCAAAGGAAATCAAGTACATGAGTCAAAAAGCTCTACAAAGAGCAACAGTGACATACACTATTTTTAAATTAAGGTGCTACATTGCTTGGGCACTCACAGTTCCGTGAACATTGCAAATTTGGATAGCTGGCAGTAAGCACTGTTTAAGAGAACAATGCTGACAAGCAACAGAATTGCCATTCTTGTCTGCAGATAATCCCTCAAACCCAGTTGGCTCAACTTTAGAGTTCAAAAATCTGGAGAATGACACAAAATTGATTTAACTTATACTGACTTTTTCTAGCAGAATTTGAAAATTACTTATGGGGGATAGAGTTCTTTGTTTCCTCCAGTCTCAGATATTTGCTTATAATTTAAACATTTATAACTTTTTAACATGAATATGGTCCTAAATGTCATCTAGCAAGTAGCTTCATTAATCACTTTAAGAGGGCAGAAGACCAGAGTAATGCATAGGATGAAGATGATAAAATGATTAAGATTGCTAGCAAGGCATGAAAAAAAGGCTGTTAAGAGATACACATTTCTTTTCATATATAATAAATTTTGAATGTGATTTACTTCATACAGGACTGTATTTAGAGAAAGATGATTCCACTGTTATTAATATCAATATAAAATTAAATTATATTTTGCAAAATATTTGAACTTCACAAGCCTTTAACATCACAGTAAACCTCAACATATGATTTTATGTGCTAACTACTTTAAATGATAGTAAATCTTAGAGAAATAATTAGTCTTGAGGATAGATTCAATTAAAACACAAAACACATATATGCTAATTGTCTGATCCTGTTATATACTTGTTTTGGAATTTTTTTAAGATATTAATTACTTGTCAGAGAGAGTGAGAGAGAGTGCGCACAAACAGGGCGAGCAGCAGGCGGAGGAACCTCAAGGAGGTTCCTTGAGCAAGGAACCCAGTGCGGGACTTGATCCCAGGACCCTGGGATCATGACCTGAGCCAAAGGCAGATGCTCAACCAAATGAGTCACCCAGGAGTCCCTTTGTTTTAGAATTTGATCAGGCAGAATAAACACTTCTTTCCTTTATACTTCCTTCCTAACTTAATTGATGATATGAAATTACAGCTAATCTAGTTTTATTTAACCTTGGAGATTTAATGATATGATACTGCTGATGCTAGAAGTGAAATCTATGCAGGGAATTGTATGTCTTGACAAAAGAGACACAGTTAACTTTAACTTATCACATATATTGTTTAGGAGCAATATCTGCATACAAATCTTACTCCTACTGTTTTAGCAACCTATCTCTTCATTGGTGGTTTCCTCATCTACCACTCGTATCATACCCCAAATCCAACAGATATCGAAGTCCTGTATTTTTTCCAAAACCCCTCCTTTTCTTTCCAATATCATAACTGTGGCTCATCAGCTACTAAAAAGGGAGATTCCGGGGTAGGTAGCTAAGATAGCTGTGTAGAAGGAGGATGCTAGGTTTGCCTTTTCCCTTGAATACAGCCAGGTAACTATCCAATCATTCTGAATACCCAAGAAACCAACCTGAGGACTGATAGAACAAACTCTCTAACTAGAGGGAGAGAAGAGGCCACATCAAGGAAGGTAGGAAGTGTGGAGATGTTGTTTGGGGGAAGAAAGAGATTGCAAGTGCTGCGGAGGGGAGGGAGCCCTGGTAATTGAGAAAGGTGAGAGAGTGGAACACAAAGCATACACATAAGTTAAACACTTCCCCAAAGACACTGGTTGGGAAAATGTGAGGGGCTGGATTTCATTTTTGCAACCAGTGGGCCTCACACACTGGAGGTTTAGAGGTTGCCCAGCTTGGCTGGGATAGAGACTTGAGGGTAGTGCCCCACTCTTGGAGTGAAAGCAGGCAAGTAATCCCAGGGCAGACAGTGCCAAGTGAGCATTTGCCTAAGGTATATGGGAAGAGACTCTTCCCTCTTCTTGCATTTGTGAGAGCTAGCATTCGCACAGATGCCCCTCTAGGGACAAATGAGCCAAGGGGCACCATTTTCCCCACCTGCCCCTCAGCATAGACCCCTGCTGAGGATGACTAACTTAGACACTGGTCATTTTGCTTGCTTTGCTCCAAATCCCATAGCCCTGCACTCTGGCATGACTGCCCTTCTGGGTCAAACCTACATCAGTGTCAGCACAGTGAGACCCTCCCCCAGAAGACCAGCAGAGCAGGTCCCTCATTTGGAGTTTTAAAAGTCAGCAAGCTTGACTGGGATAGAGCCCAAAACGTACTGCACTGCTCTAGGCAGACAAGTAACCCAGAGACACTGAAAACAGTGATCTGAAAAATGCCAAGGATACACGAGGGGAAATTATTCACTCTTCTGGGAGGGCTTCCCTGACAGCAGCAAACATGGGCTACCCCTCTCCACAAAGGAGCTGGCTAGTGCAGTTTTCCTCCTCTGCCCCTCTGCATAAACCAAATTCAGGAAACAGCACAGTGCCAAGACTAGCAGCCTAAGTTATTCACACCAAGTTCCACCCCCCTATGCTCTGCTGATACTGCTTTGCTCAGGCAAGTATGCTAAGGACCAGTGCAGTGGGACACCTTCCCATAAGAGCAGCAGAAACCTCAGCACACACCATGTCTACTGACCACAGAGTTTTGCAAAGCCTCAGTTCTAGTGGAAAGAGCATCAGGTCTCATTTAACAAGCAGACCAGGGCACCCCTATTTGAAACTCAAAGTTATGAAACTTGAAGTCAACCACAAGAAAAAAAAATATGCAAAGACCACAAATAAATGGAAGTTAAAGGACATGCTATTAAAGAGTGAATGGGGCAATGAGAAAATTAAAGAAGAAATTTAAAAATATATAGATACAAATGAAAATGAAAATATGATGGTCCAAAACCTTTGGGATGCGGCAAAAGCGGCCCTAAGAGGGAAGTATTTAGCAATACAGGCCTACCTCAAGAAGCAAGAAAGTCTTGAATTTAAAAACAAAACAAAACAAAACAAAAAAACCAAAAACAAAAAAACAAACTAACCTTATATTTAAAGGGGCTAGAAAACAAAGAACAAATGAAGCATAAAGCCAAAAGAAGAAGGAAAACACTAAAGATTTCAGCAGAAGAAAATGATACAGAAACTAAAAAACAAAACAAAACAAAAAACAAACAAAAAACAAAAAACCGTAGAAGAGATCAATGAAACCAGGAGCTGCTTCTTTGGAAAAAATAGTAAGACTGATAAAGCCCTGGTCAGAATTATAAAAAAGAAAAGGACCCAAATAAACATATTCATAAATAAGAGAGGAGAAATAAAAACCAAACCACAGGAACAGAAACAATTATTAAGAAGGTATTATGAAAAATTATGTCAACAAATCAGATAATTGGGAAGAAATGGATAAATTCCTAGAAACATATAAACTACCAACACAGACAAAAGAAATGGAAAACTTGAACAAACTGATGACTAGCAAATAAATTGAATCATTAATCAAAGATCTCCCAACAAAAGTCTATCCAGCAATGCCATCATTCAGAAAAGAAGGAGAGATAATAATTTCCCAGACAAACAAAAACTACAGGAATGTCAAGGCCAGATGGCTTTACAGGGAAGTTCTACCAAGCATTTAAATTAAAGTTACTACATTTTCTTCTCAAACTATTAAAAAAAAAAGAAATTGAAGATAAACTTCTATACTCATTCTCTGAGGGAGCATTACCCTGTTACCAACCAAAGAGTCCATAAAAAAAGAGAACTACAGGCCAATATCCTTGATGAACCTGGATGCAAAAATGCTAAACAAAATCCTAGCAAATAGAATCCAATAGTTCATTAAAAGAATCATTCACCACAATCAAGTGGGATTTATTCCTGGGCTGCAAGAGTGGTTCAATATTTGCCAATCAATCAATGTGATACAACAAATTAATAAAAGAAAGAATAAGAACCATAAGATCCTCTCAATAGATGTAGAAAAAGCACAAGACAAATTAGAAAATGCATTCGTGATAAAAATCCTCAATTGAGTAGGGATAAAAGAAACATAACTCAACATCATAAAGGCCATGTATGAAACACCCACAGCCAATATCACCCTTAATGGGGAGAAAAGAGATTTTCCTCTATGGCAAAGAACAACACGGGGATGTTCATGCTCACCACTGTTAATTAAGACAGTGCTGGAAATCTTAGTCTCAGCAATCAGACAAGACAACAAAATAAAAGGCAATCCATCAGCAAGGAAAAAGTCACACCTTCCTTATTTGCAGATAACATGATACTCTATACATAAAACCCAAAAGAAACCCCACCCAAAATTGCTAGAATCTGATACATGAATTCAGTAAAGTTGCAAGATAAAAAATTAATGTACAGAAATCTGTTGCATTTCCATATGCCAATAACAAAACAGCAGAAAGAGAAATTAAGTAATTAATTCCATTTACAATTGCACCAAAAATAATAAGATACCTAGAAATAAGCCTAACCAAAGAGGCAACAGATCTGTGGCTGAAAACTAAAAAACACTTATGAAAGAAATTGAAAATTACACAAAGAAACAGAAAAACACTCCAAGCTTATGGATAAGAAGAATAAATGCTGTTCAGATAGCTATACTACCCAAAGCAATCTACACATTTAACAGAATCCTTATGAAAACATCACCATCATTTTTCACAGAGCTAGAACAAAAAAAATCCTAAAATCTGCATGGAACCCCCCAAAACTCTGAAGAATCAAAGCAATATTGAAAAAGAAAAGCAAAGCTTGGAGGCATCACAGTTCTAGACTTCAAGTTATATTACAACGCTGTAGTAATCAAGACAGTACGCTAGTGGCACAAAAACAGATACATAGTTCAATGGAACAGAACAGAAAACCCAGTAATGGATCCTCAACTCCATGGTCACCTAATCTCAGACAAAGGAAAGGCTATCCATTAGGAAATAGTCTCTTTAACAAATGGTGTTGGGAAAATTAGACAGCCACTTGCAAAAGAATGAAACTGGACCACTTTTTTACACCTTATACCAAAATAAATTCAAAATGGATGAAAGACCTAAATGTGCAACAGGAAACCATCAAATCCTACAGGAGAACACAGGCAGCAATCTCTTTGGTATCAGCTATAGCAACTTCTTTTTAGTACGTCTCCTGAGGCAAGAGAAACAGAAGCAAAAATTAACTACTGGAACTTCCAACAAGACAAAAACATCTGCACAACCAAGGAAGCAATCAACAAAACTAAAAGGCAACCTTTAGAACGGAAGAAGGTATTTGATAATGACACATCTGATAAAGGATTAGTGATTACACACTCACACACACATATCTGATTCAACTCAAACCCACAAAACAAATAATCCAAGTAAACCATGAGAAGATGACATGGATAGATATTTTTCCAAATAAGTCATACAGATGGCTAACAGACACATGAAAAGATGTTCAACATCACTCAGCATCAGGGAAATACAAATCAAAACTACAATGAGATAACAACTCACACCTGTCAGAATGGCTAAAATCAACAACACAGGAAACAAATATTGGTAAAGATAAGGAGAAAAGGCGAACCATCTTATACTCTTGGTGAGAATGCAAACTGGTGCAGCCACTCTGGAAAACAGTATGGAGGTTCCTCAAAAAGTTCAAAATAGAACTATCCTATTCTCCAGATATTCCAATACTAGGTATTTACCCATAGTTACAAAAATACTGATTTGAAGGGATACATGTACCTGGATGTTTACAGTAGCATCATCAGCAATACCCAAATTATGGAAAGAGCCCAAATGTCCATCAACTGATGAATGGATAAAGAATAAGTGGTGTATATGTATATTTGTGTGTGTGTGTGTTTCTGTGTATATACACACACACACATATAATATTCCAAATGGAATATTATATGGAATATTATATATGTGTGTATATATAATAGAATACTATTCGGCCATAAAAAAGAATGTAATATTGCCATTTGTAAAGACATGGCTGGAGCTAAAGCATATTATGCTAAGTGAAATAAGTCAGTCAGATAAAGACAAATACCATATAATTTCACTCATATGTGCACTGTAAGAAACAGAACAAACGAACATAGTGGGGGAAAAGAGTGACAAACCAGAAAACAGACTCAAATATAGAGAACAAACTAAATGTTGTTGGAGGGGTGGTGGGTGGGGGGATGGGTTAAAGGGGAAATGGGTATTAAGGAGGACACTTATTGTGATGAGTACTGGGTTTTGTACTAAGTGATTAATCACTGAATTCTACACCTAAAAATAATACTACATTTTATGTTAACTCACTGGAATTTAAATAAAAACTTGAAAAAACAATGTGAGATTCCAGATCGTGGAGGTTTTGATATTATTATAAAATAAGATTAGACTGCATAATGAAAGAGTTCAAACTGTATTTGTAAATGAATTAAAAAAAAAATCTCAACGCTAAGAAATATAGTTCTTTCCGGGTGTTAATTCCCTATCGATTAGTTTAATCATTAAAGACATAACATAGTGGAGAATTTTATAACCTACCTTGCTGCTTTTTGAAAACAATCATAAAAAGAGAAAAATTAAAATGTCAGCAACCACTTCTGTATAATCATCTCTACAAGAGGACAATATAACCCAAATAATATTTCTGGAGCTGTACCAACTGTAATTCAAGATCAGTTGTGGCTATCTACATACAGATGGGAGTTTACAAGGTACATACTTGAATTTTAGCTTTCTAAGTTTTTGGTAAATGTTATTTTTCAAATAAAGCAATTAGCTGGGCTGATGTTTGGCTTACTGTTTCAAGAAGGACAGTTGTCTAACTTGACTGATAGTGATGCAGAATGATCAGAAACGTGTTGCTCACTGCCACATGGCAATGGAGG
Source organism: Mustela erminea (assembly GCF_009829155.1). NCBI lineage: Eukaryota > Metazoa > Chordata > Mammalia > Carnivora > Mustelidae > Mustela > Mustela erminea. The sequence continues at coordinate 77,970,211 of NC_045635.1, read as the reverse complement.
CAGGCCTCGGAAGATGTTAACAGCAATCATTACCACAAAATCCTTGCTTGCTATCTTGTCCTGTATCTATGTTTAAAGTGCATGCATTTCCTGGGATTACTTGCCTGTTTGGTCCCCTTCAGCATGACTATATTTTAATGTATACAAATATAATAAAAATGCAGATACACACATCAGTCTTCCCTTTAAATCTGTGGGGTTCTGTTTGTGTACTTGATTGTTTTTAAGAAATCACCACTGTTTAATAAAATAGGGTACTTTAAGATATTCAGTATGTTTAGATGCAATTAGATCAAGACTGACAATAGACTTCAAAGCTGTTTACTCTGTGTCAAAGAATTAGGCATTAGGGATAAATCGGGGAACAGAGTAGATGGGATGTGTGCCCTCTTAGTGCTTAAAATTAAAAGTACAGTAAGGAGGGCGCCTGGGTGGCTCAGTGCGTTAAGCCGCTGCCTTCAGCTCCGGTCATGATCTCAGGGTCCTGGGATAGAGGCCTGCATCGGGCTCTCTGCTCAGCAGGGAGCCTGCTTCCCCCTCTCTCTCTCTGCCTGCCTCTCTGTCTACTTGTGATCTCTGTCAAATAAAAAAATAAAATCTTAAAAAAAAAATACAGTAAGAAGTTGAAACCACAAAATCCACAGAAGAAAACACAGGGTAAAAGCTCCTAGAAATTGGTTTGGGCAATGATTTTTTTGGATTTGCCATCAAAAGCACAGGTGAAAAAAGCCAAATAAAAAAGCTTCTGTGCGGGACAGGAAACGATCAACATAATGAAAAGGTAACTTATGAAATACGAAAAACTATTTGGAAATGATATATCTGTTAAGGGGTCAATATCTATTTAATACAATTAAGTAGCAATTTATAAATTATAAAATAAATATCTATTTAATACAATTAAATAGCAAAAAACCCCCAAAACTGAATTACAAAATGGGCAAAGGGCCTAAATAGACATTTTCCCATAGAAGAAATGTAACTGTATGAAAGATGGTTGACATGACTAAGAATCAGGGAAATACAAATCAAAACTACAATGAGATGATTTGCTCCAGCTCTTTGAAGAATACTGGTGGAATTTTGATCGGAATGACACTAAAAGTATAGATTGCTCTAGGCAGTATAGACATTTTAACAATGTTTATTCTTCCGATCCAAGAGCATGGAATGGTCTTCCATCTTTTTGTGTCTTCTTCAATTTCTTTCATGAGTGTTCTGTAGTTCCTCAAGTACAGATCGTTTACCTCTTTGGTTAGGTTTAATCCCAGGTATCTTATGGTTCTTGGTGCAATAGTAAATGGAATCGATTCTCTAATTTCCCTTTCTGTATTTTCATTGTTAGTGTATAAGAAAGCTACTGATTTCTGCAAATTGACTTTGTATCTTGCCACGTTGCTGAACTGCTGTATGAGTTCTAGTAGTTTGGGGGTGGAGTCTTTTGGGTTTTCCATATAAAGAATCATGTCATCTGCAAAGAGAGTGAGTTTGGCTTCTTCATTGCCAATTTTGATACCTTTTATTTCTCTTTGTTGTCTGATTTCTGTTGCTAGGACTTCTAATACTATGTTGAACAAGAGTGGGACAGTGGGCATCCTTGTCGTGTTCCTGATCTCAACGGGAAGGCTGCAAGCTTTTTCCCATTGAGTATGATATTTGCTGTGGGTCTTTCACAGATAGATTTTATGAAGTTCAGGAATGTTCCCTCTATTCCTATATTTTGAAGCGTTTTAATCAGGAATGGATGCTGAATTTTGTCAAATGCTTTTTCTGCATCAATTCAGAGGACCATGTGGTTCTTCTCTCTTCTCTTATTAATTTGTTCTATCACGCTGATTGATTTGCGAATGTTGAACAATCCTTGTAGCGCAGGGATGAATCCCACCTGGTCATGGTCAATAATCTTTTTAATGAGCTGTTGGATCCTGTTTGCTAGGATCTTGTTGAGAATCTTAGCATCCATATTCATCAGTGATACTGGTCTGAAATTCTCCTTTTTGGTAGGTGTATGAAATCAGAAAGGACTCCGAATCACTAAGGAAATGTTGAAAAACAAAAACAAAACTGGGGGCATCATGTTACCTGATTTCAAGCTTTACTACAAAGCTGTGATCACCAAGACAGCATGGTACTGGCATAAAAACAGACACATAGACCAGTGGAACAGAGTAGAGAGCCCAGATATGGACCCTAAACTTTATGGGCAAATAATCTTCAACGAAGCAGGAAAAAAATATACGGTGGAAAAAAGTCTCTTCAATAAATGGTGCTGGGAAAACTGGGCAGCTATATGTAGAAGAATGAAACTCGACCATTCTCTTACACCGTACACAAAGATAAACTCAAAATGGATAAAAGACCTCAACGTGAGACAGGAATCCATCAGAATCCTAGAGGAGAACATAGGCAGTAAACTCTTGGATATCAGACACAGCAACTTCTTTCAAGATATGTCTCCAAAGGCAAAGGAAAAAAAAGCAAAAATAAACTTTTGGGACTTCATCAAAATCAAAAGTTTCTTCACAGCAAAGGAAACAGTCAAAAAAACAAGGAGGCAACCCACGGAATGGGAGAAGATATTTGCAAATGACAGTACAGACAAAAGGTTGATATCCAGGATCTATAATGAACTCCACAAACTCAACACACACAACACAGACAAGCATATCCAAAAATGGGCAGAAAATATGAACAGACACTTCTCCAATCAAGACATACAAATGGCTATCAGACACATGAAAAAATGTTCATCATCACTAGCCATCAGGGAGATTCAAATTAAAACCACATTGAGATATCACCTTACACCAGTTAGAATGGCCAAAATCAGCAAGACAGGAAACAACATGTGTTGGAGAGGATGTGGAGAAAGGGGAACACTCTTACATTATTGGTGGGAATGCAAGTTGGTGCAGCCTCTTTGGAGAACAGTGTGGAGATTCCTCAAGAAATTAAAAATACAACTTCCCTATGACCGTGCCATTGAACTACTGGGTATTTACCCCAAAGATACAGATGTAGTGAAAAGAAGGGCCATTTGCACCCCACTGTTTATAGCAGCCATGGCCACGGTCGCCAAACTGTGGAAAGAACCAAGATGCCCTTCAACGGATGAATGGATAAGGAAGATGTGGTCCATATACACTATGAAGTATTATGCCTCCATCAGAAAGGATGAATACCCAACTTTTGTAGCAACATGGACGGGACTGGAAGAGATTATGCTGAGTGAAATAAGTCAAGCAGAGAGAGTAAGGTATCATAGGGTTTCACTTATTTGTGGAACATAACAAATAGCACAGAGGACATGGAGAGTTAGAGAGAAGGGAGTTGGGGGAAATTGGAAGGGGAGCTGAACCATGAGAGACTATGGACTCTAAAAAACAATCTGAGGGGTTTGAACTGGCGGGTGGGTGGGAGGTTGGGGTACCAGGTGGTGGGTATGATATAGGGCCCGGATTGCATGGAGCACTGGGTGTGGTGAAAAAATAATGAATAATGTTATGCCGAAAAAACAAAACAAAACAAAACAAAAAAAGAAACTACAATGAGATATTATGTTATACCTATTATGACTATTAGCAAAAAAATCAAAAGACAGAAAGTTTTGGTGAGGATGTGGAGAAAGGGAACCTTTGTACACTGCTCATAAAAAACTGAAACTGGTATGGCCAGTTTATATAGGATATAAACTTTTAATTTTAAAATGAATAAATTCTAGAGACCTAATACACAGCATGATGACTACAGATAATATATATACTCAAAATTTGCTAACACAGTAAATCTCAAGTATTCTCAAACACAGACACAAAAACACAAAATGAATATCACATCGTACAACTTAAATACATAAAACTTTTTTCAATCATACCTTAATAAAAAAAATACAGTGAGGAACACATGGTGGTAGAATCCTAAAGCCACAAAAATAATGCATGTTTTACTGAAAGCATTTTTCTTAATAATTTCAATACACTCAGTTCTGATTAGAATACACTGGAACCAAAGATTCATAAAATAAACAAGAGAAATCATCATATAAAATACAAGAATTTCTAGGTGACAAATATTTGGACACTTGGGAGACCCTCTCAACCCCAAAATATTACATACTATTTCTTGTGTGTTGATCTCCAAATAAGTATGTATGGATATTCATGATGATAAGAGTTTATAGAGGGAAGTAATTAATTTTCACGGTTAAAATTTGTGTGTGTGTGTGTGTGTGTGTGCGCACGTGTGTGCACATGTATGTGGGGTTGTTTTGCTTGTATGTATGCATGAGTATATTAGTACTTTTTTTTTCTTTAAAACAAAGCCTCCTTCATAGATAATACAAATGATATACTATATGCAGAACAGAGAAAATTTCTGGTACCTGGGTTTAATGGAGTATATCTAAAAGTTATATTTATCATTATTCTTTACAATCAAATGAAATTCTTCTACAAGCTGTAAGTGTCCAAGACACTTTTATGCCCTCACAAACAGATGTCATCCTTGTGATGCACTCAAAAGTACCCTATCAGTTACCTGGATTCTTGGGCCCAGGGTTCAGTATTTCAGCCTCTTCTCTTCCCCATCTCCTCTCACTCTCTTGGTGATCTTATGCACTCACATTGATTTAAATACTACCTATGTGATGGTCACATTCAAATGTCTATCTCTAGCCCCTTAACTTCAGACTCATACCATATCTATATCCATAACCAAATGCTTGCTTCACATCCCCATTTTGATATCTAGTAGGCATCTAAAACTTGATACACCTGAAACTGAAACCAAAATCCTGAAATTCTTAACTCCCAAACCTAGTCCTTTTACAGTCTTCACCACTTACTTCATTTGACAGCAAATCCATCTTTTCTCACTTGCTCTGGTCCCAAACTTTGGAGTCATTGTTGAGTTAAGTCATACTGTCATACTCTCATCCTATCCATCAGCAAATGCAATTGGTTTAATCTTTAAAAGACAGTAAGTCTCCTTCTCATAAACTCTACCACTGTTATTCTAATTGATGCTAACATCTTTCCTCACTTATCAACTTCCAATAATCTCCTTATCTTGCTCTAGCCTTGCCCTACTGCAATCCAATACACCGCATGGCAAGCTGAATGATTCTTTTAAACATAAGTCAATTGTCCATACTTTCAACTTGCTAATGTTTTCCCATCAAACCCTTAATAAAAGCCAAAGTCCATTTCAGGGGCTACAGGGTCATACATGCTCCTGCCCCTAACTATACCTCCAACATCTTTACCCCTCACTCACCATGGTCCTAGCCACACTGGCCACCTTACTTTCGCTCAAATACATTACACATATACAAGACTGACAGTCTTTCCCTTTTGCTGTTTCCATTACATAAAATGCCCTTTACTGAGATATAAACATGGCTTGTTACTTTAGTTTAATCAAGTTTCTGTCTGAAAGTCACATCTACAAAGGCTTCCCTGAACTTTATTTACCTAGGTAATATAGCACCCTCTGTCATTCTTCATTCTCTTGTCTTGTTCTATTGTTCACCATAACACTCATAAATGAAAAGAATTATAAACTTGTTTCTCCCATGAAAATGAGAACTGTTTTATACACTAATGTAGCCCAAGTATCTAGAATGGTATTAGGCACATAATAGGTACTTAGTAACTAATTAATGAATGAGCTGCATATCCTAAAATTATTTTATGGTTATAAGTATAAATACATGGTTGAGGGGGAGGAGTCAAGATGATGGAGAAGTAGCAGGCTGAGACTACTTCAGCTAGCAGGAGATCAGCTACGTAGCTTACCTAAAGATTGCACACACCTACAAATCGAAGAGCAGATCGAAGAGAAGAACAGCAATTCTAGAACAGAAAATCAACCACTTTCTGAAAGGTAGGATTGGTGGAGAAGTGAATCTAAAGTGACGAGAACATAGACCCGGGGGGAAGGGCTGACTCCCCGCAAGTGAAGGAGCAACGGAGCAAAAAATCAGGTCTTTTAAAAGTCTGATCCGCTGAGGGACATCGCTCCACAGGCTAAACCGGGTTGAAGCCCATGCGGAGTCAGCATGGCCTCAGTTCCCGCAGGGTCACAAAAGGATGGGAGTGTCTGAGTGTCACAGAGCTTACAGGTATTAGAACGGGGAAGCCGGCAACAGAGACAGAGACGAGGAGTGAGCTCCCAGCTCGGGGTTACCCTGAACAGGTCGGAGGCTCGGTGAGCTCGGAGCGCAGCTGGAGGCCACAGAAACGGGAGTAATTGGGTATGGTTCTCTGAGGGTGCACTGAGGAGTGGGGCCCTGGGCTCTTGGCGCCTCTGGGCCGGAGACTAGGAGGCCGCCATTTTCATTCCCGTCCTCCTGAACTCTACGGAAAGTGCTCAGGGAACAAAAGCTCCCGAAAGCAAACAGGGGCAGATTACTCAGCGCAGCCCCTGGTAAGGGCGGTGCAATTCCACCTGGGGCAAAGACCATTGAGAATCACTACAACAGGCCCCTCCCCCAGAAGATCAACAAGAAATCCAGCCAAGACCAAGTTCACCTACCAAGGAGTGCAGTTTCAATACCAAGGAAAGCAGCGGAATTCCAGAGGAGGAGAAAGCAAAGCACGGACCTCATGGCTTTCTTCCCATGATACTTTAGTCTTGCAGTTAATTTAATTTTTTTATTCTTTTTCAATTTTTTTTTCTTCTTCTGCTAAAATCTTTTTAACTTTTACGCTTTTCTTTTTTAACGTTTTTTAAATAGTTTATCTACTATATATATTTTTTTCTTTTATATAAATTTTCTTAATTCATTTTCTTTTCTTTGCTTTTTTTTTCTTTGTTCTGAACCTCTTTTTATCCCCTTTCTCCCCCTTCACGATATGGGATCTCTTCTGATTTGGTTAAAGCATATTTTCCTGGGGTTGTTGCCACGCTTTGAGTATTTTACTTGCCCTTCATATACTCTTATCTGGACAAAATGACAAGGTGGAAAAATTCACCACAAAAAAAAGAACGAGAGGCAGTACCGAAGGCTAGAGACCTAATCAATACAGACATTGGTAATATGTCAGACCTAGAGTTCAGAATTAAGATTCTCAAGGTTCTAGCAAGGCTCGAAATAGGCATAGAAGATATTAGAGAAACCCAAACGGGAGATATAAAAGCCCTTTCGGGAGGAATAAAAGAACTAAAATCTAACCAAATTGAAATCAAAAAAGCTATTAATGAGGTGAAATCAAAAATGGAGGCTCTTACTGCTAGAATAAATGAGGCAGAAGAATTAGTGATATAGAAGACCAAATGACAGAGAATAAAGAAGCTGAGCAAGTGGGACAAACAGCTACTGGACCCCAAGCGGAGAATTCGAGAGATAAGTGATACCATAAGACGAAACAACATTAGAATAATTGGGATTCCAGAAGAAGAAGAAAGAGAGGGGAGCAGAAGTTATACTGGAGAGAATTATTGGAGAGAATTTCCCCAATATGGCAAAAGGAACAAGCATCAAAATCCAGGAGTTGCAGAGAACCCCCCTTAAAATCAGTAAGAATAGGGCCATACCCCATCACCTAATAGTAAAATTCACAAGTCTTAGTAACAAAGAGGAAATCCTAAAAGCAGCCTGGGAAATGAAGTCTGTAACATACAATGGTAAAAATATTAGATTGGTAACAGAGTTATCCAAAGAGACCTGGCAGGCCAGAAAGAGATGCCATGATATATTCAGAGCACTGAACAAGAAGAACATGCAACCAAGTATACTATATCCAGCTAGGCTATCATTGAAAATAGAAGGAGAGATTAAAAGCTTCCAGGACAAACAAAAACTGAAAGAATTTGGAAACACCAAACCGGCTCTACAGGAAATATTGAAAGGGGTCCTCTAAGCAAAGAGAGAGCCTAAAAGTAGTAGATCATAAAAGAACAGAGACAACATACAGTAAAAATCACCGTAGAGGCAATATGATGGCACTAAATTCATATCTCTCAATAGTTTCCCTGAATGTTAATGGGCTAAATGCCCCAATCAAAAGACACAGGGTATCAGAATGGATAAAAAACAAAACACATCTATATGTTGCCTACAAGAAACTCATTTTAAACCCGAAGACACCTCCAGATTTAAAGTGAGTGAGTGGAGAGCAATTTACCATGCTAATGGATATTAGAAGAAAGCAGGAATGGCAATCCTTATATAAGATCAATTGGATTTTAAGCCAAAGACTATAATAAGAGAAGAGGAAGAACACTATGTCATACTCAAAGGATCTGTCCAACAAGAAGATCTAAAAATTTTATATATCTATACCCCTTATGTGGGAGCAGCCAACTATATAAACCAATTAATAACAAAAACAAAGAAACACAACAACAATAATACAATCATAGTAGGGGACTTTAACACTCCCCTCACTGAAATGGACAGATCATCCAAGCAAAAGATCAGCAAGGAAATAAAGATCAACAAGGCTTTAAATGACACACTGGAACAGATGGACATCACAGAAACAGTCAGAACATTTCACCCCAAAGCAACAGAATACACATTCTTCTCTAGTGCACATGGAACATTCTCCAGAATCGATCACATCTTGGGTCTAAATGAGGTCTCAACCAGTATCACAAGATTGGGATCATTCCCTGCATATTTTCAGACCACAATGCTCTAGAAGCTAGAACTCAATCACAAGAGGAAATTTAGAAAGAACACAAATACATAGAGACTAAACAGCATCCTTCTAAAGAATGAATGGGTCAACCAGGAAATTAAAGAATTGAAAAAAATTCATGGAAAAAAATGATAATGAAAACACAACGGTTCAAAACCTGTGGGACACAACAAAGGCAGTCCTGAGAAGAAAATATATAGCGGTACAAGCCTTTCTCAAGAAACAAGAAAGGTCTCAGGTATACAACCTAACCCTACACTTATAGGAGCTGGAGAAAGAACAAGAAAGAAACCCAAAACCCAGCAGGAGAAGAGAAATCATAAAGATCAGAGCAGAAATCAATGAAATAGAAACCAAAAAAACAATAGAACAAATCAACGAAACTAGAAGCTGGTTCTTTGAAAGAATTAATAAAATTGATAAACCCCTGGCCAGACTTACCAAAAAGAAAAGAGAAAGGACCCAAATAAATAAAATCATGAATGAAAGAGGACAGATCACAAGTAACACCAAAGAAACACAGACAATTATAAGAACATACTATGAGCAACTCGATACCAACAAATACGACAATCTGGAAGAAATTGATGCATTCGTAGAGACATATAAACTACCACAACTGAACCAGGAAGAAATACAAAGCATGAACAGGCCCAAAACCAGTAAGGAGATTGAAACAGTCATCAAAAATCTCCAAACAAACAAAAGCCCAGGGCCAGACGGCTTCCCAGGGGAATTCTACCAAACATTTTAAGAAGAACTAATTCCTATTCTCCTGAAACTGTTCCAAAAAATAGAAATGGAAGGAAAACTTCCAAACTCATTTTACGAGGCCAGCATCACCTTGATCCCAAAACCAGACAAGGATCCCATCAAAAAAGAGAGCTATAGACCAATATCCTTGATGAACACAGATGCAAAAATTCTCACCAAAATACTAGCCAATAGGATTCAGCAGTACATTAAAAGGTTTATTCACCACCACCAAGTGGGATTTATTCCAGGGCTGTAAGGTTGGTTCAACATCCGCAAATCAATCAGTGGGATACAACACATCAATAAAAGAAAGAACAAGAACCATAGGATACTCTCAATAGATGCTGAAAAAGCATTTGACAAAGTACAGCATCCCTTCCTGATCAAAACTCTTCAAAGTGTAGGGAGAGAGGGCACATACCTCAATATTATCAAAGCCATCTATGAAAAACCCACCGCAAATATCATTCTCAATGGAGAAAAACTGAAAGTTTTTCTGCTAAGGTCAGGAACACGGCAGGGATGTCCATTATCACCACTGCTATTCAACATAGTACTAGAAGTCCTAGCCTCAGCAATCAGACAACAAAAGGAAATTAAAGGCATCCAAATTGGCAAAGCAGAAGTCAAACTATCACTCTTCACAGATGATATGATACTATATGTGGAAAACCCAAAAGACTCCACTCCAAAACTGCTAGAACTTGTACAGGAATTCAGGAAAGTGTCAGGATATAAAATCAATGCACAGAAATCAGTTGCATTTCTCTACACCAACAACAAGACAGAAGAAAGAGAAATTAAGGAGTCAATCCCATTGACAATTGCACCCAAAACCATAAGATACCTAGGAATAAACCTAACCAAAGAGGCAAAGAATCTATACTCAGAAAACTATAAAGTACTAATGAAAGAAACTGAGGAAGACACAAAGAAATGGAAAAATGTTCCATTCTCTTGGATTGGAAGAATAAATACGGTGAAAACATCTATGCTACCTAAAGCGATCTACACATTTAATGCAATTCCTATGAAAGTACCATCCATCTTTTTCAAAGAAATGAAACAAACAATCCTAAAATTTATATGGAACCAGAAAAGACCTCGAATAGCCAAAGGAATATTGAAAATGAAAGCCAACGTTGGTGGCATCACAATTCCGGACTTCAAGCTCTATTACAAAGCTGTCATCATCAAGACAGCATGGTACTGGCACAAAAACAGACGCATAGATCAATGGAACAGAATAGAAAGCCCAGAAATAGACCCTCAACTCTATGGTCAACTAATCTTCGAGAAAGCAGGAAAGAAAGTCCAATGGAAAAAAGACAGTCTCTTCAATAAATTGTGTTGGGAAAACTGGAAAGCCACATGCAGAAAAATGAAATTGGACCATTTCCTTACACCACATACGAAAATAGACTCAAAATGGTTGAAGGACCTCAATGTGAGAAAGGAATCCATCAAAATCCTTGAGGAGAACACAGGCAGCAACCTCTTCGACCTCAGCCGCAGCAACATCTTCCTAGGAACATCGCCAAAGGCAAGGGAAGCAAGGGCAAAAATGAACTATTGGGATTTTGTCAAGATCAAAAGCTTTTGCACAGCAAAGGAAACAGTTAACAAAACCAAAAGACAACTGACAGAATGGGAGAAGATATTTGCAAACGACATATCACATAAAGGGCTAGTGTCCAAAATCTATAAAGAGCTTAGCAAACTCAACACCCAAAGAACAAATAATCCAATCTAGAAATGGGCAGAGGACATGAACAGACATTTCTACAAGGAAGACATACAGATGGCCAAGAGACACATGAAAAAGTGCTCCATATCACTCGGCATCAGGGAAATACAAATCAAAACCACAATGAGATATCACCTCACACCAGTCAGAATGGCTAAAATTAACAAGTCAGGAAATGACAGATGCTGGCAAGGATGTGGAGAAAGGGGAACCCTCCTACACTGTTGGTGAGAATGCAAGATGATTCAACCACTCTGGAAAACAGCATGGAGGTTCCTCAAAATGTTGAAAATAGAACTACCCTATGACCGAGCAATTGCACTACTGGGTATTTACCCTAAAGATACAAACGTAGTGATCCTAAGGGGCATGTGCACCCGAATGTTTATAGCAGCAATGTCCACAATAGCCAAACTATGGAAAGAACCTAGATGTCCATCAACAGATGAATGGATCAAGAAGATGTGGTATATATACACAATGGAATACTATGCAGCCATCAAGAAATGAAATCTTGCCAATTGCGATGACATGGATGGAACTAGAGGGTATCATGCTTAGCAAAATAAGTCAAATGGAGAAAGACAACTATCATATGATCTCCCTGATATGAGGAAGTGGAGATGCAACATGGGGGGTTAAGGAGGTAGGAGAAGAATAAATGGAACAAGGTGGGATTGGGAGGGAGACAAACCAAAAGTGACTCTTAATCTCATAAAACAAACTGAGGGTTGCTGGGGGGAGGGGGGTTGGGGGAAGGGTGGGTGGGGTTATGGACATTGGCGAGGGTATGTGCTATGGTGAGTGCTGTGAAGTGTGTAAACCTGGTGATTCACATACCTGTAGCCCGGGGGATAAAAATATATGTTTATAAAAAATTTAAAGAAAATCAAACAAACAAACAAACAAAATACATGGTTGATCCCTATTATTCATGGATTCTGTATTTATGAATTTGCCTATTTGCTAAAATTAACCTGTAACCCCAGTCAATACCTACAGCAATTTTGTGGTCATTCAGAGAAATGTACATACAAAGAATGGTGAAAAATTTGACTTGTCCAAGATGTGTGTTTCCAGCTGAAGTTGAACAAAGTAATACACTGCATTCTTGTTTCAGCTCTCATGCTGTAAACACCTGTCTTTATGCAATATATTTACTTCCATGTTCTTCCTCATTCTTATGGCTTTTTTGGTAACTTTGCTTTTAAAAATTACCCCCAAGCATGGTGCTGAAGTGTTGTCTGGTGTTCCTAAGTGCAAGAAGGCTGTGATGTGCCTCATGGAGAAAATAAAAGTGTTAAACAGGATTTGTTTGGCATGAGTTATAGTGCTATTGGCTGTGAGTTCAATGTTAATGAATCTACCATACATATTAAGTAAGGTGCTTTTAAACAGAAGCAAACATAAAACATGGTTATGTACAGGCCATCTGATGAAAATATTCTGACCAGAGAGTCCCAGGAACCTAACTCTGTAATTTGTTCCTGTAACAATGGTTTGGTGTTTGCTAACTCAGTGTTCATGGTGACATTACAGAAAATTACTGCAAATAAAAATCAATTGTATATAACACATAGAAGAGACAGAAAATATAAAAACACTACTGACAGCAAATATTACCTCTAAGTATATTATAATTAATAAAATCTGGATGTTACTATATCTTATTTTATTTAAAGTTTAGTATATTCTATTTGACATGTTACTAAACATTACTGATGGCTTGACTTCATGAAATCATATTATATTATATGTATGGTCCATAATTCATTTTATTATTTGTCTTAATTCTTAGCTATTTTGGACATTTCTTATTGTTTACTATTATAAACACAGTTACAAAGAAACTCTTGTACATAAATCTTGGTGCCTATTCCTGATCATCCTTTTTCACTCCCGATCATCTCCTTAGGACAAATTAAAGCTTTGTAATTAGTTTAAGGTTCTTGATATATTTTGCTTTTCAAAAAGTTGAAGTCATCTTGAACTTAGACCGTTAATACATAAGTACCTCTTCTATACTACCTGTGCCAGCACTGAGTATACGATATAGCTTGTTTTTAACCTAAAAAACTTGTGTTGTTTTAAGTGCATTTCTTATATTACTGATGAGGTTGCCTATTTTGGAATATTTTTCTCCTGAGAATGTCTGTTCATCTACCATTTACCTATTATTAATCATCACTAATCATTTCTTTTTTCTTTTTAAAGATTTTATTTATGTATTTGACAGACAGAGATCACAAGTAGGCAGAGAGGCAGGCAGAGAGAGAGGAAGGGAAGCAGGCTTCCTGTTGAGCAGAGAGCCTGATGCTGGCCTTGATCCCAGGACCCTGGGATCATGACCTGATCCGCAGGCAGAGGCTTTAACCCACTGAGCCACCCAGGCACCCCTGTCACTGATCATTTCTAATGAATTTCTAAGTAAGTTGGGATATCAACTGATACAATAAATAGAAATGTTTGAGATAATTCACTTTCTTCTAAAGATCACCTATTCAGTGTGGTTTATAGTGGTAAAAGATAGATGGACAAACACAAATTAATTCAAAACATGTCCATACTACCATGAAATAGATAACTGAAGAAAAGTGATATATTTAAAACAGGGGATACAAATGTACAACTCAGAATACATTAAAAAAAAAAAAAATTCACCGCGATCAAGTGGGATCTATTCCTGGGATGTGAGAGTGGTTCAGTATTTGCAAACCAATCAATATAATACATCACATCAACAAAAGAAAGGATAAAAACCATAATCATTTTAATAGATGCATAAAGAGTATTTAAGAAAGTATAACATGCATTCATGATAAAACCCCTCAACACAGTAGGATTAGAGGGACCACACATCAACATAATAAAAGGCTGTATATGAAAAAGCCACAGTTACCATCATACTCAATGTTGAAAAATGGAGAGCTTTTCCACTAAGATCAGGAATGAGATAAAGATTCCACTCTCACCACTTTCATTCAACATAGTACTGGAAGTCCTAGCATGACAATCAGGCAAAAAAAAATAAATAAGAGGCATCCAGTTTGAAAGGAAGAAGTGAAAGTTTCACTATTTGCAGATGTTAGGATGCTATATAGATATCATATAAAGAAGACTGTAAAGACTCCACCATAAAACTATTAGAACTGATAAATGAATTCAGCAAGGTTGCAGGATATATAACAAATATACAGACATCTGTTGTATTACTATACATTAATAATGAAGTGGCAGAAATAGAAATTAAGAAAACATTCTTAGTTATATTTGCACCAAAATAATAAAATACATAGGAATAAATTTAAGGAGATGAAAGACTTACATTCTGAAAACCACAGAACACTGCTGAAAAAAATTCAAGATGATATAAAACAATGGAAAGCCATTCCATGCTCATGGATTGCAAGAATGAATATTGTTAAAATATCTATTCTACCCAAAGCAATCTTCACATTTAATGCAATTCCTATGAAAACACCACTGCCATTTTTCAGAAAGCTAAAAAAGGAGTCTTAAAATTTGTATGGAACCACAAAAGACCCTGAATAGTCAAAGCAATCTTGAAAAAGAAGACCAAAACTTGAGAAATCACAATCTCTGATTTCAAGATATACCAGAAAGCTATAGTAATCAAAACAGTATGGAAATGGTACAAAAACAGACACATAGATCAATGAAACAGAAAACAGATTTCAGAAATAAACCCAGGGTTATACAGTCAACTAATCTTTGATGAATGAGGCAAGAATATGTAATTGGAAAAAGTCTCTTCAACAAATGGTGCTGGGAAACCTGGACAGCTACATGCAAACTAATGAAACTGGACCACTATCTTATACCATATACAAAAATAAACTTAAAATGGACCAATTATCTAAATTTGAGGCCCAAAACCATAAAAATCCTAGAAGAGAACATAGATAGTAATTTCTCTGAAATTGGCTACAGCAACATTTCTCCAGATACATCCTCTGAGGTGAGAGAAACAAAAATAAAAATTTACTATAAAAACCTTTGCACAGCAAAGGAAATAGTCAAGACAACTAAAAGACAACCTACAGAATGGGAGAAGATATTTGCAAATGACATATCTGATAAAGGTGTAGTATCAAAAATATATAAACAACTGATACAACTCAACACCCACAAAACAAATAATCCAATTAAAAATGGGAAGAAGACATGAACAGACATCTTTCCAAGGAAGACATCCAGATGGCCCACAGACACATGAAAAGATGCTCAACATTACTTATCATCAGGGAAATGCAAATCCAAACCACAATGAGATATCACCTCACATCTGTCAGAATGGCTAAAATAAAAACACAAGAAACAATAAGCATTGATGAGGATGTGGAGAAAAAGGAACCCCCATGCACTGTTGGTGGGAAAGCAAGCTAATTCAATCATGTGGAATATAGTACAGAGGCTCCTCAAAAAATTAAAAGTAGTATTACCATATGATTCAGTAATTCCACAACTGGGTATTTACCCAAAGCATATGAAAACACTGATTTGAAAAGATATGTGCACCCCTTTGTTTATAGCAGCATTATTTATAATACTTAAATTATGTATCCATCAATAGATGAATGTGTCCATCAGGTGTCCATCAATAGATGAATGGATAAAGAAGAAGTGGTATACATACAAAAATATATAAGTATTGGAATATATAGTCTAACGCACACACACACACACATACACACATACACACACAATGAGTTATTACTCAGCCACAAAAAAGAATTAGATCTTGCCATTTGCAATAGCATGGATGAATCTAGAGAGTATAATACTAAGTGCAGTAAGTCAGAGAAAGAGAAACACCATATAATTTCAATTATATGTGGAATTTAAGAAACAAATCAAAGAAAAAAGAGAAATTAAAAAAAAAAGAATTGATTCTTAACTATAGAGAACTGACTGATGGTTACCAGAGGGACTTGGGTGGGGAGACAGGTGATGCAGGTGATGGTGATTAAGAATACACGTCTACTGATGGGCACTGAGTAATGTATAAAATTGCTGAATCACTATATTGTACATCTAAACCTAGTGTAACACTATATGTTAAATATACTGAATTTAAAATTCTTAAAAATGTGTAACTCAGAGATGAGAAGTACTTATACTATTAGAGTTAAATAAACATGTGTTTAGTTAATGACCATATCTTTCAAGAAGGGTGGGCAAGGAAAATATTTATTCTTTTTTTAAAGAAGATTTTATTTATTTATTTGACACAGAGAGAGAGATTACAAGTAGGCAGAGAGAGAGGGGGAAGCAGGATCCCCACTGAGCAGAGAGCCTGATGCGGGGCTCAATCCTAGGACCCTGAGACCATGACCTGAGCCAAACGCAGAGGCTTAACCCACTGAGCCACCCAGGTGCCCCAGAAATATTTATTCTTTGATCATCATCATAGAGTGTGTTATTCCTCGCTAAGGACACATAGAAGGAATAGGCAATTGAATGAAACCTTAAATCCTAAGAATACCATTTTTAATATAGTTAACAGTTTACTATAGTTTTCATTGGGTGTTTCCAGTTATAATAATTAACATTCTATCAGAATACAGAATTTACCAAGGTTTATGTTGTTTTCTCAGTTTATCTTAAATTTATGAATAAAAATTTCATATTTTATATCTTTTTCAATTGCATTCTTGTTATTATTCTCAGTGCTGTTATATTGACAAGAACAATGAATACAGAGGATAGCCAAAAGCTTAGCCCTTGTTAATTGTGTGACATTCAGCACTTTACTTAATCTTTCTGAGACTCAGTCTCCTTTTGTATAAAACCATGGTTAATAGAGAACCTGGCTTTTAGTTAAGCTCTTTATAAATGGTAGTAGTTATTATTATCACTATTAGGTATTAGAAAAAAAGCACAATTAAATGAAAAAGCAATAGCTAACATAAACATTAGCTACATCTTGCTACAAATGCAAACAGGATCCATTTATTTAAAATGCACATAAAAGAAATGCTTTACTATCATCTTATTAGCTATTATAATAATATTCAAAATTTATACCTTTATTTTTCCCTAGACATTTACTATTAATTATTCAGAATATTCAGTTAAAAGTATAAGCTTTTTCTTTTCTTCCATGTTTATATATGCTTAGGACAAAGATATCCTAGGATATTAGAAATTTTATAACTGATTCTTGAATTCGGAACAATGATTCTTCCATCAAAGCTTACAGATATCATTTAAAGTAAGATGAGACTTTGTGATCATGTTTTCAGAGTGTTATTTCTAAAAGACGACAAGATGGAAAAAAAGTTAAAAAAAAAGTAAAGAAAAAAACTTAATGACATCACATATTATTTCAGAAAGCTTTGTCATTTAATGAGCAGATTTTGACCTTCACTTTAAAAATGGGACCAAACAAGTATAAAAAAACCCGAGATAAATCATCTGGAATTAATATTTTCCTGATAGCTTGAATGAAAACTATTATTTATATATAATGCCTTTCTCCTCAGACATTTCCACATTGAATGTTTAATTTTGTTAGCATAATCATCCTGAGGGATAAATGGGCTAAATATTGACTGTGTGTATTTTACAAATTAAGAAACATTACTGTTGAAACAGGCAACTGATAGCTTAAATGGCCAATGATCCTACAAGTAGGTAGCAACAAAGTTGAAACTCAGGTATGTATCTCAAGATTCTCATCCTTGAACATATTTCTAGCATGTATTTCTTTCAGATATGACCTTATCAGTATCCTCTGCCACAGAGCTATCAGCTTCCAATAGGGTCAGAGTTTTTTGTTACTATTTCAGGGAATTAACTTAAAAAAATAACAACTCCATTCTGACTGTTTTTCATGGAAATATGTTTAAGCTGTTTGGGTCATAAAGAATTGGAACAAGTAAATATTGTATTTGCTGTTTACTAATTTACCTAATTAACTTGTAGAATCCAAATTCCAGAAAAGGACCTCAGTTAAATTCAAGAAATCACACTAGCAGTATAGTCCCCTACAACTTGGTCCTTGTGTTCAAACCATATTTAAAATGTGTAAAAAGTGGAGAATAGAGGTACTGCTCAGGTACCTCTGATATAGTTCTTTACTCTCCCCAAATCCCCAATCCCTAGATTCCTAAACCAGTCTCATCCTTGTCAATGAATCCATCAGAAGGACTAGTAGCAGTTAAAACTGCAGTAATGGTAACCATGCTGATTACCAGATTCCACCAATTTTTCCTAGAGGTATAATCAATCTCCACTCAGCATGAGACATCCCTTCTTTTGACTCTGCTGTAGCAGCAGAGAGCTGCTTCTTTCCTCATTTCTGTTAGTTTTCCCTCTTCTTTACTCTCCCTTCTCCACCTTGACAAAGCTACTTAACATCAGTCCCTTAAACTTTTTCATTGACTATATCCCTGTGCTTTATTTCAGAGTCACTCAAATTGTAACAATTGATGTATGAATATTCAATTTTAACTAATGAGCTTGAATCCAGAATGATATAAAACTGAGCAACATTCCCACATATCCTATTTCCTGACATTAAACCAAAAACATACTGATAGCAATGACAGCAGCGACAAGTACTTAGTGAAAATTTTAATTCAGGATGTGCTCAGGACAGGTTAAGATTCAATGATTTACAAACTAGGGCAATACTGATAGCAACTATGGAAAGATCACCCTGAATGCTTACATGGCATATAATATGCTCAGTGGGTGTTTTTTTTTTTTTTTTTTTTTAAATAGTAGAATGTACCTATCCACCCTGAAGACTAAAAGACACTGATAAAATCCTTAAGTAACATATGACTTGTTGAAAAATAATTTACAATGACATCAGATCGATTCTGAGAGCAAATATTTATACAATGCATTTGATCATTTTAACTAAGCACATGGGAAAACACTGATCTTTCAGATTAACTGTAATCCTTCTCTTACTTTCTACAAGTCATTATACATTTTAAAAATATGAATGACCAGCTTTCTAAAAATGTTTTGTTGAAGCATGCATACATTGTACATATAGGTTACCAGCTGAATGAATTTTCACAAAATAAATACACCCATGTAAACAGGATCCGGATCAAGAAACAGAACATTATCAGGACTCCAGAACCCCTCGCATACTTTGTCATTAACTCACACCAAGAGTAACCATTGTAGGGGCACCAGGGTGGCTCAGTGGGTTAAGCCTCTGCCTTCAGCTCAGGTCATGATCTTAAGGGTCCTGAGATGGAGCCCTGCATTGGGCTCTGCTCATCGGGGAGCCTGCTTTCCCCTCTCTCTCTGCCTGCCTCTCTGCCTACTTCTGATCTCTCTGTCAAATAAGTAAATAAAATATTAAAAAAAAAAAGGAGTAACCATTGTAATTATTTCTAACACCATACATCTATTTTGCCCTAAATAGCCACTTTTAACGACTGAGCCACCCAGGTGCCCCCCTAAATAGCCACTTTTAAAGAATACTTTTTAAAGGCCTGGTTTTCTCCTTGTTGTTTAATGTGTGAGAAATTGAAAATCAAGTATCTGCAAATATACTTTGGCTAATTTAAGTACCCAGAAGGTTTCACTATTGGGCTAAATAAACATAGGATCTAGGATCAGGTTGATGTTTAATAAACATTCACAACACTGAATTTACAACAGCCTTATCATGGTAGATTTTGCCCTGAGAAAGCAGACTAATGACATTACACATTATTTAAGAAAGTATCATGCCAGGATGCATCTATAAAAGTGGAAACCTTTATATTGTAATGTAAGACAGTATAGGATCAAGAACCAAACTAAAAAGTTCACGTAAGTACTATTGTAGAAGATGTAAGTGAAAAACCACTGAAAGTCAAAACAACTGGGAAAGCTTTATATGGAGGCGTGAGATTTAAAGTGGATCTTCAAAAGGATATATACACAGGGCACATAAGGACTGAGAGAAGAGGGTGGCATTTCTGTTCGGAAAAAGCATAGGAGCCTAGGCTCTGAGACATGAGGGACAAGGATGTGGAGACAGATAAGCTAAGCACATAATTACTAACAGAAAAAGATTCTGGGATGTAAAAGCTAAGGTATTCTGAGAAATGCCTATGTAAGTCTGTAAAAAATTGTTGACTTACATTGAAACACTTTACTCAAATCCAAATGGCCTGGTCTCTGTTTTCTTTCACTGCTACCTGAAGATACTTTTTCAACAGTTTTCTCTAGAAATAAACATTAAATAGAGTGTTTATATATTATGAATTGACAACTCTGGTTGGTAATGACTAGATTATTGACCAGCAAAAAAAGAAAAAACAAACAAACAAACAAACAAACAAAGACACAAACACACAAAACAGGACTTTCTTTCCTAAATCCTTTTAATGTTTTAGGTTGAAAATTCATTTTTATGCACATTTTGGCCCTTCTATGGCTTCTGTTATTTTAAAGAAATTGACTGTTAGAAAAATATGTGTAACTTGGTGTGGGTAAGGCAGAAAGAAATATAACAAACTGGAAAATTCATTAATGTGAATCCTTAAAATTTAATATTCTTTTAAATTTTATAAGATATTTAAGAATGTCAATATGACAGAATGTAATTCATTCAGTAAAAATTATTTATTTTATGGTATATATGAGAAAGTCCAAAAGAAGCCAAACTATTTTAACTACTTTTGTAAAACTGACATAGTAGTATGATGTATACTCAGGGTTTTTTGGTTTGTTTTTTAAGGATTTATTTATTTGAGGCAGAGAGAGTGTGCATGAGTGGGGGGAGGGGCAGAGGAAGAGAATCTTCTGGTCGACTTCCCACTAAGTATGGAGCCTGATGTGGGTCTTGATACTAAAACCCATGAGATCACAATGTAAGTCAAAACAAAGAGTTGACACCCAACTGACTGAGCCACCCAGGCATCCCTGTACTCAGTTTTATACTCAGACTGCTAACATTTAAGCAAGGTTAATTCTATGGATATTTTATCACATTGGTGTATTATCATTCTGTGCTTCTAAAAAGTCAGATTATAATTCAAAGTTTAAGTCTGCTAGAAAATCCTACAGTTTGCAGGGAGGGGTGTAGGGAGAGGGTGGTGGGGTGATGGATATTGGGGAGGGTATGTGCTATGGTGAATGCTGTGAAGTGTGTAAACCTGGCGATTCACAGACCTGTACCCCTGGGGTTAATAATATATTATATGTTTATTAAAAAATTTAAAAAATATGTTAAAAAAAGAGAAAATACTACAGTTTAATACTTTCTCAGATCTTGGGCTTTATGAGTCACTGTATATTTATTGCTCTAAAAAATAGTAGTATTTTTTTCCCCTAACTCAAAAATTTTCGATAAAACTAACACCAACAATATAGAAGTGCTTTTTTTTTTCAGGAATTTAGAACAAGAGATGGATGTTTCAGTAGTTAGTTACATATAACTTGAGAAAGCTGGCTGCCATTAGTTCCTAACAGACTTTAATCCTTACTGTTCACCATAATCCTTTATGGTTTGATGGCCTCCATAAGTTTAGATCCCATCCATTATTAGCTTGATAGCTTCCAATTTTCGCTTTCTTTTTGAAAGAAGTAAAAATATAGACCAGGAAATATTGTTCTGGTATCCTCTTTATTCTGACTTACCTTGTTTTCCCCCTTGTATTTAGAGTACACAGTAATTTTAGGGCTGCAATTCTCTGTCAATTTCCCATGTTATATTTTGAAATATGCCTGTTATACTACAATGACATGCAATGATTCAATTTAATAGACATTTATTGAGAATTTACTTCTCTCTGAGATGCTACGCTAGCACCGAGACTATAGGGACAAATCCAGGACATACAGAGAGAAACAAACTGGAAAAAAAACTATGAATGTGGTATGTACCATATTACTAATAGGGCTGAAGTGTTGCTGTGACACAAAGAAAGGAGAGGGTAATTCTGTCAAAGTGGGGCTGCAGAGACTATAGACCATGACACAGAGGACATAGTAACATTTACACTCCAATAAATCTTTTATTTAGTTAGCATTTACTCCAATATGAGCATAAATCCCTGTTGTGTATTTTAGACTACAAAGGAAGCAAAAATGGAGCTGAAAAATATGTAATAAATTAACTCCAAAGTCTGCAAGCCTTCCTCGATTCTCAAATCTAGTTATGTGGTCATGGACAATTCCTTCATCATTCTGGGCCTCAGTTTCTTGAACTTTAAAATAATGAAACTGGATGAATTGCCATCATGGATCTTTTTTAGCAGGGATGAGATGATGTCTAAAGCTTCTGCCAGCTCTGGAATTTTGGAAAATATATAGGCTTTTTCTTGCTATTGTCTCCCCAATAGTTTTTTACTCTACTATTTTACATTTTCCTTTTTCTTTATTTCATGCATTTTTCCTTATAGTATTTCCTCTAGTCTGAACTTTTTATAAAGAAGTCAGAGTCGAGGGGCACCTGGGTGGCTCAGTGGCTTAAAGCCTCTGCTTTCGGCTCAGGTCGAGATCCCAGGGTCCTGGGATCGAGCCCCGCATCGGGCTCTCTGCCCAGCAGGGAGCCTGCTTCCCTTTCTCTCTCTCTCTGACTGCCTCTCTACCCACTTGTGATCTCTATCAAACAAATAAATAAATAAATAAAATCTTTAAAAAAAAAAAAAAGAAGTCAGAGTAGATAAATAACTGATCAGAGTTACTAATATTACATGGAAAGATGGCAGATATCGAAAGGTACAGCAGCTGGTCATGAAAATTTATAATAACTGATTTAATTCATAAGAAATTAACACTGTTTATAGGACATTTAACAGCTTTTATTTTGTAAGATGGCACTAATTTAACTGAAGTGAAACCCGTTTCATATTTATGTGAAACCTTAGGATTAATTGTGCTTTCAAATACAGTAAAGTAATTTTTCCCTGTTGAGTGAACAGATTTAATTAAAGTTTACTAGTAACTCTTTTGGTTTAATCCCTGGAGCCAATCCATAAAACACTAGAGGTTTTAAATCAAACTGTAATCCTTAAAGCTCAAAGTTAAAGTGATAGCCACAGTGGCTATCCTTTATACAATATATATATCTCTGTATCCTTTATACAATATATATCTCTGTATCTATTATATATAGTTATGCGCACAAAATACACACACACATAATCTTGAAAACTATTCCTTAGGGGAAAGGTAACTGTGGTTTATCAAAAGTATTCTAGGGGTGCCTGGGTGGCTCAGTAGATTAAGCATCTGCCTTCGGCTCAGGTCATGATCCCAGGGTCCTGGGATTGAGTTCCACATGGGGCTCTCTGCTCAGTGGAGAG
Source organism: Mustela erminea (assembly GCF_009829155.1). NCBI lineage: Eukaryota > Metazoa > Chordata > Mammalia > Carnivora > Mustelidae > Mustela > Mustela erminea. The sequence continues at coordinate 77,946,773 of NC_045635.1, read as the reverse complement.
TGTGCCTCTCATTCTCCCTGTGCCTTTCCCCACTGCTCATACTCTCTCTCATTCTCTCAAATAACCAGTAAAATCTTAAGAGTATTTTAAAGGCATCAGAGTTCCTATAGCAATCATTTTTCTTCTCTCTCTAAAGACTCATTGGTATTTCAAACATGAATGAGAGGACTTGCCGATTTATAATTTAGCCTAAAATGAAATGACCAGAGCAATTTTATTTTATTAATTTCACTGGTAATAAAATGACACTGTAGTGTTTGATGCTGAGTTTTGTAAGGATATGAGAATGTCTGTTTAGAAGAAAGCTAGGTACTCTACTCCCTAACCCTGACTGCTTGCATCCCCTCTCCTGGCAATAACTAAATAGATAAATAAGTGAAGCCAAACCAAAACAAAACCACTGTATCATTCTTTAGGCAATGCCTCATAAACTTTTCTTACCAGGTACCCTAAACGGAAGAGAAGATTGAACACTCACCCTTGGGGATCTACTGCAAGTGTGAAATTTCTTTGAAGTCATCTGTTTCATTTTTTAAAAATTCATGTGGATTTTGAATTCTGTTTCATAACATGTATCTGTTTTAATGTGAAGATGATGTTTTCCCCCAATATCTTTGAGTTAACAGAGGTCTAGGAAAATATGCTAAAATATGTATAAATGCTATAATTTATATGGTAAAATATGCTAAGTTTATACCACAGTTTTGCACATTCAAATATACACAGAATTTTAGAAGTTTAGCTAAAAAATAAACACAATTTTAAAATAAATTTATCCACAGATCACACATATTTTCTACCTTCAGTTTTCCTTTCATTTAAGGCATTTTATTTGTCAGTCAATTTGAGGCCTATAACTCTACTACTCAACTGAAATAAATTTAATTGTGATACCAGACAGAAAAGATCTTTATGTTATCAAAATTGATATATGGTTTACAAAAATACAAAAACATATAAAAAGTTATTAGTAGTCAAACAATTGTTCTCTAAATATAAGTTATAGGGGCACCTGGATGACTCAGTTGGTTATACACTCGACTCTTGATTACAGCACATGTCATAAACTCAGGGTCATGAGATCTAGCCTTGTGTTGCTCTCCACGCTCTTTGGGAAGTCAGTCAGAGATTCCTCTCCCTCTGCCCCTCCCCCCGCTCACTCTCTTTCTCCTTCTCTCTCTCAAATAATCTCAAAAAAATAAATATGACATATAATTCAATCATTAATTTATTTCATCTTATTGATAACCCTCTAGTTTGAAAAGAAAGGTACTTTTTGTACTTTTGAAGGCGATCATTTCACATCAAGATAGTTCATTATCAAATAATATTGATTATATAGTACTGACCAATTTGTGTTTTTCCTGGTTGACTATATACATGCTATGTACAGTACTAGAGGTGACTGAATGTGATTCAAACAAGACTGAACTGTATATTAACCTAACAAGTTAGACTCAAATATCAAGGAAAAGTATTTAATTATAAATGAGAGGTAATTGGCTTGACCCTTCACCCTATTTTTTTTTCCCCCTGTAAACCAAATTCCAGAGTAATTCTTCCTAGGGCTTTAGTAGCAAAATATTCTTTAAAAATGAATTCTAAACAGGGATTTGACAAATGATAGTCAGTTGTCTTAGAGGACAGGGCAGGTGAGATTTCTAGGCATAGGATGCAGCATGAAATGATACACAGAGACAGGATTATCAGAAAGGAGTAAGAAGGCTCAAGAGAATACATGTCTCAGCACACTGAAATGAGAACTAGGGAGGAAATGAAAGATGGATGGAAGCAGGTGGAATATGCTTAAGAATTTGAGTTGAGACTGAATTTCATAGGGAAAGAAAAAAGAACTAGTCAAAATAACGAGAGTAGGTATGGCTATGGTCCTAATAGTAAGATAGGAAGAGGATTTCTGGCAACAATCGTTTGAAAACACTGGCAGGAAAAATACAGAAAAGCAGAGATAATCAAGATACAACAGAGACATTTTGCTCTTGACAAAGACGGGGAGAAAGAAGTTGGTGACAGTATAAAATAAAAATATGAAAGTATTTATCAAAAGCCCAGACACAGGAAACAAACAAACAGAACTGGATATAATACACAGTTAGCGGAGACTATAGGGACCATAGGCACCCTTATAGTTATCCCCTTCTAACAAGACAATAGCAGGAACTTCAATATTCATAGCAATATATCACATATTATGATGACTACTACTAATAAAGATAGTGGTATAGCAACAGCTACATATTTACTAAGTGCCATGCCTTTTATTGAATACTGTAAACATGTCAACTCATGTGATCTTCTTGTTACTATCACTGCCATTTTACAGATGAGGAAACAAAAATGTGGAAGTTTAAATTACTAGCTCAAAGTTACAGAACTAAGAAGTTACCAGCTAGGATTAGAACTTTATAGTATCTAACTCAAAAGGCTGTGCGCTATAAGCTAACTTCATCAAAAACAATAGAGGTTAAAAGTTTGTATAAATTTATATAGATATAGAGATAGAAATATAGAAATATAGATAAGCTAGAGTTTGACTTAAAATCAAAGCTGATATAAACTTCATTGTCCATTTCATTACAGTTGTTCCAGATTATTTTGACTAAAAGTGTTTATTGGATGTTTATGTAAAGTATCCTCAATGTAAGAACTAAAAACTTAAAAATTAGGAATTAAAAAATCACTGTAAAATTAGACAGATCATTTTATTTAAACATGTTCTTGACAGACTTCTCAAAATCTTTCTGAAATTCAATCTACGTATTAAACAAATAAAATTTAGAAAAAGAAATTCTGGAAAAGGGCAATCAAAAAGTAGTGATAACACTGAAATGATTAATGATTGTCCTTATTTGTGACATTTCTCAAGTTTCTAATTAAAAATTCTCCATTTCCCTATAACTCAGGACTTTCAGTAAGGACTCGAAAGCATACACCTTTCCCAAGTTTATTATAAATGATATAAACCTGTTAGTGTTTGTTGAAGTGGAAAAAATATATGTCTGTAAAACCCAGAATACTGTTTGTATAATATTGTTCAGCAGTCAGGGCACCTGGGTGGTTCAGTCAGTTAAGCTTCCCAACTCTTGGTTTCAGCTCAGGCTGTGGTCTCAGCCCCATGTTGGGCTCCACACTCAGTGTGGAATCTGCTTAAGACTCGCTCTCTCTTCCCTCTCCCTTACCCAAATAAATAAATAAAATCTTAAAAAAATATATTGTTCAATGGTCACCTCTGCTAGTCTGGTATTATCAATCAAACCCTTAATGTATTTCTTTGATTTAATCCAGTGTATCTCATTTTGTAGTATGAGGACCAGAATAACAATAGGAGACAGAGTAGGATTCCACAGTATCATTATTTTCTTTATTAAAATAAAAACCTTTAAGATACAATGTTAAATTATGCTTACTGCAATATAGCATCAGTTCTCTGGCAACTGCTTTTCTAAGGAACTTCTGTATCTTGGCTCTTCAATTTAACAACACACATTTGTGACCAGAGTCATATTTACTAACATGTAACTAATGTGGAATAATAGAAACAGTGAGAAAATCCGTAAGCAAGAACTGTCTCACAATCATTGTGATATCATGAAAAGCCCATGGTATAGTTCCATTGTAAACAATATGCACTTAAGTATTTATGAAATGAATGAGTGAACATACTATCAGATCACAGATGTGAAAGTGTCAATAACCTAGCAATGTTAAAAAATGACATAAGTAAAAAATAGATCATTAAATATACTATACTAGCAAACATAAGCTAATGAAAACTATCTCCTTGCTTTTCAAATATCAGTAAACAGAAAAAATAAAATTAATGTTTTTTAATCTTACCATTTAAAATATAATACTCAGGCAAAGAATAGTTTCAAAATAGTAATCAATTACCTTTGCTTGCACTTTCTACATGTTCCAGTTCGTCAGGAAACTTCAGGATATCCCGGTATTTTTCCTCACAAATTTCAGCAATAAAATGCAAGAGGGTTGTTTTTTGATCTGCTGACTTAGTATCTCTGATCTGGAATGAAATAACAATATTTTTAATGTATGTTGGGTAAGTAAAGAGAGTTTTTTTTTCTTAAACAAGTGAAAGGATGAACTCAATTTATTAAAACTAATTTAATTTTTTTTTAAATGTTCAGGGCATCTGGATGGCTCAGTTGATTAAACATCTGACTCTTGGCTTTGGCTCAGGTCATGATCTCAGGGTCATGAGATGGAGCCCCATGACAGGCTCTGTGCTCAGTGTGGAGTCTACTTAAGATTCTCTCCCTTTCCCTCTGCCCCTCCCCCTGCTCATGCTCTCTCTCTCTCTAGTAAATAATAAATAAAATCTTTAACAAAAAAAATTTTTTTTAAGTTAGGGTAGCTTCCAAATGGGGCCTAGAAACAATGCCCCAGATTTTGAAAGGAGCACCATTATTTTAAAACACAAAAGATGACCAAAACCAGCAAAAGTTTTAATTTTAATATATATAATAAAATGTCTAAATTATTATGGCAAAATGAACTATTCTCTGAGAACAAAGCATTAATTTAAGTATTAATAATTGCAGTCAAAGTTAATGTGTGCTTATGTTATCAGCATTTGTTCTTTGCTTTATCACTGAAATATATTCTTGGAAGCTGGACATGTTTGTGAGGTTATATTTATTTGTAGCCATTACTGATGCAAATTAACATAAAAAATACATTTTACCCTCCTTTACTTGTATGGACCATCAGATAAGAAAAACTGGAAAGTTCTTATGCTGATTCATAAATAGAATCTGACCACACAATTGTGATGACAATTGTTTTCTGCTTATGTATGTTATTTACTTTTCAGAGATACTTTTAGAAAGGAGATGCTATAGTTAGAATGATAAAAATCTTTAAAGTATTAGACAAAAAAAATCTATGATGCAAATCTAAGTGTTTTCTTTAATGTAACATTCATACTAGGCTAAGCTGCAGAAGAAATCAAGAATTTACCTACAAACAAAGGGTAAGTAAGGAATAAAGCATCAAGTTTTCTGATTCTCTTAGGTGTTTTAATTCTATAATCCTTAGATGATGGGGTTGCCCACTGATATGCATACTAATTTGGGGTTTTTAGCTTTAAGGATTACTCTGTTTAGAATAAATTTTTCCCAGACAGGTTTATGAAAAGGCTGTAGAAGATACTTAGGTAATTAACAGAATATTTAATAGCTACTGTTTTAGTGACAAAGGAAAAAAAAAATCACATTTAATCAGTCAGACATATACTGAATCCGTTTTGTACTATAGCTTTTTAACAATTATTTATGTCCCCAGGATATGGAGAACTTAAAAGAAATATAGTCTCTAGGCTCAAAACAAACCACCACAGGAGGCCTGATGTTGACAGTTCAGGTGGTCACAAGGTCACAGTGAATGCTTTTAGAATTTCCAGGATTACTTTATCCCACATAGGTGAAATATTTGAAATTTTGTATTATCTTGCTGATCTTCCTAACACCTTTAAGCACTACAAGGTTAAAATGACACAATTTAAGGACAAGCTACAAGAACAAACCTCAACAACACTTCAAGGGCAATTTATGTTAAGTAAGGTTTGTGCCCTAGAGTAATCAGTGGGAGGTTCATGCTCCTAAAGAGAGGTCTATACCTGGGATTATAGTGTTACATGTTTACAAAGTGCAACATTTTCAGAGTATGCTGGATATTACAATTTATAAGAAAATTCACATTTTCTTTTTTTCTCACAAATAACCTGAATTCCTTAATCCTAAAAAAATTAGGTGTGTAGGGAAAATTAAAGGTACATCTTCCTGAAGGAAAGGGAACTGATCTATATTTTATAAACCCTGTAGAAACTATACGGACACACAGACACCATGACCACCACTAATAATAACAACAACAAAACTCTACCTAACTTTTCAGGACACCAAGTTCTAAAAATATATATATTTTTAAAATATTTTAAATGCACATGGCCAATACTGGAAAGGAAAACACAAAAAGGGAAAAATAGCATTATGCTCATATGTCAGATTTATGGGTGATTTAAAAACCAGCTTTTGGCATGCATACTGATAAATACTTAATTTTCAGAAACTATTTTGTATTTGATAAGTATTTATTCAGTCAGGTCCATTAATTTAATTCCTGTTAAGAAATTTAGTAGAGGCAATGGTTACATTCCAAGAAGATAAGTGAACCATAACATTTCAGCTAAAGAAATATCTTGGTATCTTCACTGAAATCAGAGAGTTACAGACAGAGCACGGGTATGCTTTAAAAAAAAAAAAAAAACCTGAAATATTTCTTTCAAAGCATGGGCAAACATGGACAAGTGCCTCTTTTGTCAAGCTGAAGAATCTCTTATTTGGTATGGGAGACAAACTGTTAAATCTGTATTGTAATATTTATTTTTTAAAAAACTTCACACAGAGTCTATTTTAAGGTTTCAAACTGCCAGGGAATAACTGTGACAAATATGTGGTCTTTTTAATTTTTCTCTATATGTATGACTCCTAGACCAATCATTTTAAAATAAATAGATACTATTAAAATACAGGGGGAAATAATTTTTGACCTATTATATTTACTTTGTATTATCATGTCTTCAGCCTCTCTTAACTCCATCTACACCATTCACACATTAGGCACTGTCTCTCTCTCAGGACATATTGTGTTGTTCAGTGTCAACACAGAAGGCAACTAAGAACATTCCCCTTTATCAATTATAAAGGTCAATGGCATTTATCCAATAATTTACTCTTTGAAGTATTCTAGTTGGATACATATATCTCTTGGGGTAATACAAAAGTAGTCTAATCTGAGTATGTGTAAAACCACTGCCAAAGTGTTTGGGTTTATTAAGAAATAAAACTGATTTCCATTTGATATCTGGTTAACTTGAAATTATGTTAATTTTACATTAACATCAAAGATTCCATTAATACTTGTCCAGATTGCCTAAGTCTCAGTAGTGAGGATATTGTCAACATTTCAAGGTTTGCTTCCATCAGGAGCCAAGTGCCTTTTAGCAACCCTGCCTATGCTTTCCCTGTCTCCCTCTCACCAGCCACAGTTAGGCAGAGGTATTAGATAGATAGATGACTTCTCTTTGTAAGATAGAAAAGGATAAGAAAAAAATCTACAATCTTATGTCTTGCATATATTTCCACATAATAAAAACACAAACAGCAGTTCCAGAAATTGGAAATATTTGAAAGAGCTAAAAACATTTTATAATATTTGAATAGGCTATTATCAACTAATGATAAAAAAATAAGACAGAGCAATTCACTATATTCACTGATAGAGCCCCATCATTTAGTAAACCAGAATGACTTTAAATATAACCATCTGACCAAAAAATGTTACACATAAAGATTAATAACTAAATTTATACTAATTGTATCTACCTATTCTTTAATAAATTTCTGAAATGGTAAATGAATATAAAATACTTTTAACAGAACAACACCTATATACACAGCAAATTCTGATAGTTTTATCTTTTTTCTAATAAATATGAATGCTATATTATGGAAGATAATTTTTACATTTGACATTTCTAATACATTCCCAACACTGTACCTGAGGCAGATAGCAAAATATATGAATAACTAATTACCACATAAAATATATATTTTTTCCAAATACTTTCACTCAAGCCTGAAAATCTAGTCTTTGCTCTGTCTTTGAAAATAGGTGGTTGCCAGCACAGCCAGAGAGCCTGAGACAACATTTTAATCATCTACATCAGCCACATTCAATTTTTTTGTGAAGGACCCCTTCTGTAGGTAATTTTCACCTCTGCTGCGATTTAATATTACTTCTTTTGCTCTGTCCTCAGTGGGAACTGAAAATAACTGGTCACTATTCACTGTATAACCACCTCTCACAGAGGCAAAGCTCCCTTCTCATGTGTACTGTTCTTTAAACCGAACAGTTTTTGGAAATTCAACCTCTCCACACACAGATCTTAGTTTTCAAATGTTTAATTTTTTTTTAATGGAGATTTTTATTTGTTTATTTGACAGAGAGAGAGAGCTAGAGAGGGAACATAAGCAGGGGGAGTGGGAGAGGGAGAAGCAGGCCTCCAGCTGGGGAGGGAGCCTGATGTGGGGCTCAATCCCAGGACCCCAGGATCATGACCTTAGCCAAAGGCAGGTGCTTAACCGACTCAGCCATGCAGGCGCCCCTCAAATGTTTAATTCTGAAAAGATAAGAATCCACTCAAAGTTTCTATTACAAAGTCTTCCTGCATCTACTAGAAAAGCATACAAACTTCTTGGTTTTGCACATACAGCCCTTTGTGAGCTGGCCCTTGCCTACTTTTCTAACATGTCCCCTGATGTTTTCTGATGCATGCCCAACTCTGGTCTGATTACAAATGTATGAACATACCATGTAATGTCATGCCATCATGCTTTTGCATATCTTGTTCTCTCTAGACACCCCCTTTTCTTTTGATTTTTCTTCCATCTTCCCTTTTTACTTCTATCTACCATGTGAATACCTACTCATATTTCAAGACCACTCAAATACCACCTCCTATCTGAAGACTTTTCTATCTTAGTAATAATGTCTTTTTTCAGCCCTGTTCCTTCACTATAAAATTTTAGCTCAGTAGGGTTTTTTTTTTTAAGATTTTATTTATTTGGGAGAGTGAGAGAGACAGAGTGCACAAGTGGTAGGGAGGGGCAGAAGGAGAAAAAAAAAAAAAAAAAAAAAAAAAAACAGAAGGAGAGAAAGAGGGAGAAGCAGACTCCCAGCTGAGCAGAGAGCCCAATGCAGAGGCTCAATTCCAGGACCCTGAGATCACGACCTGAGCCAAAGGCAGGCATGTAACCGACTGAGCCAGGCACCACAACACAGTAGTTTTTCTTCTAGGCAATATGAGGTTTTTTTCAAGGTTAGAGGCCCTGTTTTCCTAATATTATTTTTTATACACAAATTATTATATTATCCACAATAATATAATAATATTATTATAAAAATATTATTATTATTTTTATCCACCTAGGAGAATGTTAAAATATACTAGGCAGGCAATTTATGTTTCTAAATTAAGATTTTTCTCCATATAAGTTCCCACTTGATGGGCTTTAAGAGTAATACTTATAAATTAAACTCTATTCATATGTGTGCATGTATGTGTATGCGTACATATCCATACATATAAAGAAAGGTTGACTACAAAGCCCAGAAGTTTCCAGTACACCGTATTTATTGAGAGGTAGGTTGGAGTGAATGCCAGAATAAAATTATATTGTGTTGCTCAGGAAATGAAGCAACATATGCTTCTAAGGGGAGGCAGGTTAGGAGTAAAGCAAATATGAATGTAGAAATACATTCAGTGATCCACTGTGGGCAGGGACTGTGCTGAATAATAACAATCAGAGATAAATGATGCGTGGTACCTTCAAAGACTCAGGGAGCTCAGAACTTAGGAAAAAAACACAAAATTATATAGAAAAGAGGTGACATAGGAGAGTAATTTGGTGGTAAATCTCAAAGGCTGGTAAAATTAAAATGATAGCTAGGATATATGTAAAAAAGGCAAAGAGGGGCACCTGGGTGGCTCAGTGGGTTAAAGCCTCTGCCTTCAGTTCAGGTCATGATTCCAAGCCTGCTTCCCCAACCCCTCCCCGTCCCCACCCTCTCTGCCTGCCTCTCTGTCTACTTGTCAAATAAATACTTCTCTTTCTGTCAAATAAATTTTAAATAATCTTTTAAAAAAAGGCAAAGAAAAATTCAAGACATATTGTAAAGATAAACAGGATTAAGTCACTGAAAAAATATTTGGAATGAAGGAAAGGGAAATATCGAAGTTTTAAATTTTGGTTATTAAAAGAATGGGTGTATCATGTTGGTAACAAAGAAAGTAATGACTCTCTCAAATGAGCTCACTTTAGGAAGAAAGTGAAGCTCATTTTTTAAACATAAATGTGGAATATTTATTTATATTTATTTATAAATATTTATTTATCTATGTGGAGATAATCTATGAGAAGGTAGAATGGCACTCCATTTTCTCTACTTCATTTTATCCTATAGGATTCAACCCACATATGTTTCTTAAAACCGCATACAACCATGCTATTCTCTTCCTTCAACAAATCCAATGGGTCTTTACAACTTATATACTAGAGTTCAAATTTCTAATCAAAATAGTTACTAAGCACAGACTTCGGAATCAGACAGAAACAGGTATGAATCTTGATTCTATACTTCACTAGTTGTGTGACCTTGGGCACGTTACTTAAACACTCTAAGCCTCAAGTTTTTCCTCCATAAAATAGGCATTAAATAAGTACTTATGATCACAGAGTTGCAGAATTGAGTAAGATACTGTATTATTATGACCATGATCATTAAACCGATTAAAAGTGATACAAGCCTACTCTAGCTTCTCTTCTTCGCAAAGAGTAAGTTATTAACATAACCTGAAAGTCCCTTAGTGATCTGGCCCCATTACTACCATGATGGTGTATCTAGCTATTATTACTTACCACTCCCCTCAATCATGCTTGCTTCCTAGCTCTCTCAATTCACCACTTGCTCAGAGCCACTGCTGGTGTTCTCTGATTGGAAGGTTTCACTTTAATTCATCCACATGGTTAGCTCCTTCCCTTCTTTCCAGATCTATACTTAAGTCACTTTCTAATTCTAAAATTGCAATCCACTCTCCCAACACCTCTTACTTCCTCTCTCTTTTATTTTTTTCATAGACCTGATCTCAAATATACTATATACTCTATTTATACTTTCTTATCCCTCTCCACTTCAATGCCAGATACTCAATACAAGGATTTGTTGATCTGCTTTGTTCACATTTACATACATCTAAACAATGACATCTAGGTACTTAATACATATCTGTGGTTTGTATGAATGGGTGAAGATTTCTACCCATTTGCTTCAGTTCTTCATGATGTTAGATGTTCTTCCTTCACCAGGTGGTAGTATCATCATTTAAGGGGAAAAGGAACCAACATTTCTTACCCATCCATCATGTGCTTATAGGCCAGAGACTTTGATAAGTTCTTTACGTTCATCATTGTTGTGTTTCTCTCTGTGTGTATGTGTATGTATATGTGTGTGTTCAATTTAAATATTTACTGAGACTTGGAAGATAGCAGCAGAATAGGAGGATGATAAAGTCACCTCATCACAATAATACACAACAAGATAACTAGCGAATCACCCTAAATACCTCAGAAACTGACCTGAAGACTGGCAGAACAAACTCTACAACTAAAGGTAGAGAAGAGGCCACTTTGAAGGAGGTAGGAGGTGCAGAGATTCAATCTTGGGAGAGAAACAGAATATGGCCACTGTGGTGGGGAGGGAGTCATGGTCCTAGAGAAGGGTCAGAGACAGACAGACACAGGGGAGCACATGGTGAAAACAAATCCCCATAGCAACTGTATTGGAAAGTGAGAGGTGCTTAATTTCATGACTTCTGGCAACCAGCAGGACTTAGAGCCTGGAGTTTTAAAGGTCAGTGGGCTTGGCTGGGATAGAGACCAGAGGGCCCTGAGCTGCTTTTGGAGAGAAGGCAGGAAAACAGCTCATGGACCTATGACAGAGAAACAACAATCTGAAGAGTGCCTGGGATCATGGTGTGGAGGCCATTTGCTTATCTCAGAGTATGTCCCAGAGAGGCAGCATTCATGCAGAGATTACTCCAGGAACAAAGGAATAGGCTGATTGGTGCCATTTTCCTCCCCTGCTCCACAGCATAAGTTCAGAGCCACTTCTGGAAACCAGAATGGCACCAACACTTGCTACCTAACTTGCTCACACCAAGCCTTGGGCTCCTTAGCCCCCCATTCTGCATTCCAGTGGAACTGCCTTTACTAGTTATGTGGGCCTTAGTCCTAGCTTGGTGGGCCCCCTGCTCCAGAAGACCAATCCAAACACCTGTTCACACAGTGTCTCCTGACTCGAGTTCTATGGACCCTCTGTTTTGCATTGGTGGCTACGGGTTTCATTTCACAGTCAGGACTATACTGGGGTACCTGGGTGGCTCAGGTGGTTACGTGGCTGCCTTTGGCTCTGGTCATGATTCCAAGGTCTTGGGATTGAGCTGGGCATCAGGCTCCCTGCTCAGCAGGAAGTCTGCTTCCCCCCTCCCTCTGCCCCTCTATCTACTTGTGCACTCGCTCTCTCTCAAATATATAAAATCTTTAAAAAAAAAAAAAAATCAGGACTGGGGCGCCCGGATGGCTCAGTCAGTTAAGCATCTGCCTCTGACTCAGGTCATGATCCCAGGGTCCTGGGATCAAGCCCAAAGTTGGGCTGTCTGCTCTGCGGGGAGCCTGTTTTTTCTCTCCCTCTGCCTGCTGCTTCCCTTGTTTGTGCTCTCTCTCCCTGTCAAATATATAAATACATAAAATAAAAATAAAAGGAAATCTTTAAAAAAAAAACAGGACTGTATCTATTTTGTTCAGTAAATGCTTGTTGAATGAATAAAAGTTTGAGAGAAGCCAAAGAGAACTGTGACTGAATTGATGATCAGAGAAAACTTTGGTGACTTTCAAGCACAGATTCAGTATAGTACTGGGGTGCAAAATTAAAAACAATAGATAGCCAGAAAGAGGAAGCACTGTGTAAGGTAATTTATTCAAAATACTGACTGTGGATGATAATTAGATAATAGAGGGGGTAGCACAGGTAGCAGCTGAAAAATGGTGAAGCCAATGACAAAAGGTATTATAAGTATTTGTGACAGATTAGTTCAGCATAATTACACCTGAAGAAATCAGGCAATGCAAGAACCAAGAATTAAAAATGAGTATGTAGAATGGATGGGCATAACTGATTCACTGGTTGTCAAACCATGTTCCCTGAAAAGCATTACTAGCATCAACTGAGAACTTGTTAGAAATTCAAGTTTTGGCTATCCACCAAATCGACTAAATCAGAAACTCTGAGGATGGTGCCCATCGATCTGGCCAGATATCAATCTGATACTGATATCACCTCACACATATTAGAATGGCTAAAATAAAAACATAGGAAACAACAAGTATTGGTGAGGATGTGGAGAAAGGGGAACCCTCTCGCACTGCTGGTGGGAATGCAAAATGGGTCAGCCACTGTGGAAAAAAGCATGGAGGTTCCTCAAAAAAATAAAAAACTATAACTACTATATGATCCAGGAATTGTACTACTGGGTATTTACCCAAAAAAATACAAAACCACTAATTCAAAGGAATACATGCACCCTTACGTTTACTGCAGCATTAATTGCAATAGCTAAATTACATAAGTAGCCCAAGTGTACACTGACAGATGAATGGATGAATAAAGACATGGTATGTACGTGTATGTATACACACACAAAAACAATGCAAGATTATTCAGCCCTAGAAAAAAAAATAAAATCTTGCCATTTGCAAGAATATGGATGAATCTAGAGAGTATAATGCAATGTAAAATAAGTCAGAAAAAGACAAATATTATATGATATCATTCATATACAGAATTTAAGAAAGAAAACAATCAAGGGGGAAAAAAAAAGAAAGAAATAAGGAGAAAAATCAAGGGACAGGCTTTGAACTTTAGGCAGTGAACTGATGGTTACCAGAAGGGAGGTGGGTGGGGGAATGGGGAAAATAGGTGATGGGGTTAAAGAGTACAGTTATCATTATGAATAAATAAAATAACAAGAAAAGAATTAAATGCACATGAATTAAGAGTAAAAGATTAAATGTGAAAATAAGTAGGAAGAGAAGTGAGACAGGCAAGGCATCTTCAGAGCTAGGCTGGTTTGCCAGGCTCCCCTAACTGTGATCCCTGGGTCACTAACAGCTTGGACTTCAGTCCAATGGCCCAGGACCATCTCTGATGGCACCCCTCTCACCTGGACCAAGGACATATAGATGAAATCCTGGAGGTCCTGTCCTCCTGAGTATCCTTTTATCTATACAGGACTGTTTTCTTTGACACACAGATCAAAAAGAAGGAAGACCAGCAAGACATTAGTTCTTTTCTTAGGTGAAATGGCTGACATTTCAGGAAACCAAAATTCTAAATGGGACCAAAGGGGGCTTCAATTCATTCTCCTTCTCTATAGGCAGGGTAAGTACTACATGAGGACCCCATTAGAGTGGGTGTATGTTCAGAGGTTCAGCAGAGGTCCCCGTCCAAAAACCTCTTTCAATCCTACTTGATCGTGCTTGAAAATCCATTCCATTATTAGAGCTTTATTACTTTGGCATAGGCCAAATGTGGGTTTTGTCTTCTGTATAATGGTAGAAATCACATACAAAAATCATATCTGCTACCTCAGTTTAAATGGAATTAAGTGGTTCTTTCCTGAGAAGTGGCTTGGATGGAGAGAAGACTAGAACATCACAGGCAGTAGACCCTAAGGCTGGGAGCGGGAATATGGGAAGGTGTAAGAGAGAAAGAATGTAGGAGGTTGAGCTGGTAAAGACTTTCCACCTGGACAGTCAGGTATGGCCTCCAAAGTACCAAAAAAAGTTACATGTTTAAAAACCCTGACCGAAAAGAAAAAAAAAAAAAAAAGACCATGCACTATGATTCCATTTTTATTTAGCAAATTCAAACTGATCTATAGTGACAAACATCAGATCAGTTGTTGCTTCAGAAGGGTTGAGGGCAGGTAAGAGGGAATCACAAGGGTCATGGGGGAAATTTGGGTGGTGGTCAATATCTTGATTATGATTACAGTTTCAGCAGTGTACATATATCCAAAACTTATCAAATCACTAAATATGTACACTTTACTGGATCTCAGTTATACCTCAGTAATATATATACATATGGAAAAGAGTGGGGGAAAAAAAAACTACATTGAGTACAGTGTGCCTGACAAATAATGCAAATAATCCACCTCACATACCTCTGGTAAATTCTGACAGAAGCAAGTGTTTTCAAGGAGCACACATCACCTCTCTGAGAACTGGGTATTCTCTCTACATTGTATGAGAAGAACTAGATAATCACAAGGCCCTATCCTAATATCATGGTCTAGATTTTTAGATTGTCAGGGCCCAATACGTTCACTGATAGAAAGCCATTTTTGAACCCTAAAAGATTTGATACAAATATAAGTTAGGAATTATCAAATAACTAGCAAATATAGAGATGTTGGATAAAAATAGTGGATTAAATATGTGCAACTAATTTCACTGTATCTCAATCCCACAATGTATTTTTATTCAGAGCAAAGTCTCCAATGGGAGCTCCTGGAAAGAAAAATAATATAACTTCAGAAATGAAAAACTTAATGGAAGGATTAGAAGACAGACTGAGGAAATTTCTCAGAAAGAGTAGTAAGACAGAGATAGAAAGTAGGAAAAAACAGATGAGGAATAAAACTGAATTAGCTGAATCACATGAGTTTTAGAAAGATAACAAAGGACATAAATTAACTCAAGGAAACACTCTAGATCAAAAGTCATGAGTTTTCACACTGAAAGGGTCACTAGGTGGCCAGCATAACAGGTATGTCATTGTAAAATTTCATAACACTGAGGACAATGAAGTCCTACAAGGTCACATGAGAAGGCGGCTTTGGCCTCAAAAGCAGCCACTGGAAGCAAGAAAACAATGGCACTAGGACTACCAAACTTCTGAGACAATCAGAAAGTAAGGTTTCAAAAAATTTCCCTCTTATAACATTTCTAGAAAATAAATGTCATCAAAAAGAGGGAAGAAAGCAGGAAATGAGAAGATACAGGATCCAGAAACAAATGATCCAACACAAAAAAGAGGCAAGTCAATTCCTAGGACAATAGGAAAGGAAGGTTGAAGGATGACAGCTGTGTTTTCTTTCATATCCTTGGGAAAGAATGCTCCAAGAGACTTTCCCAAGAATGAATTGAGAAGACCTAGATAATGGTCAGAATTTAAGATTAATTAGTGGTAAGGTCTCAGAAAACTGTGTATATGAAAAAAAAAGATAAACAAAAAAATATATTGCAAAGGTAAAGCAATCATAGTTGACTACATAGTTTACCTGCCAGTGGCATTTACACTGTCATAATAACAAGTGTACTAATTATTGATCTACCAAAAATTATTTGGGGTACCTGGAACCAAGTGCCGCATCAGGCTCCCTGCTCAGGAGGAAGCCTGCTTCTCCCTCTCCCACTCCCCCTGCTTGTATTCCGTCTCTCACTCTCTTTCTGTCAAACAAATAAATAAATAAAATATTTTTTTGAAAAATTACCCTATAACTACACTGGGAACAAGTGGGCCTATGAAGTGTGCATACATGTAAAAGAGGTGAGTGGAGAAAAGGAAGCTGAATCTTTATCTCCCACTGTGGAAATTCAACAGACAATGCCTATACTGAAAATCTGGAAGTAGGAACACAAACATGTTATTTATTGACAGGTAAAATAATTAGTTAACAAACATAAAATGATTCTTCTAGGGAAGTGGAAATAGTCTTGGGAGTGGGAGGAGAGAGGCTGAGGACTATATTTCATCTAAATGAACCATGTAGAACTAGTTGACTTTTAAAATTATGTGCCTGTATGACTTTGATACAATTTTAAAAATAACAAAAAAAAATACTGTCATAAAAAAAATGGAAAAAAATAATTCTGATATCACCTCCAGGTGATTCTGATGGATGCTCAAGTTTAAGAGCCACTACACTTCTCTGAAAGGATTTGCCAGGCAAGAAGGTGGTTGGCAACTGACCACAGCTTGTGTGGGCCCTCTTATAATTACTTTTACATATAACAAGCTGAAGGGTCAACATGACTTCTAAGCTTAGTATCTATTTGCAACTTGAGAGGAACTGCCTAGAAATTTGTGGCATCTGAAGGACAGAATCTCTCTGAATGTTCTTAATTAAGTTAGATGAAAAGAGAGACTGATGTGTATCATAATTTACCACCTACTTACCCAAGAGTAGATGACCTACATGGTATGCTCAATGCTGTCCCAATTCTAGATACATTATTCATAAGTCTTCTAAACTGTCCCTTATACTTTAACAAAAACTATATTGAAAATATACTTACTCGGAGTACAAGATGCCAGAGCCTTAGGAGACCTTAATATCATCTGGTCCTAGGAATTCAGCTAGATAGCTATCAAATTCTGAACACCTGTAAACTCAACAGGTGATCTAAGAAACAAATAGTTGTAAGTCTACAAATAGAAAAGCAACCACTTTCTGCAAGAATGACAAGATGGAAAAATTTGCCTCAAAAAAAAAAAAAAAAAAATAAGAGGCAGTAGTGACTATCAGGGACCTAATCAGTATGGACATAAGATTTCAAAACTGGAGTTCACAATAATGATTATAAAGACACTAGAGAATCCATTTCTGTAGGGAAAAAAAAAAGAATGAAAATCTAGTCAAGTGAAAATCACAAAGGATATTAATGAGATATAATAAAAAACAGAGGCTCTAACTGCTAGGATAAATAAGGAAGAAGAGCGAATTAATGACATAGAAGGCCAAATGATGAAGAATAAAGATTTTGAGAAAAAAGAGAGATAAACAACTACTGAATCACAAGAGGAAAATCTGAGAGATAGGTGATAAGATAAAGTGAACATTATAAGAATAACTGGGATCCCAGAAGAAGAGGGAAGAGAGAGACAGGCAAAAGGTACGCTGAAGCAACTTATAGCAGAGAACTTCCCTAATCTGGGGAAGGAAACATGCATCAAAATTCTGGAGACACAGAGAACACCCCTCAAAATCAATAAAAATAGTCAATACCCCGACATATAATGTGAAACTTACACGTATCAGAGACAAAGAGAAAATCCTAGAAGCAGCTCAGGACAAAAGGTCTGTAATCCACAAGGATAGAAACATTTGATTGGCAGCACATTTATTCGTAAAGACCTGGCAGGAGAGAAAGGACTGCCATGATTTTCAGGGTGCTAAATGAGAAAAATAAACAGCCAAGAATACTTTATCCAGTTAGGACGTTATTCAAAATAGGAGTGATAAAAAGCTTCTAGGAAAAACAGAAACTTAAAAGAACCTGTGATCACCAAACCCACCCTGCAAGAAATGTTAAAATGGATCCTTTAAGCAAAGAGAAAGCCCAAAAGTAACACAGATCAGAAAGGAACAGAGACCATATACAGTAACAGTCACTTTATAGGCAATACAATGGCACTAAACTCATCTCTTTCGATAGTTACTCTGAATGGTAATGGGCTAAATACCCCAGTCAAGAGACACAGGATGACAGACTGCATAAGAAAGCAAGACCCATCAATATCCTGCTGTCTAAAAGAGACTCATTTTACACCCAAAGACACCTCCAGATTTAAGTTGAATTTATACTTAAATTTAAAGCCAGGTGGTGGAAAACATTTATCATACTAATGGACATCAGACAAATTAGACTGTTAAGAGATGAGGAAGGACACTATATCATAACTAAAAGCTCTA
This sequence comes from Mustela erminea, assembly GCF_009829155.1. Lineage (NCBI taxonomy): Eukaryota > Metazoa > Chordata > Mammalia > Carnivora > Mustelidae > Mustela > Mustela erminea. The sequence goes on along the minus strand of NC_045635.1, from coordinate 77,928,358 downwards.
TCCAGCAAGATGATATAATAATTATAAAATTTATGCCCCTAACATGGGAATAGCCAATTATATAAGCCAATTTAACAAAGTCAAAGAAACACATTGATAATAATACAATAATAGTAGGAGACTTTAAGATGAGCCATACTGCAATTGACACATCATCTAAACAGAAAATCAGCAAGGAAACCAGAAGAACAGTAGAACAGATCTATGAAACTAGGAGCTGGTTCTTTGAAAGAATTAATAAGATTAATAAACCTGTGGCCAGGCTTATCAAAAAGAAAAGAAAAAGGACCCATACAAATAAAATCATAAATGAAACAAGAGAGATCACAACCAACACCAACAAAACACAATCATAAGAACATATTATGAGCAAATATATGACAACAAATTCAGCAACCTGGAAGAAATGGATGCATTCCTAGAGATGTATAAACTACCAAAACTGAACCAGGAAGAAACAGAAAATCTGAACAGACACATAACTGGCAAGGACTCTGAAGCAATAATCAAAAATCTCCCCAAAAGCAAGAGCCCAGGGCCAGATGGCTTCCCAGGGGAATTCTACCAAACATTAAAGAAGAATTAAGACCAATTCTTCTGAATCTGTTTAAAACAACAGAAACGGAAGGAAAACTTCCAAGCTCTTTCTATGAGACCAGTATTACACTGACCCCCCCCCCCAAGAAAAGACCATGGCAAAAAGGAGAATTACAGACCAGTATCTCTAATGAACATGGATGTAAAAATTCTCACCAAAATACTAGCCAACAGGATCCAACAGTACATTAAAAGGATTATTCAGCACAGGAATTGGGATTTCTTCCTGGACTGCAAGGATGGTTCAACATCCACAAGTCAATCAAAGTGATAGACTACATTAATAAAAGAAAGGACAAGAACCACATGATCCTGTCAATACATGCAAAAAAAAAAGACAAAATAAAACATCCTTTCTTTTTTTAATTTAAAGATTTTTATTTATTGATTTAACAGAGAGAGACACAGTGAGAGAGGGAATACAAGTAGGGGCAGTGGGAAAGGGAGAAGCAGGTTTCCCACTGAGCAGGGAGCCCAATGAGGGGCTTGATCCCAGGACCCTGGGATCATGACCCGAGTTGAAGGCAGACACTTAACTACTGAGCCACCCAGGTGCCCTACAGCATCCTTTCTTGATTAAAATCATCACAGTGTAGGGTAGATGGAACATACCTCAATATGATAAAAATCATCTATGAAAAGGCCACAATGAATATCATTCTCAATGGGGAAAAACTGAGAGCACTTCCCCAAAGATAGGAGCATGTCAGGGATGTCCACTATCACCACTGCTGTTCAGCACAGTAGCAGAAGTCTAGCCTCAGCAATCAGACAACAAAAAGAAATAAAAGGCATCCAAATAAGGAAAGAAGTCGAACACTCACTTTTTGCAGATGACATTGATACTCTACATAGAAAACCCAAAAAGACTACACCCCAAAATTCCTAGAAGTTATATAGGAATCCAGCAAAGTGGAAGGATATAAAATCAATGTGCAGAATTCCACTGCATTTCTATACACTAACAATGAGACACAAGAAAAAGAAATTAAGGAGTTGATTCCATTTATTGCACCCAAATCATAAGATACATAAGAATAAACCTAACAACAGAGGCAAAGGATCTATACTCAGAAAACTATAGAATACTCATGAAAGAAATTGAGGAAGACACAAAGAAATGGAAAAACATTCCATGCTCATAGACTGGAAGAACCAATATTGTTAAAATATGTATGCTACCTAGAGAAATCTACACATTCAATGCAATCCCTATCAAAATACCATTGACATTTTTTCCCACAACTGGAACAAATAATCCTAAAACTTGTACAGAACCAGAAAAGACCCCCAAGTAGCCAAAGCAACGTTGAAAAAGAAAACCAAAACCAGTGGCGTAACAATCTGGACTTCAAGCTACATTACAAAGCTGTAATCATCAAAACCATAAGATACTGGCACAAAAACAGATACATAGATCAAGGGAACAAGCTAGGAAACCCAGAAATGGACTCTTCTTAACTCTATGATCAATTAATCTTCAACAAAGCAGGAAAAAATATCCAATAGACAAAAGACAGTCTCTTCAACAAATGGTGTTGGGGAAATTGGACCGCCACATCCAGAATGAAACTGGACCTTTTCCTTACACCACACACAAAAATAGACTCAAAATGGTTTTGAAAGACCTCAATGTGAGACAGGAATCATCAGCAACCTCTTCAACCTCAGCTGCAGCAACTTCTTGCTAGACATGTCTCCAAAGGCAACGGAAACAAAGGCAAAAATGAGCTATTGTGACTTCATCAAGATAAAACTTTTGCACAGCAAAGGAAACAGTCAACAAAACCAAAAGACAACCAAGAGAATGGGAGGAGATATTTGCAAATGACATATCAGAGAAAGGGCAAGTATCTAAAATCTATAAAGAACTTATCAAATTCAACATCCAAAAAATAAATAATCCAATCAAGAAATGGGCAGAAGATATGAACAGACATTTCTCCAAAGAAGACATACAAATGGCCAAAAGACACATGAAAAAATGCTCAACATCACCCGACATCAGGGAAATACAAATCAAAACCACAATGAGATACCATCTCACGCTAGTCAGAATGGCTAAAATTAACCAGTCAGGAAACAAGAGTTGTTGGCGAGGATGGGGAGAACAGGGAACACTTCTACACTGTCTGTGGGAATGCAAGCCAGTGCAGCCACTCTGGAAAACAGTACTGAGGTTCCTCAAAAAGTTGAAAATAGAGCTACAATCCGGAAATTGCACTACTGAGTATTTACCCCAAAGATACAAATGTAGTGATCAGAAAGAACACTTGCACCCCAAATGTTTATAGTAGCAATGTATACAATAGCCAAAACTATTGAGATGAGCCCAGATGTCCATCAACAGATGAAAGGATAAAGAAGATGTGGTGTGAATACACACACACACAACACACAAGGATATTACACAGCCATCAAAAATAAGAAATCTTGTCATTTGCAACAACATGGTTGGAATTGGAGGCTATTATGCTAGAACAACTAAGTCAATCAGAGAAAGACAATTATACAATCTCACTCATGTGGAATTTAAGAAACAAAACAGAGAATCATAGGGGAAGAGAGGAAAAAATAAAACAAGATAAACCGTAAGAGACTCTTAATCAGAGGAATCAAAATGAGGGTTGTTGGAGGGGAGGGAGGACGGTGGGATGGGGCAACTAGGTGAAGAATGCTAAGGAGGGCATGTGATGTAATGACCACTGCGTATTATATAAAACTGAGGAATCACAGACCTATACCTCTGAAACCAATAATATAAGTTAATCAATTGAATTTAAATTAAAAAGTTTAAAAAAAGAAAATATACTTTCATGGTACTACAGACTGTCTTATCTACTATGTATTATCATAATGATGGACTAGATAATCAAGGAGCTCATTCATGCCTTCTAAGTAAAATACAAGCTGTAAACTCACTTCTTACTGGAAAATCTGAGTTGTTGCTTAAATATTTACTCAAGAATTTTGTAGTAGAATATTAAATTTTAGTTCCAGATATTAGGCTTCAATAATTTCTATAAAAGTCTTGCATTTCAAATATATTTCACTGGTCCTAATTTCTGGGCCATTATGTACTGATTCTAAGTATACAAACACCTTGACTTACATGCCAAACAGATTTTATTCATATGAACCTGCAGAGATCAAGCTGCAGTGGATGAATGCAAAGAAAAAGAGGGCAGAAAAAAGAAGCATCATCCCTATCCATAACAGAGGTACATTCTGATATTATGTTTCCTGCGTAAGCAACCCCATTTGGGGTTTGAAGGCCAAGAGTAATAATGTGTTCCTGCATTATCACACATCATATAGGAATAAAGCTTTGAACCTATGCCCTTACCTAAGAAATCTCACACTCAACTTACAAAGTGGCAGAGAGAATTATCAGACTGTGTAATGGAGCAAATATCCAGCCAGCTGCAGGAGAATGCTCTCTTCTAGAAAGGAGCAAGAATGTGCAAGAGAACAGTAGGTTTTTTTGCATGAACTACTGTGGAATGAATATTTACCAGAAATTACACTGAATTTCACATAAGGAATGCAAGAAATGAAGTGGTCAAGCACACATTTAAATGGTCAGGCACATTTAAGCCAGTCTATCTTTAAAGTACATTAAAACTTTAATGTGAGAAAAGTCTGGTCTGTAAATAGTATCTTAAGGAAGGCTTTCAGATCCCTTCTTTCCCCACCTGGTATTTATAAAAATGGCCACATTTTTATATTTTCATATATTTATTCATATTTATATTATTTATTTATTTACTTATTTATATTTACATTTATATTTATATTTATTTTTTATTTGTATTTTCAGGAAACTTACCAAGAGGCCATGTATTAGGAAAAATCAGAACTGCCCAATAATTCTTATCAAGGAACGAGTTTTGACAGAGAGTAACATAACATATAAACATTTATATTCGATGGTGCTTGGAAAGAAAGGAGATCATAAGATGCAGTAAAGAAATATGATTGAGTCATTGGAATAAACCCATCTAAATTACCAAGATGATCAGAAAACTCAACTACATTTCTTTTAGTGAAAATCTGCCCTAATCATGTTTCTTTTTTTCCCTATTATGTTTCTATATTCATAGAACAGTTAATATTTAATCATGAATGCTCCAGTGCATAGATCAAAACAACTACTACCACTTGCCAGTCTTCATACTGCACATGAATTCTAATGTTAGTCTCCTTTATTTAAACAAAATTAAGTTCTGTGCTCTCTGCCAAGCATTGTTTACAAATTATTGCTTTCTTTAACATCACCACACACTGCAATAACACTGAGAAAGAGAATGTATTTTTAAGGACTGCAATTACCATAAAGACTTTAGCTCTATAACTATGACAGACAGGTTTCATACATGCTTTCATGGTTTTATTTCTAAATTTGTCACCAAATGCTTTTATGGGTGCTACATGACCAGAGCTGACACTACCTCAGCCAAACGTAATTTATGATGGAAAGATGTCTTAATTCTCAATGTAGGCCTGATCATCCCTTTTTTACACTCTTGATTCTGGTATTATAATGGTATTTCTAACAAGAAAGGAACAGATGATAACAACTGGGTAAAAGTCAAGCAATTTAAGAGTTTTACAAATGTTAGCTTAATTTATGGCAGCAGTCTGTGAAAGGAGAGCTTAAACTGGAAACCATGACAACATTAAATGGCAAAAGGATTCATTTCGATTGCTACCTTCGGACCCAGCAGAGAATTTTCCAAAGAGGACAAATTTTGCTTTCCTAGTCTTTCTGCTCCATCTCTCAACATTTTCCCTTGTAGTCCCACTTATTCAAGAAGAATGGCCTGCACATGCATTTGCATTAGCTAGGAACAGTGTAAATTAAAATATACATATTCATACTTATTTTAGGAAAGGCCAGAAAGAACTAATGAATTATGTCTATACTTTAAAATGAAAGTTAGTCTGGTACTTTCAAGGGTAAACCCATCTACAGAAAGATTACCAAAAAGAAATTCTTCTGAGAATACTTTTAACAAAATTCAAACTATTTAAAATTGGTATAGGAATAGTTTACAAGCACAAATATCTCTAAGGTGTTAGATGTTTTCTTCTCAGTAATGGTTCAAGCACTTAAACTGAACTTTTATTTATTGTCATGAGTATTTTACTTAACAAAAACTGTTCCTTATGTATGAGGTTTGAGAGTAGGTTTTTTTTTTTTTTCTATGCACAGCTTTAAGGATTACCATCACTACCCAAAGGGTGTATATAATTAATTTTACTATGTATATACTTGGTAAATAAATGGCATTTGGAGGTTCAACATTAGTGGCTTTAGCTACTTAAGAATAACTCTGAAGATCCAAGATATGTAATAGTGCTAAAGCATAATTAGAATCCAGCATTGAGGAGCAGCTATTTAGGGTAAGTTACAGAATTATGCTGATATTTGTAATTATAGCCATTCATTTATTTTCACCACTATACACTATTCTACCATATAATTACAACTAATTTTAATTTTAATTTTAATGACATTTTCCCATTGAACATTTCCATTATCTGATTTCCATTTCTTTGGGGGAGGGGTCATTATTACTGATGTTATTATAGATAATGTTGTTGTGAACATTCTTTTATTATAGCAAAATATGCATTAAATAAATTTTGCCATTTTATCCATTTTTAAGTGTACAGTGAGGTGGTATTAAGTACTTTCACACTGCTGTGCAATAATCACCACTGTCCATCTCCAGAACTTTTTAATCATATCATACTCTATACCTATTAAACAATAACTCTCTACTTCCTTCTACCCACTAGCCCCAAACCCTGACAACCACTGGTCTATGTATGAATTTGACTATTCCAGGTACCTCATATAAGTGGGATCACACAATGTCTGTCCTTTTGTGTCCGACTTGGTTCACTTTGCATAACATCTTTAAGATGCATCCATGTTGGGGTGTCTGGGTGGCTCAGTTAAACAACTGGCTTTGGCTCACGTCATGATCCCAAGGTCCTGGGATCAAGACCCACATTGGCTCCCTTCTCAGCAGGGGTGTCTGCTTCTTCCTCTCCTTCTCCCTGCTCATGCTCTCTCTCAAATAAATAACTATTTAAAAAAAAAAAAGATTCATCCATGTTGAAGAACTGCCAGAACTTCCTTCTTTTCAAAGGCTAAATAATATTTCATTATATGTATGCACTACATTTTGTTTATTCATTCATCTGTCAATAGACACTTAGGCTGCTCCCACTTTTGGTTATTGTGAATAATGATACTTTGAATATTGGTGTACAAATATGTAACCACTATACGAATTTCCATAATGCCCTGTATCATTTGACATTTGCACCAGTAATTCACAAGAATTTCAATCTCTCCATATCCTCACTAACCTTTTTTTATTTTTTACATAGTAGCCATCCTAACGGATATGAAGTGGTATCTCACTGTAGTTTTGATTTGCATTTCCCTAATGATTAGTTATGTTGAGCAAATTTTCCTGTACTTACTATCCATCTTCTTTAAAGGGACAGCTATTAAAGTCCTTTGGCCATTTTTGAATTAGTTGATTGCTTTTGTAATTGTTATTACTGAGTTGTAAGAGTTCGTTATATATTCTGGACATTAATCCCTTATCAGATATGTGATTTACAAATATTTTTACCAATTTTGTGGTTTGCTTTTTTACTCTGTGAGATATCCTTTGATACTATCATCATTCTTGTACATGTCCTCAGAGTCCTTATGTAAGAGTTTATCTAGAAAATATTCTAGATAGCATTTCTGTGTATTATACCTTTACCATTTTGAGATAGTACCAAATTGTTTTCTGAAATAGAGGAACCAAGTTACATTCTCACCAGCAGTTCCCTTTGACATATATTCTTACTTATACTTGATATTATCATTATTTTAAATTTTTGTCAACATAAGTATGAAATGATATCTCACTGTTAGTTTAATTTAATTGTAGGTATGAATATAAAATGGTACAGACACTTTGAAAAACATGATCTTTTCAAATTAAACCTATAATTTACATATGACTCAGAATTCCCACTCTTAGGTATTTACCCAAGATAAATGAAATTCGTCTCATATGTAAATACTAATAGCATTATTTCTAACAGCCAAAAAGCAGAATCGACCCAAATATGCACCAACTGATGAAAGGTAACTAATGACAATGGAATATTATTCAGCAATAAAAATGAACTACTGATATACACCGTAACACTATGTTAATTGAAAGTCATACCAAACATAAAGTAACACAAAAGACTACATTTACTGGATGATTCCATTCATATGAAATTCTAGAGGAAGGCAATACTACAGTGACACAAAGCAAAACCACAGTTGTCTGGAGCTGGGAGTGGGGACTGACTGCAAAGGGGCATGAGGATACAGGTTGATCGGATTGTTCTATATATTGATTGTGATGGATGTTACACAACTGTATACAAGTAACAAAATTCGTCAAAATATATACCTAAAAAATGAGTAAATATGATTCTAGGTCAATTAAACTTTGGTAAAATTACTTTTAAAAGTTATAGGTTAAGTTCAAATCTCAAGGTTGTGTGTCTTTTTACATCTTAAAATAATAATAAAACAAACAAAAGTCCTACAAAAATGGCTTTAGAAGTTGAGTAATAACTTGGATTTTGTCCTATACTTCACTGAAGCTGAAATTTGGAAATATAAAGGTGTCTGAACTGACCAGGCTATGATTGATAAAAGACCATTGGAATCATGCATCTATATCTCTCCCTAAATCTTTTAATAGCTTACAATGCTTTTCAGCATCTCTCAGAACAAGTTTCCAAGTAAAATATTGTTTTAATTAAATATCTAGCTACTTGCTTAAATTTTCACACTGAACTCCTTTTTCTCAACAGTTAGCTCCTGAATAGCTTATGTGTCCTCAATACTGAGTTGCTTCAATTCTAAAGTGATCTCTCACACTGAGCATTTAATAGTTACTTTCTTTAGACTTATTTAATTTACCTGGACAATCTCATGGCATCCTCTTGCTGAAAGAAATATTATCTGATATTTTTGCCAAATTAGTGAGTCAGGAAGGGTACAGACATATGTAACAGTCATAGAATTGTACCGTTATAGTGCTGTTTTTAAATAGGTACTGATTAACTTTGTCCAAAAAATTTAAAATAGTAACATTTAATTGTACAAAGTAGGTAGGAAGCAGTTTTTAAAACTCTCTTACTGTGGCATAAATGGGGAAAAGACTATTCTGAGAACACAGATTTTTAAAAAGTGAATGGCAAGGCTTTGCATTTCTCCCTATGACATAAGTCAGGGAAAACAGAATCTAAGCAATTGTTTGAGGGAGAGAAGTAAAGTACATGTAACTGGGGCTGGTATTGTGTTTTTCCTTTCTAAAGAAGACAGCTATACAAAATAGGTTATTATTGAATGCAGTACTTTCCTGTAGCCAACCTGTACTTACAGCAACAAAGAATATGTCTCACGTACATTATCTCCCCCGACAACTCCCACCCTATCTCACTTCCTCCTACTTTCCTGTCTGTTGTTTTTGTATTATAACATTCTGTATCTCCCAACTAGCTCTGGAGGCCCTCAAGGACTAGAGATATATGTTTTTTTTTCTTTATCACTGCAAAGCATGTGGCACAGGGTTTGATAGAAAATAAGAGCTCAAATAATGTGGCAAATCTGCTGCCCAATTACTAGCTAAAAAATATATGTATATAAATAGTTCTTAGATTGCCTAAAATTATTACAGAGGATGAACTGGATGTTCAGTTTTATTTGAATATGAACTACTACATATAAATCCTTTCCATGGTCATTGGTCCTCCTTCTTAAAGTTATACCATGCCTACACTACTATGGCTTTGTTTGATAGGAAAATCAGTTTATAAAATAATCAGTCACATTCTGTCACAGTGGTCACATTTTTTGAACAACAGTGTCATATAGGGTTAAATCCACTTCAAACAGCTTTTACAGATAAAAAGGAATTTGTTTTAAAACCTATTAATTATATTCACTAAATGCCAGTCATGTTGTCAACTTTCTCCCACTGTGAGAATTACAAAATCAGTCATAAGATTAAACTCAGAAAATGACTACAGAAATTCACAGAATACTAAGCCAGCTGGGTTAATTTAAATTCCCTATGGTAACAGACTTTGTGGTCAATCAAGACCTACGGCTATACAGCTAGTCCCATAAACCATTATTTTTTTGGTCTGCTCAGTGCTGAAATTGTTTATTGCGACTCCTGATATATGGAGGAATCACCAAGAACCACCACCACCACCACCACGAACAACAACAACAACAAAGACAAAAAAACAAACAAAAAAAGCTTTTTTTTTTTCTTTTTTTTTTTGGTAAACTAGAGAATTACTCTTCTCTGCCAGACATATTACCCAACACAACAGTTAAATATATCCATTACTGTTTAGTCACAATGACTTCAACAAGTATACGTATAGCACCATATTATGTTTTTTGTATCAGTGTATGACGAAAACAAAAATTTAAATGAAAGAAACTACAGTTGTGCTCATCTTTTTGTTTCCTAGCAATGTGTCTGTATTTAGAATTATAAACCAAGCCATACATCAGCCTTCTACTGAAAATGAATTATAAACCTCAGTACAGTTTTATATACAAATATATAGTTGATTTTTAAATAATTATTATTGGCAGAAGATAAGAAGTATATATTGGAAAGTCTTTCTTTGTATTTTCAAATGCTCTTTACAAGTTCATCAATTTATGCAAGAAACAGACATATTTAACTCATTCCAATTATGAAAATTATCCCTGATTCTTTCTCACTCTTTCATTCTTTCTCATCATCCAATTCTGAAAATCATCCCTGATTCTCACTCTTCCATTCTTTTAATCATTTGCTCATCAGTACACACACACACACACACACACACACAGATGCACGCATATGCTTTTTGGCTTGGTCTAGCTTTTAATTCCTTTTCCTCAGTCCCTCCCCTAATATAAAACTTCCAAAAATTGTAGTTTCTTGTCATAAAGGTCATGTGCTCGCACAGGAACATACAATTACTAAGCATAGCTAGTATGCAAGGCAATTGTGTTACCACATATTTTCACGTTGCCCCTCACAGCATATTATCTAGACATATGGGAGGCAGACTGCGCTGTAATATAAAAGTTAAAAGCAGGGCGAGCAGCAAAGGCTTCACAATATAATGATGACTTAAGGGCCTGGGGAGTGCATGCATTTGTTGACTGTTGTGTGTTTAAAGGACAGAACATTTTCACATATATAAGTAAAATAGAAAAAAAATGTGATAAGAAACATAATGTCTTCAAAGCAGTCAGTATCAACAAGGAATACTAATTAACTCTGCATCACACAATTTACGCTTAGAAACTACTGGTCTCCAGAGAATTTAATAAACTGAAAATTTGGGGGGGGGGCTTGAAAATGAAGTTTCACGCAACCTATAGTGTTGTAAATGTGATAATATCTAAACAGACATAATTGGATTTGTAAAAAACAAATAAGTGTTACATTTAAAGTATAAACTGACTAATTTGTACCAATGAATGTAAATTAAGGAATATTTCAACTTAGAGAAAAATCTTTCAATAAGCTTATAAGACTTCTGTATTTTTAGAGAAAAGTAGAAGAGAGGTATGAATTTATTCATTTTAATCAGAGTTCAAGTTTCTTTTTTTTTTAAAGATTTTATTTATTTATTTGACAGACAGAGATCACAAGTAGGCAGAGAGGCAGGCTGAAAGAAAGAGAGGAAGAAGCAGGCTCCCCGCCAAGCAGAGAGCCCGATGTGGGACTCGATCCCAGGACCCTGGGATCATGACCTGAGCCGAAGGCAGCGGCTTAACCCACTGAGCCACCCAGGCGCCCCCAGAGTTCAAGTTTCTGAAAAAGGTATAGTGTTACTCCTTCATGGCTACATGTATACCTCAAAGATATTGCAGGTTTGGTGTCAGTCTACAATAAAGTGAATACTGCAATGAAGAAAGTCAGATGATTTTTTTTCTTGTTTCTTAGTAGATATAAAAGTTATGTTTACACTACATTGTAATCTATTAAGTCCATTAAGTTATATATATACTACAATACACTGTAATATTAAGTCCATTAAGTGTGCAATACCAATATATTTAAAAAAAAACCTATGTACATAATTTACTTAAAAAATACTATACAGTAACCCATTTTCATGCTTTCAGTAAGTCATAATCACTGATCACAGATCACCATAACAAACAATAACGACAAAGCTTTATTCTGAGAATTACCAAAATGTGACAGAGACACCAAGTGAGCAAATGCTATTGGAAAAATAGTGCCTATAGATTTGCAAGACACAGGGTTGCCAAATCTATAATTTGTAAAAAACACAAAATTGGCAGAGTAAAATAAAACGAGGCGTGTCTGTATATCAATTTAAAGAAGCATATCGCGCCTGCTAGCAAGATGGCAGAGAAGTAGGAGAACCTGTTTCAACGAATCCCCTAAAGTGAGGTAAGTGTCTCCCACAGAACACTCTCAACACCCATGAAATCAGTCTGAGATGTAGGATTATATACTTCTGGATCTCTATGGGGGCAGAAGACACCAGTAAAGAGCGTGCCAGGGTGCAACATGCTTGGATCGTGGTTGATATATTCAGCTATACATCCTCTCGGCCACTTCTCACCAAAATGACTAGGAGTAGGAACACCCACCAGAGGAAACATTCAGAGACTGGGCGTCTGCCACAGAAGTATTGGATATGGACATACACGGTATGTCAGAAAGGGAAATCAGTGTAACAATTATCCAGGCAATGGCTAGGTTGGAAAAAAACATTTTTGACATCATGGAATCGATTAGGGAAGAAGTGAAACCCACCCAGAAAGAAGTTAAAAATATTATCAATGAGATCCAATCTAATCTAAATACTCTAACAGATAGGGTAACCAAGGTAGAAGACAGAATTAGTGATCCAGAGGAGAAACTGACAGAGAAAAACATCAGGAGGAGGCCTGGAACAAACAGCTTAGAAGTCATGAAAACAGAATTAGGGAAATAAATGATGCCATGAAACATTCCAACCTCAGAATTATTGGGATTCCTGAAGGGGTGGCGAAAGAGAGAAGACTAAAAGATATACATGAACAAATTCTGGATGAAAATTTTCCCAATTTGGGGAATGGAACCAGTGTTCCTGTTCTAGAGGAAGAAAGAACACCTGCCCAAGATCAATGACTCTAGAAAGACCTCGAGGCAATTCATTGTGAGAATGGTGAATCATAATTTTAGACAAGAGCTGCTGAGGGCAGCTGGGGGAAGAGATTCCTTACATACAGAGGAAGGTCTGTCAGAATAATGTCAGACCTGTCCACAGAAACTCAGAAAGCCAGAAAGGGCTGGCAAGACATACTCAAGGTGCTACATGAGAAGACCATGCAGCCAAGAATACTTTATCCAGTGAGGCTGACATTCAACATGGATAGAGAGATAAAGAGCTTCCAAGACTGGTAAGGTTTAAAAGAGTGACCACCAAGATAGCATTAAAAGAAATACTAAGGGGATTCTACAAAAGAAGAAAGAACCCAAGAGTGACATAGAACAGAAATTTACAGAGACAATCTATAAAAATAAGGACTTCACAGGCAACATGATGTCAATAAAAACATACCTTCCAATAATCACTCTCAATATGAATGACCTAAATGTTCCCACCATAAAACAGCACACGGTTGCAGATTGGATAAAACAATGAGAACTGTCCATATGCTGTCTTGTACAAGTGACACATTTGGAACCTAAAGATACATCCAGACTGAAAGGGAAGGGATGAAGAAGCATCTTTCACGCCATAAGAAAGCTGGGGTAGCGATTCTCATATCAGGTAAATTAGATTTTAAACTAAAGACTGTAGTCAGAGATAAAGGAGGACACTACATCATTCTTAAAGGGTCTAGCCACCAAGAAGATCTAACAATTATAAATATTTACACTCCCAATATGGGAGCAGACAACTACATAAGACAACTGTTAATCAAGATAAAGAGGCACATTGGTATGAATACATTAGTAGTAGGGGAATCTTAATACACCACTCTCAGTAACGGACAAATCATCCCAGGAGAAAATCAGTAAAGAAACAAGAGCACTGAATGACAGATGGGATCAGATGGACCACACAGATATATACACAGCACTGCACCCTTAAAAAACAGAATATTCCTTCTTCTAGAGTGCATATGGAACTTTCTCCAGAACAGACCACATTCTGGGTCACAAATCAGGGCTCACCCAATACAAGACTGAGATTATTCCCTCCATATTCTCAGACCACAATGATTTGAAACTTGAACTCAACCATAAGAAGAAGTTTGGAACGAATTCAAACACTTGGAAGGCAAAGACCACCCTGCTTAAGAATGTCTGGATCAACCAGAAAATCAAAGAACTTAAACAGCTCATGGAAACCAATGAGAATGAAGACACACTTGTCCAAAAACCTAAGAGATATGGCAAAGGTGGTCCTAAGGGGGAAATACGTAGCCATCCAAGCCTCCCTCAAAAAAACTGAAAAATCCAGAATACACCAGCTCACTTTACACCTTAAATAACTGGAGAATCAATAACAAGTTAAGTGAACACCATGCATAAGAAAGAAAATAATTAAGATTAAAGCAGAAATCATGAGATAGAAACTAGAGTATACAAAAGAACATATCCACGAAACTACAAGCTGGTTCTTTTAAAGAATCAATAAGATAGATAAACCACTGGCCAAACTAATCCAAAAGAAAAGAGAGAGGACCCAGACTAATAAAATTATGAATGAGATCACAACTAACACCAAGGAAATAGAAACAATCATCAGAATTTATTATCAGCAGTTACATGCCAATAAGTTAAGCAATCGAGATGAAATGGATGCACTCCTGGAAACTTATAAACTTTCAAAACTTAACCAGGAAGAAATTGACAATCAGAATAGAGTGGTATCTAGTAACGAGATTGAAGCACTGATCAAAATCCTCTCAAAAGCCAAGAGCCCAGGATCAGATGGATTGCCTGGAGAATTCTACTAAACATTCAAAGAAGAAATAATACCTATTCTCCTGAAGCTATTTCAAAAAATAGAAACAGAAGGAAAATTTCCAGACTCTTTCTATGAAGCCAGCATTACCCTGAACCCCAAACCAGGCAAAGACCCCACTAAAAAGAATTTCAGACCACTATCCCTGACGAATATGGATGCTAAGATTCTCAACAAGATCCTAGCTAATAGGATCCAACGGTACATTAACAAGATTATCCACCATGACTAGGTGGGATTTATCCATGGGAAGCAGGGGTGGCTCAACATTTGCAAATCAATCAATGTGATAGAACAAATCAGTGAGAGAAGAGAGAAGAACCACATGGTCCTCTCAATTGATGCAGAAAAAGCATCTGAGAAGATACAGTGTCCATTCCTGATTAAAACACTTCAAAGTATAGGGATAGAGGGAACATTCCTCAACTTCATAAAATGTATCTATGAAAAACCCATAGCGAAAATAATTCTCAGTAGGGAAAAGCTGATAGCCTTCCCTTGAAGATCAGGAACATGACAAGGATATCCACTCTTGTCACTATTGTTCAACATAGTACTAGAAGTCCCAGCAACAGCTAGACAACAACAATAAAAAAAATAGAGTATTCAAATTGCAAAGAAGTCAAACTCTCTCTTCACAGATGATGTGATAATTTCTATGGAAAACCAAAAATTCTCAAACCCAATCTACCAGAACTCATACAGCAATTCAGTAATGTGGCAGGATACAAAAACAATGTACAGAAATCATTTGTTTTCTTATACACTAACAATGAAAATATAGAAAAGAAAATTAGAGAATCAATTCCATTTACTATAGCACCAAAAACCAGAAGAGACCTGGGAATAAACCTAACCAAAGAGGTAAAGGATCTGTATTTGAAAGAATTGAAGAAAGAAATTGAAGAAGACGCGAAAAGATGGAAGAACATTCCATGTTCATGGATCAGAAGAATAAACATTGTTAAAATGTCTATATTGCCTAGAGCAATATATACTTTCAATGTCATCCCAATCAAAATTCCACCAGCACTTTTAAAAGAGCTGGAACAAACAATCCTAAAATTTGTATGGAACCAAAAGAGACCCTGAATTGCTAAGGAAACGTTGAAAAAGAAAAACAAAACTGGGGGCATCACATTGCCTGATTTCAAGCTTTACTACAAAAGCTGTCACCAAGACAGCATGGTTCTGGGACAAAAACAGACACATAGACCAGTGCAACAGAGTAGAGAGCCCAGATATGGACCCTCAACTCTAAGGTCAAATAATCTTCGACAAGCCGGAAAAAATATACAGTGGAAAAAAGCCAGTCTCATCAATAAATGGTGCTGGGAAAATTGGACAGCTATGTATAGAAAAATGAAACTTGACCATTCTCTTACACCATAAACAATGATAAACTTGAAATGGATAAAAGACCTCATCATGAGGCAGGAATGTATCAAAATCCTAGAGAACATAGGCAGTAAGCTCTTTTTTATCAGCCACAGCAACTTCTTTCAAGACGTGTCTCCAAAGGCAAAGGAAACAAAAGCAAATGAACTTTTGGAACTTCACCAAGATAAAAAGCTTCTGCACAGCAAAACAGTCAACAAAACAAAGAGGCAACCCACCGAATGGGAGAAGATATTTGCAAATGACACTACAGACAAAGGGCTGATATCCAAGATCTATAAAGAACTCCTCAAACTCAACACCCAAAAAACAGATAATCATATCAAAAAATGGGCAGAAAATATGAACAGGCACTTCTCCAAAGATGACATACAAATGGCTAACAAACACATGAAAAAATGTTCATCATCATTAGTTATCAATCCCAAACCATACTGAAATACCACGTTACATCAGCTAGAATGTCCAAAATCAACAAGACAGTAAACAACAAGTGTTGGAGAGGCTGTGGAGAAAGGGGAACCCTCTCGCACTGTGGAAATGGGAGTTGGTGCAGCCACTTCGGAAAACAGTGTGGAGATTCCTTAAGAAAATAAAAATAGTGCTACCCTATACCTCTGCAATTGCACTACTGGGTATTTACCCCAAAGATACAGATGTAGTGAACAGAAGGGCCATCTGTACCCCAAAGTTCACAGCAGCAATGGTCACAGTTGCCAAACTGTGGAAAGAGCCAAGATGCCCTTCAACAGATGAATGGATAAAGAGGATATGGTCCATATGTACAATGGAGCATTATGCCTCCATCAGAAAGGATGAATATCCAACTTTTGTATCCACAGGGACAGGACTGGAAGGGATTATGCTGAGTGTAATAAGTCAAGCAGAGACAGTCAATTATCATACAGTTTCACTTACTTGTGGAGCATTAGGAGTAACATGGAGGACATTGAGAGATGAAGAGGAGAGGTGAGTTTGGGGAAATAAGAGGGGGAGACAAACCACGAGAGACTATGGACTCCGAGAAACAAACTGAGGGTTTTGGAGGGGAGGCAGATAGAGAGTTGGTTTAGCCTGGTGGTGGGTATTAAGGAGGGCACATATTGCATGGAGCACTGGGTGTGGTGAATAAATAATGAAATCTTGGGACACTGAAAAAAGTAAAATAAAATAAAAATAATAATTAATTAATTTAAAAAGAAGTATATCTTCAAAACTGGTTAATTCCTATGCCCCAGAAGATCACATAGCTTTACCTGTGCTAATCTAGCAGTTTACTTTTTCTCCTATCTGAATTCCATAATGTAGGGTACAAAGAATAAGAAAGATACAATGTGTTTCCACATTAACATAAATCTGGAAAATGTCATGACCATCTGTAACATCTGTAACAACTGAGATTGCCATCTTGGAAGAAAGCACAGACTACCTTCTTCAAGTGTTCTTTCTACTTAGGGAGTCAATCTGTATGTACAGACTACTACAGCATAAAGAAACTAGTAACTTTACATCTTAGAAGTGGGAAAAGAGCTGATTTTCTAATTGAAGGACAGTCTTCAAAACACATGGTGGTACTCATGGGATTACAAAATCGGAGCCAAGAGCATATGTTTCTAACTTTTAGAGGGCTGCATTTTTTAAAGAGAAGTTTAGAAGAAATAGCTTGTGCTTCGTTCAGATTTTGAATGTCACAAAAGACATTAGATGTGAGGACTTTGGATTGAATTTCTAAGCTAGTATCCAAACATCTTGATTACTAGAGAAATGGGAATCACTGAAGCAATCATTTAGTATGACTATTTGCCTGTGTGCACAAATCCCCATGCACTGATTAACAGTATGTGCTTTAGGATACATAGCAAGTAACATGGGAATTAAAAGAACTTGTTTCTTTAAAAATATAAATTTACTGTTCTATAAATTTAAACACTTCTGGACTTCGTGACTTATGTAATACTAATGCTTACTGTTTGAAAAGTATAAATTTTTATACATTGATTTACCTGAGGAACTGAGGAAAACAAAACCCATGACACAATTAAGGAAGCTGAATCTAAAATATCACCACTGGGATAATACCACAACAGTGCAACATTTACCTTTAAGCTCAAGAACCTATTCAGTGGTTCTCAATGATGAGAGCCCATTAAGCACAATATAATAAAACACAATGGACTTAAATAAGGGTTAACCATCAAATAATCTGAACAAAGGAAATTATTGAAAATGAAGAATTATAGCCAGTCCTTAAATCATTCTATGCTGCTTAGTTGTTACAGAGGTCAAAAACAGTAAATATTCCTACTTCAAAGAATATAATGTGACACAGACAAATCCTTAATTTGAAATGTTCATGTCTGTCAGTCATAAATTATGAACAAATAGTATGGTGTGTCATGGTATTACATGATGACATATAAAAATGCAAAGTTCTTATAAACATAAAAATACAAATTAGCATAAATGAGCTCCTCTGAATTTTGTTATACATTTAGAACTGTGTCACTGATTACAACCAGGGACTCGAGGAGATCACCAACTAAAAACTCCTTCCTGCAAATAGCCCCACAGGGAAGAAATTTTAAAGGGAGAAAAAGGAAAGATTGAAAAGAAGACCTAACATTCCACCCTACCCTGTATTTGATAGAGAGTCTAATCTTCCCTTACACAGCACTTTCCAACACACATTACATACTTTAAAACAATTCTCTTCTCAGCAAAATGTCAACCACAACTCCCCCCAAATTCAAATAATGTTAAACACTATGTGATGGGGAAAAAAAACATATTTCAGTGAAGCAAGAGACCATCAAACTCTAAAAATAGCGTGAGCCCCTGAAATAATTTGAGCCTTAGAAAAAGTTGGATTCTAAGTGTGCCTCTGACCCTGAAATGCTGGGTCAGTCCTTTCTGGAGAGCAGATATTTATTTGTAAAAATCTTGAGAACAGCAACTCACCTTGCCTACAAAAAACTGATAGGCTCTGAGAGCCTATACATACAAAGCCAAGTGATTCTTGTATAATTATACAGATTATTAAGTGCTATTTTATTATAAATATGTAGGCTTTATTTCCTGGATACATTAAAATCTATTGGAGGAGAAAAATTTTCTATTAATATCCTGCAATTACTTCCAATTCAGTTTGAATAAAGAAAAGGGATTCCTCATTTTACAAGCTACCAGATTCAAGAAAATCTACATGTGATTTTTCCCCATTTTCAGAATTCTGTAAGTTGCAGAGGTGTTCTGTAATGCTTCCTTAAATTGAGCCGTGTATATCCAAAAATTCTGTTACAGTGAAATGAGAGGCAGAGTGCTTGCGAAGTTTGGGACAGAGAAAACAGATTTAAGCCTCAATTTGGATACTTACTAGCTTTTTTTTTTTTTAAGATTTTATTTATTTATTTGATAGAGAAATCACAAGTAGGGAGCAAGGCAGGCAGAAGGGCAGGGGGAAGCAGGCTCCCTGGTGAGCAGGGAGCCAGAGGCCTGCTCAATCCCAGGACCCTGAGATCATGACCTGAGCCGAAGGCCAAGGCTTAACCCACTCAGCCACCCAGGCGCCCCTTCTTACTAGCTTTTTAATATTGGAAAAATTGTATAACTTCAATGCGTTTTAGTTTCCTAATTTGCAAAATGGGGTTAATAATAATTCACCTCCCTGAATCACGAGGAAAGTACTTTATAAACTGTTAAAACACAGGCAACCATATGTGTGGACTATTGACTAGGATTTATTGAACTTTGGTAGAATGCTTTTCAGTATATCCTACAGTGGTTATTTTCCAAAATATTTTTGGTTACATATTCATAGTCATATATTTATTATTAACCCATATTTAAAGGTAGAATTGCTGGTTAATATTTATAGAAAACAATACTTTTTTATGTTTTTATAAATAAACCACAGCAGTGTGACAATTACATATTCAATAGTTTTGCTGGTAAAAAATATACCCTTTACATCTGTGAGGAACTAAATTCTCTAACTTTAAAAAAAAAAGTTATGGGGTGCTTGGGTGGCTCAGTGGGTTAAGCCTCTGCCTTCGGCTCAGGTCATGATCTCCGGGTCCTGGGACTGAGCCCCACATCGGGCTCTCTGCTCCACAGGGAGCCTGCTTCCTCCTCTCTCTCTCTGCCTGTGTCTCTGCCTACTTGTGATCTCTGTCTGTCAAATAAATAAATAAAATCTTTTAAAAAAAAAAGTTAACACTTATGTCAAACATAACAAATCCTTTATTTAAATCAATGTCTGGCTTTCATTCAGGAGCAATTTATTGAGGGCTTCATATAAACAGGCACTGGGGATTTAATGTAGAAGAAAATAAACATTCAGATTCCACGAGTTCTCAGCCTTGAACGAGAAATAAAATAATTAAAGTGTGAACAGTTCTTTAATAATGCCCTCAAAGTGAATAGTGGGTACCAGAGAAGATCTGAAGAGCAAAAACTAGACAAAGAACAGTAAAGGGAATTATAAAAATGTAAAAGGAAAGCTGTTAAAACTTACATGTTTTTTAAAAAGAGAGAAAAATGGCTAGGACCCTACCTCCAGTTTCATAACTAAAGCAGCCACTGACTGTCCTGGTTTGCTTGATACTGTCCCAATTTTAGCACTGAAAAGTCTCACATCCCAGGAAAGCCTTATCCTGAGCAATCTGCACGTTGAAGCAGTAACCCTCAGAGTGAGTATATTTGGAGAAAAGACCTTTAAGGAGGCAATTAACGGTTAAAAAAAAAAAAGGTAAAAGGGTGGGGCCTAATCTGACTAGATTAGTGTCCTTATAAGAAGAGGAGGTGGCACCAGAGCTCTCAAGCACATTCTCAACTCTTTATGCAGGGCACAGAGGAAAGGCTCTATTGAGCATACAGCAAGAAGATGGCTGTCTGTCTGCAAGCCAGGAAGAGTCTGTCACTAATACCACGTGATGGTCTCTAGGAAATAAGGCCTTTTACATTACCATATAGTTTACAGAAATGATGGATCTTAGAAAAAGAAAAACAATTACACTACCATATCTCACCAGACACTAACTAGGCTAGCACCTTGATCTTTGACTTCTTATCTCCAAAACTGTGTGAAAATTAATTTCTGTTGTTTTAACCACCCAGCCTCTGGTATTCTGTTGCGGCAGCCAGAACGTGCCAGTACACAAAACTTCCCTTCTCTGAGTGTCAGTTTTCTTAACTACAGACTGAAGAGGCTAGACTAGTTACTTTTTTTTTCTTCTTCTTTAAGATTTTATTATTTTTGAGAAAGAGAGAGAGAGCATGAGTTGGTGGGGAGGGGCAGAGGGAGAAGCAGGCTCCTCACTGAGCAGGGAGCCAGAGGTGGGACTTGATTCCACAACCTCAGGATCATGAACTGAGCCAAAGGGAGATGCTTAACTGACTGAGCCACGGAGGCACCCACAACCAGTTATCTTCTTATGTTAAGATTCTAAGTTTACATGGAAACAATCCACATCATTTCAGCTAAAAATGATGAGATGTGAAATTTTTAGAGTACTTAGATACGACTTTTTTATTTTTTTTTGGAGATTTTCTCTTGGATTATATATTTGCAAATTTGGCTTCCATAGACAGCAGTCATTTTCTTTATAAATCATATTTTCTGGTAACTCATCTTCCATTTCTCATTAACACCTTTTCTCTTTCCTTCTTACAACTTCTATGGGGTAATACCGACAATATTCTGTCACTAATATCACATGATGGTCTCTACGAAATAACGCTGTTTATGTTACATATACTTTACAGAAATGATGGATCTTAGAAAAAGGAAAACAATTACATTATCATATTAATCCTTATGGCAAAGTAAGATATATAAAATTTTCTCTGTATTAAACTGTAAAGTTTTCTTCAGGTTCTTTGTATAAAATACAAAAGATCATCCTAATGTATCATGATTTCTTAAGTCTCTCTGTCCAACTAGAATGACTAGAAAGTCATAGAATGGAGGAAAGGGATATTAAAGCAACGCTGAAAAAGAAAGGTTCATGGCCCTTATAAGTTATGAAATGAATGACTTTAAAAAATTATGAGGATAACTTATGTAAACTAATATATAAATAACTCATAATCTTCTCATAATCTGCCTACAAACATTATCATTTGTCTCCAATATACACCCAATATTCCAGACAATATGCTTTTCTAATTCATCTTCAAAGACAATGATTATTCCTAGTTACCTACCATCATTAAAAAAGTTATCATTTAACATAATAATATTTCAAAGAACTCTGATAAAATTCATTTTATTTGACCCCCCCCCAAAAAATAAACCCTACTACATTTCCTCATTCACAGGTAAGGAAACTGAGTTCAGAAAGAGTAAGTGACTTAACCATGACAATTTGGCTAGTGATTGGCAGAATGGAAGATAAAAGGTATGTTCTGATTCCAACATTCTCCCACCTTGTAAGGTTGTGGCTTCTTCTCTCATATAACCTAATTCTACTAATCCTTTAAGATCCTTCTGTTGCATTTTACAGTATTGTCCATCCCCATCCCATCATTAAAAATTCCTCCCTCCTGAAGCCCTGTTAATCTCAATGGCCATTAATCTTGCTGTTCATTGATGGTGTATCTTGTGGTGTTACATAATACTCTAGATGTAGTTTATTTCCTGATCACTTAATTGTACCACTAGTTTCTTGAGGTTTTTATGTGTTTTCTGTATTGTTTGTATTCCCCTGGTGTACCAAAGATCTCTTTCATTTTATCTTTGTTTGGGCCTGTCTGATACCTATTCACCGGCCCCTAATCTTTGGCATTCTTTTCTTTGGTTAACAGCATTCTTTATGAGATGACCAGTCTTCCATCACAGATAGTCTTGACAGTGTTATCAATGCCTTCCCTTGGACAAGGACTATCCTTGTAATCCATACTAGGTCAATCAGCCTCTCTTTTTCTGACAGACAGATCACAAATAGGCAGAGAGGCAGCAGAGATAGAGAGGAAGGGAAGCAAGCTCCCTGCTGAGCAGATAGCCCAATGCGAGACTCGGTCCCAGGACCCTGAGACCATCAACTGAGCCGAAGGCAGAGGTTTAGAACACTGAGCCACCCAGGCGCCCCATCTTTCTAATAAGAATTTGAATCAAATTCAGGGCAATGAGTAGGAAAATGGTTGGAGCTAATACAAAGTCAATTTCTTGAAAACACTTTCCATTTGTTCTTACTTCCCATTTTCAGAAAGCCGCCCATTTTTGCTGTTTTTTATGTTTTAAAATATTTTGTTATTTGTCAGAGAGCATACACAAGCAGGGGGACAAAGAAGGGGAACCAGCAGGCAGAGGGAGAAGCAGACTCCTAGATGAGCAAGGAGCCTGATGCAGGGCTCAATCCCAGGACCCTGGGAGGAGAAAGAAAGAAGTCTAAAAGATATAGTGGAACAAGATCTTCATGAAAATTTTCCGAATCTCGTGAATAGAACCAGCACTCATGTCCTAGAGGCCGAAAGGTTTCCCCCCAAGATAACAGATTCTCGAAAGTCCTTGAGACACCTAATAGTAAGAATGAAGAATTACAATTGTAGGCAGAACCTCTTCAAAGCAGCTAGGACAAAGAAGATCCTTAAGTATAGAGGAAAGCCCATCAGAATAACGTCAGACCTGTCCACAGACACCTGGTAAGCCAGAAAGCGCTGGCAAGATATATTCAGGGCACTGAACGAGAAGAACATGCAGCCAAGAATACTTTATCCAGCAAGACTGACATTCAAAATGGATGGAGAGATAAAGAGTTTCCAGGACCAGCAAGGCTTAAAAGACTATGCAACCACCAAGCCGATACAGCAGAAAATATTAAGGGGGCTTCTTTAAAGGAGGAAAAAGCCCAAGAATAGCATTGAACAGAAATATAGAGAGAATCTACAGAAAGAAAGACTTCAAAGGTAACACGATGTCAATAAAAATGTATTTATCAATAATCATCCTCGGGCGCCTGGGTGGCTCAGTGGGTTGAGCCCCTGCCTTCGGCGTAGGTCATGATCTCAGGGTCCTGGGATCGAGTCCCGCATCGGGCTCTTTGCTCAGCGGGAGGCCTGCTTCTCTCTCTCTCTCTGCCTGCCTCTCCATCTACTTGTGATTTCTATCAAGTAAATAAATAAAATCTTAAAAAAATATATTTAATAATCATCCTGAATGTGAATGGCCTAAATGCGCCCATAAAATGGCACAGGGCTGAAGATTGGATAAAAAAAACAGGACCCATCCATATGTTGTCTACAAGAGACCCATTTTGAACCTAAAGATACATCCAGACTGAAAGTGAAGGGATGGAGAAGCATCTATCATACCAATGGGCCTCAAAAGAAGGCTGGGGTAGTGATTCTTGTATCAGACATTTTAGATTTTAAACTAAAGACTGTAGTCAGAGATACAGGACACTACATCATTCTTAAAGGGACTATCCACCAAGATAATCTAACAATTGTAAATATCTATGACGCCAATATGGGAGCAGCCAATGACATAAGAAAACTGTTAATCAAGATAAAGAGTCATACTGATATGAATACACTAATCGATGGAGATCTAAACACGCCTCTCTCAGAAATAGATCATCGAAGCAGAAAATCAATAAAGAAACAACAGCATTGAATGACACATTGGACCAGATGGACCTCATAGATATACATAGAACACTCCGCCCTAAAACAACAGACTACTCATTCTTCTCAAGTGCACATGGAACTTTCTCCAAAATAGACCACATACTGCATCACAAATCAGGACTGAACCGATACCGAAAGACTGAGATGATTCCCTGAATATTCTCAGATCATAATGCTTTGAAACTGGAGCTCAATCACAAGGAAAAGTTCAGAAGGAATTCAAACACCTGGAAGCTAAAGACCACCTTGCATAAGAATGCTTGGAGGAACCAGGAGATCAAAGAAAAGAGAGAAAGCTCAAATACATAAAATTATTAATGAAAAGGGAAAGATCACAACTAGCACCAAGGAAGTAGAAACAATCATCAGAAGTTATTATCAACAATTATATGCCAATAAGCTAAGCAACCTAGATGAAATGGATGCATTCCTGGAAAACTATAAACTCCCAAAACTGAACCAGGAAGAAATTGACAACCTGAATAGACCAATATCTAGTAACGAGATTGAAACCGTGATCAAAAACCTCCCAAAACCTGATGGATTCCCTGGGGAACTCTACCAAACTTTCAAAGAAGAAATAACACCTATTCTCCTGAAGCTGTTTCAAAAAAATTAAAGCAGAAGGAAAACTTCCTAACTCTTTCTATGAAACCAGCATTACACGGATCCTCAAATCAGACAAAGACCCAACCAAAAAGAGAATTTCAGACCAATATCACTGATGAATATGGATGCTAAGATTTTCAACAAGATCCTAGCAAACAGGATTGAACAGCACATTAAAAAGATTATCCACCAAGGGAGGAGTCAAGATGGCGGAGAAGTAGCAGGCTGAGACTACTTCAGCTAGCAGGAGATCAGCTAGATAGCTTATCTAAAAATTGCAAACACCTGCAAATCCATCGGCAGATCGAAGAAAAGAACAGCAATTCTGGAAACAGAAAAACAACCACTTTCTGAAAGGTAGGACTGGGGGAGAAGTGAATCCAAAGCGACGGGAAGATAGACCCCGGGGGGAGGGGCCGGCTCCCGGCAAGCGGCGGAGCGACGGAGCACAAAATCAGGACTTTTAAAAGTCTGTTCCGCTGAGGGACATCGCTCCAGAGGCTAAACCGGGGCGAAGCCAACGCGGGGTCAGCGTGGCCTCAGGTCCCGAGGGTCACAGAAGGTCGGGGTGTCTGAGTGTCACAGAGCTTGCGGGTATTGGAACGGGAAAGCCGGCTACAGAGACAGAGCCGACAGTAAGATCACAGCTCCGTGTTACCTTGAACCGGTCGCAGGCTCGGTGAGCTCGGAGGGTGGCCGGAGGTCAGGCAGACGGGAGTTACTGGGCGCTGTTCTCTGAGGGCGCACTGAGGAGTGGGGCCCCGGGCTCGCGGCTCCTCCGGGCCGGAGACCAGGAGGCCGCCATTTGTGTTCCCGTCCTTGGGAACTCTACGGAAAGCGCTCAGGGAACAAAAGCTCCTGAAAGAAAACCTGAGCGGATTACTCACACCGGCCCCTGTTAAGGGCGGTGCAATTCCGACTGGGGCAAAGACACTTGAGAATCACCACACCAGGCCCCTCCCCCAGAAGATCAACGAGAAATCCAGCCAAGACCAAGTTCACCTACCAAGGAGTGCGGTTTCAATACCAAGGAGAGCAGCAGAATTCCAAAGGATGAGAAAGCAAAGCACAGAATTCATGGCTTTCTCCCTGTGATTGTTTTTAGTCTTGCAGTTAATTTAATTTTTTTTTCTTTTTCATTTTTTGTTTTATTTCTCGCTTTCTGGGAATTTTTTTTTTTAACTTTACCCTTTTCTTTTTTAACGTTTTTTAACTAGTTTATCTAATATATATATTTTTTTTATATATTTTTATTTATTCGTTTTCTTTTTTTTTTAATTCTTTTCTTTTTTTTCTTTTTTTTTTTTATCCCTTTTTGAACCTCTTTTTATTCCCTTACTCCCCCCTCACGATTTGGGATCTCTTCTGATTTGGTTAAAGCATATTTTCCTGTGGTTGTTGCCACCCTTTTAGTATTTTACTTGCTCCTTCATATACTCTTATCTGGATAAAATGACAAGAGGGAAAAATTCACCACAGAAAAAAGAACAAGAACCAGTACCAACGGCTAGGGACCTAATCAATACAGAAATTGGTAATATGTCAGATCTAGAGTTCAGAATGACAATTCTCAAGGTTCTACCCGGGTTCAAAAAAGGCATGGAAGATATTAGAGAAACCCTCTCGAGAGATATAAAATCCCTTTCTGGAGAAATAAAAGAACTAAAATCTAATCAAGTTGAAATCAAAAAAGCTATTAATCAGGTGCAATCAAAAATGGAGGCTCTCACTGCTAGGATAAATGAGGCAGAAGAAAGAATTAGTGATAGAGAAGAACAAATGACAGAGAATAAAGAAGCTGAGCAAAAGAGGGACAAACAGCTACTGGACTACGTGGGGAGAATTCGAGAGATAAGTGACACCATAAGACGAAACAACATTAGAATAATTGGGATTCCAGAAGAAGAAGAAAGAGAGAGGGGAGCAGAAGGTATACTGGAGAGAATTATTGGGGAAAATTTCCCCAATATGGCCAAGGGAACGAGCATCAAAATTCAGGAGGTTCAGAGAATGCCCCTCAAAATCAAT
The DNA here is from genome assembly GCF_009829155.1 of Mustela erminea. Lineage (NCBI taxonomy): Eukaryota > Metazoa > Chordata > Mammalia > Carnivora > Mustelidae > Mustela > Mustela erminea. The sequence goes on along the minus strand of NC_045635.1, from coordinate 77,900,998 downwards.
AAGAATAGGCCCAAACCCCGTCACCTAATAGTAAAATTTACAAGTCTCAGTGACAAAGAGAAAATCCTGAAAGCACCCCGGGAAAAGAAGTCTGTAACATACAATGGTAAAAATATTAGATTGGCAGCTGACTTATCCACACAGACCTGGCAGGCCAGAAAGAGCTGGCATGATATTTTCAGAGCACTAAACGAGAATACTATATCCAAATAGGCTATCATTGAAACTAGAAGGAGAGATTAAAGCTTCCAGGACAAAAACTGAAAGAATTTGTAAAAACCAAACCAGCTCTACAGGAAATATTGAAAGGGGTCCTCTAAGCAAAGAGAGAGCCTCCAAGTGGTAGATCAGAAAGGAACAGAGACCATATACAGTAACAGTCACCTTACAGGCAATACAATGGCACTAAATTCATATCTCTCAATAGTTACCCTGAATGTTAATGGGCTAAATGCTCTTGTCAAAAGACACAGGGTATCAGAATGGATAAAAAAACAAAAGCCATCTATATATTGCCTCCAAGAAACTCATTTTAAGCTCGAAGACAACTCCACATTTAAAGTGAGGGGGTGGAAAAGAATTTACCATGCTAATGGACATCAGAAGAAAGCAGGAGTGGCAATCCTTATATCAGATCAATTAGATTTTAAGGGAAAGACTATAACAAGAGATGATGAAGGACACTATATCACTCTAAGGGTCTGTCCAACAAGAAGATCTAACAATCTTAAATATCTATGACCCCAACGTGGGAGCAGCCAACTATATAAACCAATTAATAACAAAATCAAAGAAACACATCAACAACAATACAATAATAGTAGGGGACTTTAACACTCCCCTCACTGAAATGGACAGATCATCCAAGCAAAAGATCAGCAAGGAAATAAAGGCCTTAAACGACACACTGGACCAGATGGACATCAGATATATTCAGAACTTTTCATCCCAAAGCAACAGAATACACATTCTTCTCTACTGAGCATGGAACATTCTCCAGAATAGATCACATCCTCGGACCTAAATCAGGACTCATCCGGTATCAAAAGATTGGGATCATTCCCTGCATATTTTCAGACCACAATGCTCTGAAGTTAGAACTCAACCACAAAAGGAAGTTTGGAAAGAACCCAAATACATGGAGACTAAACAGCATCCTTCTAAAGAATGAATGGGTCAACCGGGAAATTAAAGAAGAATTGAAAAAAGTCATGGAAACAAATGATAATGAAAATACAACGGTTCAAAATCTGTGGGACACAACAAAGGCAGTCCTGAGAGGAAAATATATAGCGGTACAAGCCTTTCTCAAGAAACAAGAAAGGTCTCAGGTACACAACCTACCCCTACACCTAAAGGAGATGGAGAAAGAACAAGAAAGAAACCCTAAGCCCAGCAGGAGAAGAGAAATCATAAAGATCAGAGCAGAAATCAATGAAATAGAAACCAAAAAAACAATAGAACAAATCAACGAAACTGGAGCTGGTTTTTTGAAAGAATTAATAAAATTGATAAACCCCTGGCCCGACTTATCAAAAAGAAAAGAGAAAGGACCCAAATAAATAAAATCATGAATGAAAGAGGAGAGATCACAACTAACACCAAAGAAATACAAACTATTATAAGAACATACTATGAGGAACTCTACGCCAACAAATTTGACAATCTGGAAGAAATGGATGCATTCCTAGAGACATATAAACTACCACAACTGAACCAGGAAGAAATAGAAAGCCTGAACAGACCCATAACCAGTAAGGAGATTGAAACAGTCATTAAAAATCTCCAAACAAACAAAAGCCCAGGGCCAGACGGCTTCCGGGGGGAATTCTACCAAACATTTAAAGAAGAACTAATTCCTATTCTCCTGAAACTGTTCCAAAAAATAGAAATGGAAGGAAAACTTCCAAACTCATTTTATGAGGCCAGCATCACCTTGATCCCAAAACCAGACAAGGATCCCATCAAAAAAGAGAGCTATAGACCAATATCCTTGATGAACACAGATGCAAAAATACTCAACAAAATACTAGCCAATATGATCCAACAGTACATTAAAAGGATTATTCACCACGACCAAGTGGGATTTATTCCAGGGCTGCAAGGTTGGTTCAACATCCGCAAATCAGTCAATGTGATACAACACATCAATAAAAGAAAGAACAAGAACCATAGGATACTCTCAATAGATGCTGAAAAAGCATTTGACAAAGTACAGCATTCATTCCTGATCAAAACTTTTCAAAGTGTAGCGATAGAGGGCACATACCTTAATATCATCAAAGCCATCTATGAAAAACCCTACGCAAATATCATTCTCAATGGAGAAAAACTGAAAGCTTTTCCGCTAAGGTCAGGAACACGGCAGGGATGTCCATGATCACCACTGCTATTCAACATAGTACTAGAGGTCCTAGCCTCAGCAATCAGACAACAAAAGGAAATTAAAGGCATCCAAATCGGCAAAGAAGAAGTCAAATTATCACTCTTCGCAAACGATATGATACTATATGTGGAAAACCCAAAAGACTCCACTCCAAAACTTCTAGAACTTGTACAGGAATTCAGTAAAGTGTCAGGATATAAAATCAATGCACATAAATCAGATGCATTTCTCTACACCAACAACAAGACAGAAGAAAGAGAAATTAAGGAGTCCATCCCATTTACAACTGCACCCAAAACCATAAGATACCTAGGAATAAACCTAACCAAAGAGGCACAGAATCTATACTCAGAAAACTATAAAGTACTCATGAAAGACATTGAGGAAGACACAGAGAAATGGAAAAATGTTCCATGCTCCTGGATTGGAAGAATAAATATTGTGAAAATGTCTATGCTACCTAAAGCAATCTACACATTTAATGCAATTCCTATCAAAGTACCATCCATCTTTTTCAAAGAAATGGAACAAATAATTCTAAAATTTATATGGAACCAGGAAAGACCTCGAATAGCCAAAGGAATATTGAAAATGAAAGCCAACGTAGGTGGCATCACAATTCCGGATTTCAAGCTCTATTACAAAGCTGTCATCATCAAGACAGCATGGGACTGGCACAAAAACAGACACATAGATCAATGGAACAGAATAGAGAGCCCAGAAATAGACCCTCAACTCTACAGTCAACTAATCTTCGACAAAGCAGGAAAGACTGTCCAATGGAAAAAAGACAGCCTCTTCAATAAATGGTGCTGGGAAAATGGACAGCCACATGCCGAAAAATGAAATGGGACCATTTCCTTACACCACACACGAAAATAGACTCAAAACGGATGAAGGACCTCAATGTCTGAAAGGAATCCATCAAAATCCTTGAGGAGAACACAGGCAGCAACCTCTTCGACCTCAGCCGCAGCAACATCTTCCTGGAGCAGCGCCAAAGGGAAGGGAAGCAAGGGCAAAAATGAACTATTGGGATTTCATTAAGATCAAAAGCTTTTGCACAGCAAAGGAAACAGTTAACAAAATCAAAAGACAGCTGACAGAAAGGGAGAAGATATTTGCAAACGACATATCAGATAAAGGACTAGTGTCCAGAATCTATAAAGAACTTAGCAAACTCAACACCCAAAGAACAAATAATCCAATCAAGAAATGGGCAGAGGACATGAACAGACATTTCTGCAAAGAAGACATCCAGATGGCCAACAGACACATGAAAAAGTGCTCCATATCACTCGGCATCAGGGAAATACAAATCAAAACCACAATGAGATATCACCTCACACCAGTCAGAATGGCTAAAATCAACAAGTCAGGAAATGACAGATGCTGGCAAGGATGCGGAGAAAGGGGAACCCTCCTACACTGTTGGTGGGAATGCAAGCTGGTGCAGCCACTCTGGACAACAGCATGGAGGTTCCTCAAAATGTTGAAAATAGAACTGCCCTATGACCCAGCAATTGCACTACTGGGTATTTACCCTAAAGATACAAATGTAGTGATCCAAAGGGGCACGTGCACCTGAATGTTTATAGCAGCAATGTCCACAACAGCCAAACTATGGAAAGAACCTAGATGTCCATCAACAGATGAATGGATCAAGAAGATGTGGTATATATACACAATGGAATACTATACAGCCATCAAAAGAAATGAAATCTTGCCATTTTCGACTACGTGAATGGAACTAGAGCGTATCATGCTTAGCGAAATAAGTCAAGCGGAGAAAGACAACTATCATATGATCTCCCTGATATGAGGGTGTGGTGATGCAACATGGGGGCTTAAATGGGTAGAAGAAGAATCAATGAAACAAGAGGGAATTGGGAGGGAGACAAACCATAAGTGACTCTTAATCTCACAAAACAAACTGAGGGTTGCTGGGGGGAGGGGGTTTGGGAGAAGGGGGTAGGATTATGGACATTTGGGAGGGTATGTGCTTTGGTGAGTGCTGTGAAGTGTGTAAACCTGGTGATTCACAGACCTGTACCCCTGGGGATAAAAACATATGTTTATAAAAAATTAAAAAATTTAAAAAAGAAAAAAAAAAAAAGATTATCCACCATGACCAGGTGGGATTCATCCCTGGGCTACAAGGATGGTTCAACATTCGCAAATTAATCAATGTGATACAACAAATTAATAAGAGAATAGAGAAGAACCACATGGTCCTTTCAACTGATGCAGAAAAAGCATCTGACAAAATCCATATCCATTCCTTATTAAAACACTTCAAACTATAGGGATAGAGGGAACATTCCTGAACTTTATAAAATCTATCTATGAAAGACCCACAGCAAATTATCATCCTCAATGGGAAAAAGCTTACATCCTTCCCGTTCAGATCAGGAACATGACAAGGATGCCCACTCTCACCACTCTTGTTCAACATAGTATTAGAAGGCCTAGCAACAGCAACCAGACAACAAAGAGAGATAAAAGGTATCCAAATTGGTAATGAAGAATTCAAACTCTATCTCTTTGCAGATGACATGAGACTTTATATGGAAAATCCAAAAGACTCCACCCCCAAAATACTAGAACTCATAGAGCGATTCAGCAACATCGCAGGATACAAAGTCAATATACAGAAATCAGTGGCTTTCTTATACACTAATAATGAAAATACAGAAAGGGAAATGAGAGAATCGATTCCATTTACTATAGCACCAAGAACCGTATGATACCTGGGAATAAACCTAACCAAAGAAGTAAAGGATCTGTCCTCAAGGAACTACAGAGCACTCATGAAAGAAACTGAAGAAGACACAAAAAGATGGAAGACCATTCCATGCTCTTGGATCGGAAGAATAAACATTGGTAAAATGTCTATACTGCCTAGAGCAATCTACACTTTTAATGCTATTTCGATCAAAATTCCACTGGTATTCTTCAAAGAGGTGGAGCAAATAATCCTAAAATTTGTATGGAATCAGAAGAGACCCCAAATCACTAAGGAAATGTTGAAAAACAAAAATAAAACGGGGGGCATCATGTTACCTGATTTCAAGCTTTACTACAAAGCTGTGATCACCAAGACAGCATGGTACTGGCATAAAAACAGACACATAGACCAGTGGAACAGGGTAGAGAGCCCAGATATGGACCATCAACTCTATGGGCAAATAATCTTCGACAAAACAGGAAAAAATATACAGTGGAAAAAAGACAGCCTCTTCAATAAATGGTGCTGAGAAAACTGGACAGCTATATGTAGAAGAATGAAACTTGACCATTCTCTTAGACCATACACAAAGATAAACTAAAAATGGATAAAAGAACTCAACGTGAGACAGGAATCCATCAGAATCCTAGAGGAGAACATAGGCAGTAACCTCTTCGATATCAGCCACAGCAACTTCTTTGAAGATATGTCTCCAAAGGCAAAAAAAAACAAAAGCGAAAATGAACTTTTGGGACTTCCATCAAAATCAAAAGCTTCTGCACAGCAAAGCAAACAGTCAAGAAAACAAAGAGGCAACCCACGGAATGGGAGAAGATATTTTCAAATGACAGTACAGACAAAAGGTTGATATCCAGGATCTATAATGAACTCCTCAAACTCAACACACACAAAACAGACAAGCATATCAAAAAATGGGCAGAAGATATGGACAGACACTTCTCCAATCAAGACATACAAATGGCTATCAGACACATGAAAAAATGTTCATCATCACTAGCCATCAGGGAGATTCAAATTAAAACTACATTGAGATATCACCTTACAACAGTTAGAATGGCCAAAATTAGCAAGACAGGAAACAACATGTGTTGGAGGGGATGTGGAGAAAGGGGAACCCTCTTCCACTGTTGGTGGGAATTCAAGTTGGTGTAGCCTCTTTGGAGAACAGTGTGGAGATTCCTCAAGAAATTAAAAATAGAACTTCCCTATGACCCTGCCACTGCACTACTGGGTATTTACACCAAAGATACATATGTAGTGAAAAGAAGGGCCATTTGTACCCCAATGTTTATAGCAGCCATGGCCACGGTCGCCAAACTGTGGAAAGAACCAAGATGCCCTTCAACGGATGAATGGATAAGGCAGATGGGGTCCATATACACTATGGAATATTATGCCTCCATCAGAAAGGACGAATACCCAACTTTTTTAGCAACATGGACGGGACTCAAAGAGATTATGCTGAGTGAAATAAGTCAAGCAGAGAGAGTCAATTATCATATGGTTTCACTTATTTGTGGAGCATAACAAATAGCATGGAGGACATGGGGAGATAGAGAGGAGAAGGGAGCTGAGGGAAATTGGAAGGGGAGGTGAAGTTGTAAAAATAATGAATACTGTTATGCTGAAAATAAAAAATAAAAAAAATAAAAGTAGGTGAATATTTTAACATACTCTGTAGCTTCTTGTAAAGAGCAGATTATAGTTTTAAATTCACTGAGAAAGGAAATTATCCTTAGAATAATTCAGTTGGGGAAAATGGCATCATTTTAGAAACATAATCAGTGTTCTACAAAGGAAGTTCATCTGGAATTCTTTAAGGAAAACAAATTAAGAAAAATCAACCAAGTAATCTTCTATAATGTAATTGGAATTTAACAGCAATTCTGGCTAATCATACATCTGTAGTTAATTCATTTTAACAGATTATAAACCTATTTCTATGTATTTCATAAATTTCTGACATTTTAGACATTTATATCTACTCAGAATCCTTTGTATCCCAAAAACATCCTCTTAATCCTAGACATAGGGGACTATCACGCAGGTATATGGTATTTCTCTTTCTTAATGACAAGTATTTCCCTGAAGATAAAATTCCTGCTGATTAAGTGGTGGGGGGGAGGGAGCATTTTAAAATAGTCACTTCTTCTCTTTTAGAACATCTATTACTACATGATAGCATTTCCCACAAGATTATTTTTATTTCATTTGAAGATGGCAAAAATCTTTCTGCTGAATCCTTTGAGCATACTTCTAGTGATAGATGTCAGATCAGTGCTGTATGGAAGAACTTTTATTTGACAGGTAGATGACAGGAAGGAGCTTCTCTCCAGAACATAACTATAAAATCCTTCTATGAGATTAATATCATCTTCTGTTTCTGTGTATAAATACTCATTTATATTTGCTATAAAAAAACAGTTCATGTAATTAATTGGAATAGTGTGGAATTAAGACACTTAGACACTTGGAATTTTCACTTTATGAGTGAAATGTGAAATAGGTACATAATATAAATTTTCAATGATCTTTTCTCTTAATTTATGACATTTTTATAATCATCTTACCAAAAATATCTTGATTCACTCATGTGCATACACCATATACTCAAAACAAATAGCATCTTTAGAAGAGTTGACTTTATTAGTATTGAATACATGGTATGCAATATAATGAAAATATATTAAATATTTAGATTTATCCTATATATCTGGCTATGATTTATTCCATATTAGTACAAGCACAGCCTTATTCTTTCTGGCATTATCAAATAATTTCACATGTCTCCTAATATCACAAGAAGAGGGACAAACTTTTTTTATTTTTTTTAATAAAATCTACCATTCCAGATGATCTGCCCTATCTTCCTGCCCCTCTTTCCTAATACAACTCACGAATTAGTAAGAAATAAATAGATATAATTCCATTATATATGTTATTACCTACAAAGATTATTCTCCATTTATTTGGCTTAGAACTACTTGAAGCAAATCATTTTTGATACATAGTAAAATGCTATTCATTGTATATGTAACACACATCTATTTAATGCATGAATAGAAATTTATATCCATTCCTACATCTGGGATTCTTGTGTTATAATGTACTTTAAGAACTAACCAAAGTTTCTCAATGTTTTTTATGCTGTGAGAAGGAAAAAAGTGAGAAAATGGTGAGATGTCAAGGAGGGACTGTTTGTTTTCAGATTTATTTCCCTCTTTAGCTTTCTTTTTTTTTTAATTTAATTTTTTTTCAGTGTTCCTAAATTCATTGTTTATGCACCACACCTAGTGCTCCAATGTAATACGTGTCCCTCCACAATACCCACCATCAGGCTCAACCAACACCCTACCCGCCTCCCCTCCAAAACCCTCAGTTTGTTTCTCAGAGTCAACAGTCTCTCATGGTTTGTCTTCCCCTCTGATTTCTTATAGGCCTTCACCTCAGTGTCTATTCAGTTTTCTCTTCGTAACAGACAGGTCTTTCCCTTGAATAAGGTGGTTCATTATAGCCTTGAAATTGCCATATACTATCACTTTTATGTTTCTCTGTTTCTTCTCATGAGAATTAAAATCTCAAAAAAAAATACTATGAAATGGCTTGATCAAAACAGTAAGATGATCATCATCTGAACTTTTTTTCCAACTTTAGGTTAATAGACTAAATATCTAGTATAAGTATCTAGTATTAGTAACAACAGTATTTAACAAAAAAAGGGTTGTGGGAGGCCGCAATAAGGCTTCAGACAAGGACCAAACCAGGCCCTGACTTGTGCCTCCATTAAAGTCTGAATAACCTAACAAAAGCTTTAGGATGGGAAAAGTTGAGTAGCACTGAGAAAGGGTCTGTGCTATGTGTTGTGCACTCGCCTACGTGACTTCCCACATGCTTGCTAAACAAATGAGAACAATTTGGTTGGGGTCATAAGTTCGTGGCTGGTCCTTGCTGCCCTAGTACAGCCCATAAATTACTTTCTGGTTTGCTGTATCAATACAGAACAACTGTACTGGCATCAGCCATTTGGCGTCATGAGGTCTGCTTATAGTTAATTGTGAAACTTACTATGGGAACTCATGGTTGTTTAACTAGACACAGATGTATTGCTTCTCCTATTATCACTATATGTCCTTAATGCTTTGAATACACTTAGCACTGTTGGACATCCTCCTCAGTGCTCCTCGTGCCCCCATCTCTCTGCTTCTTGAGTTCTTTTCTTCAGCCTCTTACCCTCACGTTCCTGGTCAATTTGTCGCGCCGGCCGTGACAAAGGGTATTGATAGTTTTGACTAGAATAGGCAAATCATATTAAAAAAAAAAAAAAAAAGGTTCCCAGCTATTTACCTCATTATATTTAGCTCTTCCAGTAGTTTTTAGAGAGACATTAAATAAGTACAAGGGAACTGAAGTATAATATTGCATCTACTTTATGAAAGGCAATTTTTAAAATTTACAGGGACGCCTGGGTGGCTCAGTTGGTTAAGCAGCTGCCTTCGGCTCAGGTCATGATCCCAGCGTCCTGGGATCGAGTCCCACATCGGGCTCCTTGCTCCGCAGGGAGCCTGCTTCTCCCTCTGACTCTGCCTTCCACTCTGTCTGTCTGTGCTCGCTCCCGCTCGCTCTCTCTCTGACAAATAAATAAATAAAATCTTTAAAAAAATATATAAATAAAATAAAATAAAATAAAATTTACAAACTACAGTAAAATCTAATCAGAGAAGTTTATACTACCACATATTTTGCATAGTCTTTGAGATTTTACTGTACTAAAATTAAAAAATATATATATTTATCAGTTTTAATGAGATATAATTCATTTACCACAACATTCACCCTTTTAAAGGATCCTTTTAAACTCATACTTTTTTTGGCTTATGTACTATTGCCTATTTAGAGTGACCACTCTCAGAGATGAAATTATGATTATAAATTAGCATTATAAAATGTTATCTTACCTTACAAAGGAAGTTGATTTTAAAACCCAAAGACTGGGCATTTCTTGAGCCTGAGTTCATGTAATTTCCAACCAAAAGAACTAACTCTAAAAGTCTGTTAAAGCTTTCACTTTTCTTCAGCTCTTCACAGGCAAGAGTTACTGCTATGATGCTTGGTTTGATGTTGTTTACATGCTCTTCAAACGTGAGCTTGAAAAGAATGTTTTCGAGACGAGGTTGCAACATTTTCACTGAGCTCATCTGTAAGGTAAGAAATGCTCTGTAAGAATATATATATATATATATAAAGCCTGTTATTTTATTTTCCAGTAGTCATAATTTTATAGACAGGACTATAAAATTTCTGCATAAAATGAATTCCTTCTGGGTTTTAAAACTTACTGTTTTAATTTGTTTTAGACATTCCAAAGGAATATTTTTATCTAAGTTTAAAAATAGATAGCTGCTCAGTTTTAAGCAAATCATCCCTTATAACAATAAGAAAATATTACTGAAGCTAAATGGTTGCTCTTTGTTAACTGCATACTCATTAGTCATCAACAGCATTTAAACTACCAGTTGTCTCTGAGGTGAACTATGAAAATTTACAAACATGAAATTGAGATGAGTGAGCAGTTAGGCCACAGATAAAAGATGTAGATGATGACAGACAATGTAAGTGGAACCACATTTCCTAAGAAATTATTATTACTATGCTATTTGAAATCAGAGGACTAGCTCTGAGTGAACACTTAATTTTTAAACCTAGATTTCTAGTCATCAAATATATTAAATATTTATATATGATCTAAAGAATTTCTTCTACATTGACAGAATGTTGATGTTAAATAATTAGGTTATGTATAAGTATATTATTTAAGAATTCTATACTAGTTTCCTTTAAAACAGTTCAACTTAGGTTTTTCTTACTTGTTTCATAGTATTGGTGAACATTCTCTGCTTCCTTTGGTATAGCTCCTATGGTAATAATTTCTTTTAGCCATTAGTTTCCTCTATCTCCAAGTCATTTAACTAGCTTTCGTTTATCAAATGAATTTTGGGACAGAGTTGGGGGTGGGAGTAGACACATATGAACATATACAAGTACACACAATGAAAATAAATACTTTTTTTTTTTCTCCTCAGGGCTTGAACCAAGGACCTTGAGATCAAAACCTCAGCTGAGATTGAACAGGACACTTAACTGACTAAGCCACTCTGGCAACCCCCAAAAAATTATTAGTCGTCCTAATTATATTTATTTTTTGCACATATAGCTTAGTTTCTTGAAATATAAACATGAAAAGAACTTGACAACATAAACAGAAGTCCTTAAGCCACAAAGTGCCCTTTAAAAGAAGAGACTACAGAGGAGGTGAAGTTATATTCATCTCTTAACAGGAGCCACAAATTAGTATGCATTAGTCATACTAATAATTTGCTGCAATCAAAAGTGTGAATTTTTACAATCAGACTAGTTACACAGATAAGAGTTGGATCTCCATTACAGGATCTAGGTGTGTAAGATAATGTATTGAATAACTAAGCATAGAAATAACAGGAAGCACTGAGCAACATCCCCAGCCACAGATACAATGATTAAAATGCTCATGTCTCATGAAGGCACTTGACTGTACCTAAGTGATAAAACTAAATAAAATACAAACTCGACTGAAATATGTTTTTTTAGTTGTGCTCCCTGGAAGCATTTTAGTTGACTGACATTCTTTGTTTTTTAATTCATTCTTTGAAGTACTGTGGGGTGCTGACCATGGTGTTATATTATGTGTAAGGACCTATTTAGCAAGAGGCTTTCATTGAATTAAACAAAAACCTTGTTGTTTAACCCTTAAACTGTCCCTGCTCCCCTTCCCCCAGGGGAGTCACTTAAAAACAAGTCCTGGAAACCAGCTCCAGGTAACAAAGCCCAGATATAAGGGTTGGTCAGGCCAGCTGGAGACATCTGATCAGTGGGGGGTTGCATACTGTCTCCCTAGCTACCAAGGAGTAGCTCCTTGGAGTAGCTCCTGCCCTTTGGGAGCCTTTTTGGTGCCAATCCTAATCAAGATGTACAATGTCTATGTACATTAGTACTATGTATTAGTACTATGTAGTAGTGTTAGTACTATGTACTAATGTCTACTAGGATAAATTGTAATTCAATTGGTCACCTAGCATCACTGTGGAGTTTCCTGTGTGTGTGTGACAATCTCATTGGTCACCTGTGCGTGGCCAGGGAAGACCGCATGGCCTTTGCCTTTAAAAGCTAGTCTGTGAAACAGAGAAGGGACGCCCTCTCTTGTAAGAGGTGCGTCCCCAAACGTTTGGTTAGATTCTTGATGCTTGGCATGAAATAAAGCTTTGTTTGACCTTCACTTTGTATCAGTCTCACTCCTTTAATCACCGACCCGTTACTGGGGCATAACACTATCTTCTCACTGCCACACATTAGTACTTTGTCATCACCTGGATGAAAAATAAATGCTTATTCTACCCTGAAATCTTAAAATCCCCCTCTATGACAGTCTCCAGGTCTTCCAACCTTGCATACTCTATCCACGACATCCATTCTTCAAAGTCACATGAGATTTTATTTTATTTCTTATCTAAATTTTGTTAGTTAAGATACAGTGCAATATTGGTTTCTGGAGTAGAATTCAGTGATTCATCACTTACATACAACACCCAGTGCTCATCACGACTACCCTCTTTAACAGAATTTTAACTATTAACTTTATTTATATCATTTAACTTACTGCTCTTAAAATCTCCAAGTACAATGTTTCATTTCGTGATCATGATCACAGTCTTTAAGCCCTGTCATTTTCAGTACACCTGCTTTTCTGAAGACACATTAAAGAAGGGAAGATTTAAGTTAGATAGCAGACAGAACCGCCTATACAAACTGTGAAATCCAGACTCAATGACTGAGCAAAACTCTGCCTGGAAGTATGGAAAAATAGCAAGAACTGTGATTTTCTATTAACTGATTTTCTTATCGTCTTTTAGACAATAACCTCCTCAAGGGAAGGATCTCTCCTGCTTATCCCTGTACTTTCTGCAGTACACCTTATACCTGCACTGGACAAAATAATCAATAAAATTTCACCTACTATATGGAGCCAATGGCAAATGTTTGTATATAAGATGTAAAGGAGATGGGGCACCTGGGTGGCTCAGTGGGTTAAAGCCTCTGCCTTCGGCTCAGGTCATGATCTCAGAGTCCTGGGACCGAGCCCCACATCAGGCTCTCTGCACAGCGGGGAGCCTGCTTCTTCCTCTCTCTCTGCCTGCCTCTCTGCCTACTTGTGATCTCTGTCTGTCAAATAAATAAATAAAATCTCTAAAAAAAAGATGTAAAGGAGAGATAAGAGCCATAGTTAATCTATAAAATGAGACTTTGGAAAAATACATTGTTTGTAAGAGTGGGTTACATAAGTACAGCCATCTTAACTTGGGTAGCCATCTCAGGCCCAAGGGCTGAACTTTCCCCTACTTTACTTTAGTTCCAGGAACCCCCCCGACCCTGCTTTAGTTCCAGAGACCCCCACCCTGCTTTAGTCAGGAATACCTAACCCTGTAAACACTTCCAGGAAAAACTGCTATACCTAATGCTGTAAACACTTCTAAGAAAGTAACTAACCCTATAACCAGCCCGGCAACAGCTAATCAGCCTACTGCAGAAAAGTCTGAAAATTCTCCTCCTCCCCCAGCCCCCAAGCCTCTTGTAATGACCCATAAAAACCCCTGCCTTAACTAGCCTCGGGGTCCAAGTCCCTACTCTGCTGTGTCAGGTATACTTGGGCCCAAGCCTAAGCTTGTCAAATAAACCCCGCTGTGTGACTTGCATTATCGAGAGCGTTCTCTGTCTAATTGAGGGGTGGTCGACTCCATACCCTAATAGTGTTGAATAACGTACAGAATTGTCAAATCACAGTGTGGTGCACATGAAACTATAATTAACTATAATTCAATGAAAAATTTTAATAGAGAATACTTTCCCCCAAAGATAGTGGTAACACGGAAGTTATGCATCAACAAACATCTACCAATCTTTAGTCTGAAACAAAACACAGTAACAAAGTCTGCCCCCCAACGCACTGTAAACTCAAGAGAATCATGGTAAGAATTTGAAAGAATTTCAAAAATCTTGAGAACAACTTTTTGAAGCCAAGAAAAGCCATCAAAATGACTGCTGTGCTATGTTATTGTATTAGGAATTACTGATAAACATGGGAAAAGGAGTTAATTCCTGGTTTTTAAAATTTAATGAAAAGCAATTGATAGCAAAACTGATTCAAGTTCATAGGCCTAATCTGAATGTTGTTTTTAGGTGTATTTTATTTTATTGTAAAAGCTGATATAAATAAGAAATCTTGCTACAAAATTAAGTATTATAAGTTAATGAGATGAACAAAAATATGAACACATGGATTTGAGAATGAGTTACAGTGGTTTTCTTTTACGCGATCTCAAAATTATCAAACTGGTTTTTTCACCAGATAAATACACATCTAGATATAAGAGCTAGCATTCATATTTAAGAAAAGAATGAAAACAGAAAATACCAAGACATTACATATCAAAACACTGAACATTCTAAATGAAATCATGTGAAAAAAATGTGATTTTCCCAATGAATATGCAAACCTGAATAATCATTTAATGTTAATGGAACAGAAGAGCTATAATTTTCCATCTAAACTAATTGCCTTTGATGATATGTGGGAGAGAAAAAATGCTTTTAGGATTTTCCTTTTCACCTGGTTAAGCTATCTTGAATAGAGCTCATTAGCTCTTACGAGGCTTAAAAAAAATTAAAAAGCACACCGACTTTATAGTTGTACTTCCAACTACAAGCGTAAATCCACTCCTTGTGCCTTCATGTATTTGTATAGAAAAGAAAAAAATTAAATGGGCTATCAACAATAATACATCATCTGTACTTTTCATTATAAATGTTTTTATGCACAAGGCTATCTCAAACATTTTTGTTAGATTATAGCCGCAGAATGTTTTTAATTGAAAAATATGGGTAATTTTGAACTCAGAAAAACAAAGTACTGATTACTAAAAGAACTAATTGTTGCCTTCTTTTTCTCAGAAGATGTGTTAGTTTAATAGATACACACACTATGGGTCTCCATCCTCAGTGCAAGACAAGTGGGATTTTCCATAGCTCTGAGGCTTGAGAACAGCTGAGATGCAAACACTTTCTGAAGAGTCTAAAAGCTCCTGTTGGGGTTCTAACTGGCAAAGCTTTCAAAGATCTGTGCTTCCCACCCCCCACTCCCCAGTAAAAGTAGAGCACATAATTACAATGATGTACCAAATTCAGTTCTGTGGGGAGCGGGTTGGAGGACAAGTTGGTGGGATGCTATGCAGACAATCTACCAACCTCCGCACCACCACTACCACCAAAGAAAAGGAATACTGATCATAAAAGGTGTGACAACAAACATATCGCTCTTACCAGGTAGTCTGCCTCTAAACAGAGGAGAAGGTCCCTGGGCTTTATTATTCGTTTCTTTTTTTTTTTTTCGTTTTGCCCTTTTTGTATCTTTTCAACGAATTACATGTGAATATAAGCAAGCCCAATGATGTTACTGCTAAAAGGAACCAAAAAGTTTAGAGAAAGCTTAGCAGCCCAGTCACTATCTCAGGTAAGTTTATTTCTTTCAAAAAGTCACAGCCAGATTATTTCCCAAGTTTGCCAATTTTATTGTTTTTTGTTTGACGATGAAAATTTTAATGAATCTTGCAGGAATAATCTCACTTCTGGCATATGCCTATTACTAACTGATGAGATTTGTTTTTATCATTCAAGAAGTTACATAATAGAAACTATGCAGGGCCCTGGCAGAGGTTATAGGAATAAAATTAAGAAAGAGTATTGTTAGAGAAGGCACATAAAGAAAAATTTTCAATAAGGAAGCTAAATTCTTCAATATTATCAAGTGCCACATGGATAGAGAATTAGGACGAAAATGAACCCACTTGATTTTGGATTCAAGTTATACATTCATCAAATATATATTAAGCATATACCATGTGAATAAAATCAGCATGATGCATGCTCTTGAAGAAGTTGCAATCTAGTGGGGGTTTATAGACATTCAATAAACAAACTCACAAATGAATATTTAACTAAGAACCATTATAATTTCTAGAAAGGAAAAGGGGGGAAAAAGGTGATCTGTGGGATTTTAATAGAGAGCCTTAATTTTGATTGAGAGGCAAGTGAAGGTATCACTGGGAAAATGAACTTTAAGATAAAAGTGGAAGAATAAACAGGAAAGAGGCAGGCAGCAAGTGAGAGTAAGCAGCAGCAGCATGTGTAATGGGTCAGAGGCAGGAAAGAGCCTGGTAAACTCAAAACACTGAAAAATAAAACACAATGTGGTTGAAGTATAATGACCAAGCAGCCAAGCCACAGGATACAGAAGTGGGAGAGGTGGTAAATTCTGGTAAAGAGTTTATACTGCAGCCTTAGTGCCATACAATAGCACTGATTCTTTAAGCAGATAAACAATATGTTACAAGACAAATGAACTCTAGAAGTGCCACATTTGAGGGCTGTGCTGAGACTGACTTGGAGAAAGGCTTTTGCATGAGTGGGGAAAACAAACTAGAAGTATGTTATAATTGTTTAAGAAAATGATGATGTTGGCTTGGGCTAAGGCTTAGATGAAGAGTAGAACTTGATGTATATTTTAAATGTAATTAGGAGATAGTTAATGACCTCTCTTAGATAATTTTCAATGCATTGTTTAAGGCAGCATTCTGATTATTGGTTGAATAGTGGATGAGAAGTAAAGGAGACGAGTCTTTGAAAAAACAGGTGCTAGGAAATAGAGAGCAACAGCAATCAGGAACCTTAAAAATCAATAAATGATTTATATTCAACCATCTATGCAGCTATCAATTTATTCAGTTTTAGGCAGTGAGTGACTTAACCTTATTTTTTTTTCCTGAAAAGAAAGTCCAAGTGTAGAATGACAAAGAAGAGACAATAAAATAACAGAAGTATAAAATAAGCAAGAGATAATAATACCCAGGCGTACCTGAGTGGCTCAGTCACTTAGTGTTGAACTCTTGGTTTCTGTCCAGGTCATGATCTCAGAGGCCTAAGACTGAGCTGCATACCTGGCTCCTCGCTCAGTAGGGATTCTGCTTGAGACTGTCTCTCACCCTTTGCCCCTCCCCCTGCACATTCTCTGTCATAAATAAATGAAATCTTTTATGCCCAAAACAGAGATAAGTAAATTATCATGTAGCAGAGCATCTCTCACAAACACACACACACACAATGGAACATTATAGCTGTTAAAAACACTCTTCATCTCGTAAAAGAAAACAAAAACATTAATTTGAAAAGACAAATATCCTCCCCTATCTTCACTGCAGCATTATTTATAATATCCAGGATATGGAAGCAACCTAAATGTCTATCAATAAGTGAATAAAGGTTTGATATAGTGTGTGTGTTTGTGTGTGTCTGTGTAATATAACATTATTCTGAAATCCTGTCATTTGCAACATGGATGGACCTTAAGTGTATTACACTAAGTGAAATAAGTAAAAAAAAAAAAAAGACAAACCCCATATGATTTCACTTATATTTGGATTGTAAAAAAAAAAAAATGACAAACAAAACAATGACAGACTCATACATATGGAGAATAAACTAGTAGTTGCCAAATGGGAGAATAAAGGGATGCATGAAACAGCTGAAGGGGATTAAGAGGTACAATCTTTCAGTTCTAAAATACATAGGACACAGGGATGTAAGGAATAGCATAGGGAATATAGTCAATGATATTGTAATAACTTTGTAAAGTGACAGATGGTAATTAGACTTATTGTGGTGTCTATTTTGTAAAGTATATAAATATCAAATCACTAATACACTAAAGCTAATACACTACTGTATGTCAATTATTCTTTAATAAAAATAAATTTTTTTAAATAAAAAAGTGAATAAAGACACTATCTATGAACTCAGACAACTAATTCCACATCTACTACTTACTATGAACCTTGGGACAAGGTCCCTAGCCCTCCTTAGACAGGGTTTCCTCATTCATATATGGAGCTAATAAAAGTGCTACCCTCATAGGGTAATGAAGAATACATAAGACAGTGCATGTAAAAATGCTTAACGTGGTATCAGAAACAGTAACTCTTTAATACATTTTGTTTCTATAAATAATAATAGCAACAACAATATTAGTTATAGTAATAAGGTGTCCCTTTTTCTGAGATTTGACAGAGAACAGGTTAATAAAAGATATGTCTAGAGATAGCCTTGCAGGCACAAGAGATATTGGAGGTCCTAAAAGCCTAAGTGCTTTCCTTTTTCTTTGGTAAGAGATTACACTGTTGATATTAATTGAAAAGAATGGGGAGAGGAGGGTTAGAAGACGTGAGGAGAGCAGGTAAGATACGGTATAGCTGCTATGTAAAATAAAAGGCCACTGAATAGGAACAAGTAAAATAACTGCTGAAATGGCAATGAGAGTCCCGCTGAGCTAAAAGCTAAAATGTCATAAAGACACCAATTCACTCAGTTCACCAAGGAGAACAGGGAGATAATAAGGCCACAGAGTTAGTAGCACAATGAGAATACTAAGGAGCTCGGGTTTTATTCTGTAAATTCCAGGAGACACTGAAGGTTTTCGATACAGACATCCCATGCTGGATATAGATTTTAAGTAGACTACACTAATTGTATTGATGGGGGAATTAGCAGAAACAAGACAACTAGTTTGGAGCCTCTCTCATTACTGCAGATGATTCCACACATTTCTGAAATTTTCCTAGATGTAGGCTGTTGATATATTTTGAGGATTAAAAAGTCTTTGAGTATATTCACACCAAAGTTAATCTAATTTTAGCACTGACCTGGAGAAATGTTTTAACATAATTTTTACTTTTATAAATCTAAAATATGCTTTTTTTAACTTTTTATTTTTATTTTTTAGAAGATTTTATTTATTTATTTCTCAGTGAGAGAGATAGAGAGCAAGGAAGCACAAGCAGGGTAGCAGCAGACAGTAGGAAAAGCAGGCTTCCCACTGAGCAAGGAGCCTGATGTGGGACTTGATCCCAGGACCCTGAGATCATGACCAGAACTGAAGGCAGACAATTAACTAACTGAGCCACACAGGTGTCCCTAAAATATGCTATTTTTAATCTCAGGCTCAGAGTTGGGTCTAATAATCATCCTATAATTCAATTCAATAAACATTTATTATCTATGATATATAAGATATTATTCTAAGCATCCCAATACATTTTCTCTATAAATAATAATGGCAACAATAATAGCAGGTACTTAAAAGACTAGGGCCTATCATTATTTCAAAAATATTATCCTAGATATGAGATTATCTAAATTTTATTTGGCAAATCCTGATGGATACTACCTTGGGTGATTTACATCACACAAATTACTTTGTAATGTCCTTGATTTTTTTCCTTACAGACATGTAACTAAGGATGGGGAGAGTTAAATAAGAGGAACAGATAACTTCATATTTATAGATCCAGAATAATTTATCGGTATGTGCATAAACAAGAAATCTTTTCCATTTTCTATTTTGCTTTTAGTTCAGAAGGTATATTGCTTTTTATGTCCCCAGAATTCAACTTCTCAGTGTGGCACCAAGGATAATCCTCTTGAAGAACTTGCTTGGCAAACTAATACATCTTCCAAGATAAAAAGCATTCAGGAAAAAAAAAATGACTTCAGAGAAACTGTGTAGTATAACTACTGTAAAACTCATAACCATCATGAATCACCTGAATTCTCAGATAGTATATAGCCTTGCTTCAATTATGGTATGAATTCAAGCAGCTTAAGTTTCAAATGAGGACTTTGGCCTAGAAAATTTTATTATTTAATATTGCACTAAAGCACCACTATTAATAAATAATATCTATTCAGTTCAACTAACTAGATAGAGTAATTTGCTTAATTCAAAACGAAGAAAAAAGATCTTCCTCAGGTATCTTTACATTAGCTCTACCTCATCCCAAAAATACATTCCTGATTTTCTTTTCAAGGATTTGACAGAACCTTCCTATACATAATGCCATATCTGAGAATTAATAAGCTCTGAATATGGGCAAGCAGTTATTGCACATGTTCAAAAGTTATGTTCTCTGTCCCATCTATCACATTTTGACTTGAAATGGGATTTTTAAATTGCAAAGTACCAAATCAGATAAATTAAAATATATTACTATTAAAAAGGGAATAAAATATTTGAAACAAAGTATTCAACTACTAGTTCCAATATAATTTTGAATCTTACTATTCAGATATGACATTGGTAGGGAGCCAGGATAAAGTTAGCAGCCATAGTATAGCTGCTCATTCATACACTGAACAAACTTGTACTGAATACCTAAGTTAAAAATAGTATTTTTTTCTCCTAGAGATTAAATAAATCACCATCCTGTCTTTCCCATGTTTTTCCCATTACTTCAATAGCATGTTTGAGGACTGCTTAAAACATATAACTATATTCTCTAATATATAATTGATCTCTAGTCATCTTTTGTACCTCTTAAAATGAAGAGGGGATGAACAAACACAACTCATTCAATAATGATATAATCATACTAAAGTATGATATGCATTTATGATATTTTCTTCCCAACTGTAACAGTGTATTTAAAGTTTTCAATTAATTAATGACACTCAAAAGGAAATCTAAAAATTCTTGTGGTTTCTGATACATATATATAATAAAATATTTTAAACTATTGCTATTTATCTAGTTTCTACTCTTTTATTTAGCCTAAATTAGGGAGGGGAAAATTCTAACACCAAGACCTAAATAAAAGAAAAATAGACAATACAATAATATATACTACTTTTCATATATTAATAGAATTAAATATTGGCACTAGTATGGAGGAGATGCCATGAGATATCTTGAGGTACTCTGTGGAATAAAAACTTAATATATTTACTAAACCATGACAGATAATAATAAAGTTTTTTTCCTGACAATGTTAAATATAACATTATGCAGCTATGCAGTTTGAAAAAAATCAACAACTGAAATATCGTTTTCACTGTTTCTGATAATTACTACGTCACAACACAGTCTGTGGGCCCTTATGCTAGATACATACCACAACTCCAAATTGCTCGGGCTCACAGAGGTCATGATATTCATTCCTCAGCTGTGCTAATTCACTGAGTACTTTCTGCTCTGGAAGATGTTTTACAAGGTTCTAAAAAGAAATAAAAGTATGAAAGTTTAATATTTTATTATTAGGACTGTTAAGCCTACATTAACAACTCTAAAAGTGATTACCTAGGATAGTAAGTTTCTGATTACGATCCTGTTATAGAACCAGTGTATACACACCTTCTGTCCCAAATAAATAACCAAAAAATGAACTACAATTTAATTTGATTAAATATACAAATGCATTTGCTTTCCATGTACTGCAGTACATAAATGATAATAAAAAGACCATATGGAAGTAAATGACATGGTAAAACTGACTAAATTTCTAGGCCTTAAGCCCATATCACATTTTAAGCTTTATTTTCTATCAGAAAGTCAATTCATTTGGAAAACATAAAAATACTACGTAAAATTAAATCATGTGTAATAACAATAATAAAAGTCTACTCTATTTTTCATAATGGGCAAAGTTTGGAGTAATCTTTAATCTTATGAACCATACCAAGCCTGTAAAAAATCTCCCATTATTTACAATGTACTTAAATACACAACCTAGTGAAAGCAGTGAAATCTGAATGTTCAAGTCTGATGCTGAAGAGAATCAAAATTGATAAATTCTTCTCAATCTAGTTTATCTTGGGACTATGATACAGTTCTAATTATCATTACATTAGCAAGCAACCAACATTTTGGGGACATGTATGGGATTTCAAAAAATGTATCAAAGGAAGAAAAGCAGGAAAAGAGATTTAAGAAAGTAGGGCTGACACAAAATGGCAGAAAAGTACATTCCAGGGATTGGTTCCACCACAAAAGCAATCACTGAGCTAGAAAGAGTAATTTAAATAAACTACTTCAAAATACTAAAAACTACTTGGATACTCACAACAAGGGAAGTGTTTGTTAAAGGGAAACACTGCTGTTCTGTGGTAAGAGAACAACATGCACAAACAGGTATCAAACTCCACTCCTCAACACCACTATGAAGATAGTGTCTGTGTCCTTGAGGTGCTGGCTAATGCCACGGTGGGCAGTGGGACTCATGTTATCTGAAATTTAAGGATGTGCATTTTGGTTGCTTTGACAGTTCCCTGAAGGGCCAGTGCAGGTGCATGCCTTGGTTTCAACTCTCTTAGGTTGCAGTAGCTTCCCCAGATGCCATCTATCAAAAGACTTAAATAGGAACACCTCCCCTACTTTTTGGAGCCAGCCATTTAAGGAAATTTTGTCAGATTACAGGCTGACAGCAGAGATAATAAAACCATAAACCCAGTAACCACATACAAGGAATATACAGCTTGCAACAATTGTTTGGAAAAATTACAAATAGCTACAGCTCTCAACAAACAAAACTCAGCAGTCTGTGAGTTGTAGAAAAATCCAAATTCCACAGTTATAAAATACTCAAATGTCTAGTTCTAAACAAAAACAAAAAATTATAAGGCCTGCAAAAAGCAAAACAAAACAACAACAAGAAAAACACACAAAACAAACAAAAAAATTAGGAAGCCATAAGTTACACATGAAGAAAAAGAAGAATATGATAGAAACTGTCTCTGAAGAAACTCAATTCTGGAATTAGTAGTCAAAAACACTAAATCAACTATCTTACGTATGTTCAATGAGCTAAAGGAAACTATGAACAAATAAATACATCAACTCTGAGCAGGACCTAAAAGAAGTCCACACTGAGACACATTGAATCAAACTGCCAAGAAAGGAAGTAATTTTAAAACAGCAAGAGGGAAGTGAATTCTTACATTTAAGGGATCCACAATAAGATTAACATCTGATTTATACTTGAGTCAAATAAATAAATAAAATCTTTTAAAAAAAAAGAAATATGAAAACTGATATAACAACATGTACCTATAACGAAATAAAATTAAGAACATCCATTATTTTGCCTCATTAATATAATATTCTTATAAAATGAAAAGTAAATACCCCTTTATTATTTCCATTCTTCCAGAATTTTCAATGCATGTAAATTACTCAATTGTTTTTTAAAAATTTTTCTGTTAATGGGATTTCTGGTAAAGTATGTTATTGTGAAAAGCAAAGAATCAGTTTGGGCACTTTCAAAATTTTTAGTACAAGGCAACTAAGGTAAAAAGATTAAGAACAGTATTAAAATTATCAGAAGTATCAATTCTGCATATTTCAAACTTTTCTTTATTTTTTCTTTTTAAAGATTTTATTTATTTGACAGAGAAAGAAATCACAAGTAGGCAGAGAGGCAGGCAGAGAGGCAGGCGGCGGGGGGGGGGGGGGGGGGGAAGCAGGCTCTCTGCTCAGCAGAGAGCCCGATGTGGGACTCGATCGCAGGACCCTGAGATCATGACCTGAGCTGAAGGTAGAGGTTTAACCCACTGAGCCACCCAGGCACCCCTCAATCTTTTTATCTCAATTTTAACCATGAAAAGAAGTACAATAGAATGAACCTGGCTTAAAATAAAATTTCAGCTCAGTATGTGAAACACTGTTATTTTGTTTCTCTTCTAGCTGTATGTAACCTGTTAACTCCTCTTCACAATGCAGGCTCCACAGTAGGTGACACACCTTCTCTTTTTCTGTTCAGCTATGTGAAATATTTAACACATTCAGCAGACTTAGATGTATTCTGATTCTGGATACCATTTTATGGCTGTGTTACAAACTTATATAAATGTCAGTGCTTAGTATGTTCTATTTATAAGTAAGATTTGGAATAAAACTCTCTCATGTGTAACAAATGCAGACTACTATTATACTATTTATTGTATAATAAATCAGCTTCCATTAGAATCCCATGTTGCAACTGGCCATCACAGTCTATCCCTAAAGACACTTGATTTTTTTACATATATACTAAACTTTATACACAAAGATGTATTATAAGATTGAACATTAATACGTTTTCATACCCAAAATTCCTGTATAGAAGAGGCAGGAGGATATGACGACAGACGAGAGACAAACCAGTACTCATTTGCCTCCACTCTCTTTCACTTACTCATCAAAAGCATATCAAGAGAGAAAATGAACAATACATATATATATATACAGGTTCAAAGCATGGTTTGAGACTCAAGTGGACAGTCCTAGGAATCACCTGTAAGTCCATTTGTATGGTAGACTAAGGGGTTTCCTGGGAGAGAAAATTCCTGCCTAACTGTACTGTATCATGCAATAAGAAATCCAACTTGTATTTTTTTTTTAAGATTTTATTTATTTATTTGACAGACAGAGATCACAAGTAGGCAGAGAGGCAGGCAGAGAGAGAGAGGAGGAGGCAGGCTCCCTGCCAAGCAGAGAGCCCGATGTGGGGCTTGATCCCAGGACCCTGGGATCATGACCCGAGCCGAAGGCAGAGGCTTTAACCCACTGAGCCACCCAGGTGCCCCTCCAACCTGTATTTTAAAATCAGGAAGAAAGCCTGCATTTTAAAAAGAACTGGAGAAGTGAACTGGGGAAAACTGGTGGGGGAGACAAACCATGAGATATTGTGGACTCTGAGAAACAAACTGAAGATTTCAGAGGGGAGAGGGTGTGGGGATGGTTAAGCCTGGTGGCAGGTATTAAGGCAGGCACATATTGCACGGAGCACTGGGTATTGTACATAAACAATGAATCTTGCCACACTGCATCAAAAACTAATGATGTATTGTATGGTAACTACCATAACACAATTAAAAAAAGAAAAAAAGGATTGGGGTGATTCTGAGTGCAGCTTTTGTATTTCTTGGTTTTATCACCAGGCCCAGTTTGCCTACACTCAACATAGTTAAAATGTCTGCTGTGGTAAGGGAGCTGCGTGATGAGCACTATATTGGTGCACCTCCAGTCAATTTTACTTAAAAAAGAGAGAAAGGAAGAAACACATGTTTCTGTATTTTGAACACAACACCCCATACCCTTGGTACCTAGAGGTCTTCAGTATACAGTAGCTGTGGCCCATGGGAAAACTCCTCCCTTCTCCCAAATTACAGTCATCCTTAGCAGAGGCTTCAAATAGGAAATGAGGAAAATTACCCACAGCTACCACATGATAGCTGACAAATTTAGTATGGGATGCAAGAGATATTTTTGGAGACCCCTAAAAACATCCAATGTAGGAGCTTTTGGAAAGAGTTGGGGTTCTGCAACAGTAACTAGAAATAAAAGAAAAATCCAGGTGAACTAATGAAGACTGGACAAGTATTTTAAACTTAAAAAAATTTAAAACAGCTTTTGACTTTTGGTAGATTAGTGATACCATCACTACTTATATTCTCTAAAAAAATGGCAAAGGTGAGTTCTGACATACTCTGTAAGTGAAAAGCTATTCATAATAAAAACCAGAAATTCTAAATTTTAAAATGCAAATTTAGATTCTGACAAATTGTGAGGTGAAAGGCAAGTATCCTATAAAGTTGCACCCCTTCCATTTCTCCCTGCCACTACTCCTGTTTACTACTGAGCATCTTCTTTCAAATACTTGAAGGTTTATGTTTAAAAGATCGATTCCCAGTCAATATGAAAGTTTCATCCTAGAAAATGTCAATGAGCGGAAGTTCACAAACAAAACAACAAAGTGGAAAGCAGTAACTATGTCACAAAATGAGATTTTCTTCATCAAAAGATGTAAAAACATCTTCATCAAAATATGTAAAAACATATCACAAACCCACTTTCTGACTGTCACTGTTATGCGAAGAATTTCTCTTAACAGACTATGGGCTTTTAAGTACTTTTTATATTTTTACAATTACTCTATAATACCTCCAAAACTTAATTTCCTTTAAATGTTAACTGGACACTTAAAGGTTAGTTAAGTGAAAGTATTGAACCGTAATGCCCTTTCCTTCTTGCCAAAACATAATCTTTCTTTTTCGTCTGATATCTCATTAAGTAATCTGAGTAGTAGAAAAGTTGAGTTAGGTTCACTGCAATTAAGTCTATCATTCCCCACATAAATGAACTGGGGCCAATATTTCTTTTTTTTAATTTATGATTTATTCCTTTAAAATATATTATTACAGTGTATGTTATGAATAGACATATAACTATAATATACATATTTATATTTCATACAGAATTATACACTATATAAACATAGTAGATGTATATATATGTATACAAAACAGATTTTGACTTATATTTACAAATACTTTATTTCCTTTTTTAAATCCAGACCAGAAATGTTTCCCCAAACTCCTGAATAAATCTCAGTGATTTTAACACAACACTCTTCCATTTTATCTAGTTAAAAAACTCAATCCCTTAACTATGTTACTTCATTATATGTTTTTTAATACTTTCTCATGGCAGGTCTCCAATTATGTGAGTATATTTCATATTCTTTTTTCATTATTTTTGTGCTCTTGTTCTTTGGGTTAAATGGCATAAACACTGATGCTGGGCCTGTCTCTATACTTATTTTACGTTTCATTCATTTATGCAGCTAATATATCCTGGCTGCCAAACATGGGACTGCCACCATGTTAACCATTAGAGATTCTGCCCTCATGGAGATTACAGGTTCAAAAGAGTCATATATAATACTAACTACACCTTGGAACCATAATCAACATATGACTGACAGTGATTTGTGTTGCAAATATATTTGTGTTCCAAATATATTTCTTGTCAAGTGGTCATGCCACAATTCTCTCCTTTTGCTTTGATTACTAAGATTTCTACAACTCCTATAATAGACTCTAAGAGCCAACTAAAGCATGTTAAAATGCTGATTAACTGGCCTAAAGCATTCAAGGGGAACTTTACTAGCCCTCTCCGGAGAGCCACTCCTTTAAAATATTAGTTGAAAAAAGGATAAACAAGCATTGAAACCTTGATGAGAAAATTCCTGACCTTGGAGTATAACAACTGTGTCTTCCAAAGAGGTAGGCTTTGACAGGTTGCCTACCTATTTATTCATCAACTTATCCTACGTAAGGAAACTTTTCCTAAAGAAATTGTTCTAAATTCTTAGACTTAATATTAACTCCAGTCCTCTAGAAAATTCATGGACCCTCCCAGGATCTCAGTGTTACCTCAGTGTTAATAATGCCAATCAAATGGTACCAGCTCTCACCATGGGTACCCAGGTTCAAGTTCCTTGTTTCTAACTGACAGTCCCACCTAGGTGTCCTACCATTAACTCAAACTGAACAAATCTAAAGGAGAATTCATCTCACTCTGACCTCTCATTCCTACCTCTTATCAGCTTCTACTAACAAGAACTGGCATTATCTCCATCTTCTAAGCTTTGAAATTGGAAATTACCCCTCAGTCACAAGTTCTGACAATTCTTAACAGCAAAACTTCCTTGGAGTTCCATCCATTTACATTCTACAGCCAAAGATATATGCACAGAAATCACATGGTATTCAAATATTTCCTAACTTAAGCTCAATTAAATTTGTCAAAGTAATCTAGCTCTGTAGTAGGTTAATGGAGATCACAGATATATTTACAACTTCTATAAAAATAAACAGAAAAATTGTGACTACTTTGTACATAGAAAATTCAACTCCTGCTAATGTCATGATCCTAACTCCAGAGGAAGTGCAATGCTTTCTAAAATAATTTATATGGGGGGCACCTGTGGGGCTCAGTGGGTTAAGCCACTGCCTTTGGCTCAGGTCATGATCTCAGGGTCCTGGGCCCCGCATTGGGCTCTCTGCTCAGTGGGGAGCCTGCTTCCCCCTCTCTCTCTGCCTGTCTCTCTGCCTACTTTTGATCTCTCTCTCTGTCAAATAAATAAATAAAATCTTTTAAAAAAATTAAAAATTTAAAAATAAAATAATTTATGATTTACACTGAAACTGGAAGATAATTACTAACATTATTCTTTTGATGCTAATTATCTTCTATTTCATTTTTCAACTGCTTTGTATTCAAAAATAAAAATCAGACATCATATTAAACCTAAAAGGTGATTTTTATAATTAAAAAAATAGAATATACAGAATGAATGACTATTAATATTAAATAAAATATGAGGTGCATATGTCCAGGTCTAGCTGTAGTATGTTATTCCTAGATACAACACAGACTATCCATGTTATTAATATTCTTCTACATATTATATAATTTAAATGTATTTTAAATTAGCATACTTCAAATAAATTATAAAATATATTCTCTTATAAGTAGGCAAACTGATATCCTCAGATACATAATAGAATAGATTCTTATCTGTTAAAACAAGTAACAGATATATAATATCCTGTTTATGCCACACTCAGCTTTCATTAGGTATCACCTTAAAATGTCCATCACAAACTGCCACAAATACAAGGATGCATTATTATTAAATATTATATACAGATGTTTCCAAAAAACTGCATATTACTCTAAGAGTCAATACAAGTACCTAGGTAATTTGAAGAGTGCTATCAGCTTAGAGATCTTGAAATGAGAGTACTGCAATGCACTTGATGTGGAATACCCCAAAAAACTACCTGGAAATTTCATCCAACTCTACAGGGGTATATACTCATGCTATAATCTATCAATTCACTTCACAAAGTCAGTGCTTCTCTGTCCTGATTTTTGTTTGAACACATGAAATGATGCAATTCCATCTTTACTGTTAGCACACTAACAGAATCTGCATATAGTTAAAGAAAACATGCAATATCAGAATGCTACCACTCCTATGCAGATACAAATGTAAAACCACCACTACCTACGAAACAATACACACACAAACACCAGATTGCTTCTATTTCTGAGACCATAGTACGAGAAACTCATTTCAATTAGTTGAAGAGATTTACTCTAGAAACTCATACCTGGCTGACTATCCTTTTGCATTTACTTTTAAGATTTTATTTATTTATTTATTTATTTATTTGTTTGTTTGTTTATTTATCTGACATAGAGTGAGAGAGAGCACAAGCAATGGGAAAGGCAGAAGGAGAGGGAGAAGCAGGCTCTCTGCTGAGCAGTGAGCCCAATGTGGGGCTCAATCCCACCTGGGGATCATGACCTGTGGTAAAGGTAGATGCTTACCAACTGAGCCACCCAGGTGCCCCTACTTCTCTGTTTCCATGTAAGAACTGGTTATAGATACCTGCATCCAAAACAATCATAGAAGTATACAGCTATTCTATAAAGGAACAGAAAGCCAATATGAAGCATTCATAATGCACTGGACATTTTGACACATCAGGTATTCATGCCAAGCTGACAACATGATTTTTTAACTAAGCAGAAGCAATACTTGGCATACATGGAATGTAAAATACACTGACTTAAACATGGTGGCAGATGAGCAGTATCTAATAGGTTTGTCCCAACTTCTCAATAAAAGCATCATTGAGATACATTAGAAAATACATCTATTTCTATGTCACTGGTCACCCTAGTATATTGGGTAGTCAAATGGAGTAGGGGCTGTCAATATATAGAACACATAAAATTCTTTAAAAATACGCTTAAAAAAAAGCACTAATCCAGAGATATAACCATACTGAAGACCAAGATGATCTTAAGAACATCTACCAATCTCCAGTGGTATATAGGTTTCAGCTTTAATGTGCCTAAAACATTAAGATAGAGCATACACAAAGACTAGACCTTTTACAAGAGGAGAAGGAAAATTCAATTCCTTGTGTAAACATTAGACCCCAAAAGATAATATCCCCAGTGAAAAGAAAAACAAAACAAAACACAAAGTTCACCCACAGAGGAAAACAGTATAAAATCTTGCCTGTTTTTGCCTTGACTCCGGGATCTAGGGTATGGGGTTTCTCCCCTATAAATCTCAAACTATAAGATACGTCCCATGCAGATTTTTGGCCAGAATTTACCTAGTTGTCAAAAAAAAAAAAAAAAAACAAACCCAGAAAAACCAACAAAAGACCAAAAGATCAATTTAACTACCTAGTAGTCAATAAACAAAACAATAAAAGACCAAATATATACATACACATACATACGTATATATATACACCTATATACACACATATACATATACATTCTGAAGAATATATATGTATATATATATACACACACACACACATATACTGAAGGAGAGACAAGGAGAAAGAGAGAGAGAATGAATCTGAATTTAAATTTAAAGTGATTAGTCTTTGGTAGTGCTCCCAGGTATCTGGCAACGAATCACGAATCATGCAAATTTCCAAGAAAGATTTTAACTTCAGTTTTGAAGTATTCTCAAAGATAAAGTTTAGCAATCATTAGTTCACAATAAAAATAAAGATAACATAGGAAGCAGTAAAGAAACATTGGTCAGAGTCAGCAAAAACAACAGAAAGAGTCAGCAAAAACAGATTTAGACTTATAAAGACACATGACAGAGTATTTGAAAAACAAAATTTCTGGAGATAAGAAATATAATAATTGATATTAGATATTCATTTGAATTGCTAAAACAGAAGATGAGGCACAAATCATAAAAAAGAAGTAGTAAACTAGACAACAGGCCTAAAAAATATCCAGTAAAGCACAGGACATAAAGACAAACTAAGAGATGTAAACACAAGAAAACCTAAACAGAGTGAGAATGTTCAAAATATGTTCAATTAGAATTACAAAAGCAACTATGAATAGAGAGCAGAAAAGACAGATAATACTCTGAATAAAAACAGCTAAAAAAGGCTAATAATTTTCCAGCACAGATAAAATAACAATTATCCTAGAATGAAGCTATTATATAAAAAGAAAGGTATAAACATAAGTTAAATACAAAAGTAAATTAAAGCAAACATGGATAAAATAGTAAACATACTAATGTCGATTTTAAAAACTAAAATATGTAACAGATAAATTAGAAGTGCCAAAAAATTATTTCAAAGTTCTTTTTTTTTTTTTTTTAAGATTTTATTTATTTACCTGACAGATCACAAGTAGGCAGAGAGGCAGGCAGAGAGAGGCAGAGAGAGAGAGAAGGAAGCAGGCTCCCCGCTGAGCAGAGAGCTTAAAAACGATGTAAATAAATAGATATACATGCCATGTTCAAGGACAGGAAGAATCAAATGTAAGAATCTCAACAGACACAACTTTGCCCAGTTTATACAACTATAATCAAAATATTATGACTAAATTTTTATTGTTGTTTACACTTGACAAACTGATTATAAAATTTATGTGGCTGAAAGAAAAGAGAACAATAGTCAACACACCCCTGAAGAGCAACAAGATGAATGTGGGTTGACACCCCTATCAAAGGCACCTGCTGAGGGCTACTAGCCTGAATGCCAGCTTTTTGTTATACTTTACTTTAAAACTAAAGCCCATGAGCAGTCATACAACTACTTCTCTGTGATAAACAGGTACCAGCCACAATGCCTCAAAACCTCACCCAAAGGATCAGGGGGCACTTCTGCATTGCACTGGATCTCTCAAATTTGGAGTTCTGAAACCCTGGGATATGCTGGAGATGAAAGACAGGAAGATTGTATCACCAGCGTGGGCTGATAGTGTGAACACAGACACGGTAGAGGCAGGGATCTGATGGAAGCGTGGGACACAAGAGGGTAGATTGTTTGCACTTCTGTGAGGGCTTTCTGAACACCAGTGCATGAAAACTCACCTTTCCAGAGAAGAGAGCAGGCTAATGCCATTTTTGACCCCTCCACTCAACATGGACAGACTTTAGCAAGCAGCACAGAGCACACAAAAAAGGCTTGGCCTGATTATACCAAACTCCACCCTCTAGTACACTTAAAATTCCTTTTATAATAGGCAAATGTAAGTGGGAGCCAGAGCATCAACAGGGCCTTCCATCAGAAAATGAACACAAAACTCTGAATGCACCAGGTCTATTGATAATAGAGAGCTGAAATCATTGGTTGTAGTGGAAATAGGACCAGGTATAGGTATTCCCAAAAACAGAAAAGACAAAACTTACACAAAATGCCAAGACAAAGCAATTCATCCAAAAAAAAAACAACACGAGGCCAAAGACATGGAGCTAATAAGAAATAGAACTGAACCAGAATTTAAAACCACAATCATAAGCATACTTCCTAGGCTTGAGAAAAGCATAGAAGAAAGCAGAGAGAACCCTACTAGAGAAATGAAAGACTATGATCTAGTCAGGCTAAAATAAAAAATTCTATAACTAAATGCAAATCCATAAGTATGAAAGAAATAGACGAATTAATAAGTACTACAGAAGATAAAATTATGGAAAATAACAAAAGCAAAAATAAGAGGGAAAGAAAAATATTGGAGCACAAATGTAGACTTATGGAACTCAGTGAGCCTTTATGGAAAGCAGAGTAACGTAAGTATCATAGTAGACCCAGATAAAAAAGAGAGACAAAAAGGGGCAGAAGCTTTAAACAAGTCATAGCTGAAAGCTTCCCCAATCTGGAGAAAGAAGGAAACGCACAAATCCAGGAGGCACAGTGACCTCCCATCAAAATCAACAAAAGCCAACCAACACCAAGACATATGGTAGTAAAATCTGCAAATTACAGAGATAAGGAAAGAATCTGGAAAGCAACAAGGGAAAACAAATCCCTAACCTACAATGGAACACAAATCAGGTGAGCAGAGGATCACGAAAGAAACTTAGCAGGCCAGATGAAAGTGGGAGGATATATTTAACAGGATGAATGGAAAAAATAAGCAGCCAAGAATATACTATCCAGGGGCGCCTGGGTGTCTCAGTGGGTTAAAGCCTCTGCCTTCGGCTCAGGTCAAGATCCAGGGTTCTGGGATCAAACCCTGCATCAGGCTCTCTGCTCAGCAGGGAGCTTGCTTCCCTTCCTCTCTCTCTACCTGCCTCTCTACCTGCTTGTGATCTCCGTCTGTCAAATAAATGAATAAAATAAAATAAAAAAACAATACACTACGTAGCAACGCTATCATTCAGAATACAAGAAGAGATAAAGAATTTCACAGACAAACAAAATAAAGGAATTTGTGACCACTAAACAAGCCCTGCAAGAAATATTAAAGGAGACCCTCAGACTGGGAAAGACCAAAAGCAACAAAGACTAGAATGGAACAAAGAAAATCTCCAGAAAAAGCAAATGAACAGGTAATATATAATAGTACTAAATTCATATCTATCATTAATCATTTTGAAAAAATAGAGTAAATACTTCAATAGAAAGACACAGGGTATCAGAATGGATTTAAAAAAAAAAAAAAAAAAAGACTCATCCATATGCTATTTACAAGAGACCTAAAGTGAGGGGAGGATAACCATCCCTCAAGTTAATGGATATCAAAAGAAAGCAAGAGTAGCCATAGAAGTCAGTAACAAGAGAGGAAGAAGGGCACAATATCATAATAAAGGGGACTACCCAACAGATATAAAAAACAATAATAAATATTTATACTCCCTACTTCAGAGTACCCAAATACATAAATCAATTAATGGTAAACATAAAGAAACTTACTGATAATACGACAAAAATAGTAGGGGACTTTAACACCCTAATTAGAGCAATGGATAAATCATCTAAGCAAAAATCAACAACGAAAGATGGTAGAGAAGTACCAGGCTTAGACAACATCAGGTAACAGGAGATCAGCTGGATAGCTTATCAACCCACTGCGAACACCTACAAATCCAACAGGAGATCGAAGAGAAGAAGAGCAACAATTCTAGAAATAGAAAACTGACAACTTTCTGAAAGGTAGGACTGGTGGAGAAGGGAAGCCAAAGCGATGGGAAGATAGACAGTAAGGGGAGGGGCCGGCTCCCAGCAAGCTGCAGAAAAATGGAGCACAAAATCAGGACTTTTAAAAGTCTGCTCCACTGACGGACATCATTCCAGAGGCTAAACTGGGGTGAAACCCATGCGGGGTCAGCGTGGCCCCAGGTCCCGTGGGGTCACAGAAGGATCAGGGTGTCTGAGTGTTGGGGAGCTCGCAGGTATTAGAGCTGTGAAGTCAGCTACAGAGACAGAGCCGAGGAGTGAGCTCTCAACTCAGGGTTACCTTGAGCTTGAATCCGTGGCACAGGCCACTGCTCTGTGAGTGGGGTCTCTACAAGATCTGGGGAGACACCCCCTGGAAGAACTCCGGGAACTGCGGGATTCGGAGACTCCAGGAGGAGCTGTGTGCCAGAGACAGAAATGCTTGGTCACAGGTTGGGTGAGCTTGGAGCAAGGCCAGGGACACAGGAGTGATTGAATGCTTTTCTCCAAGCACGGGCAGAGACTAAGGAGACGGGAGTAATTGAGTGCTTTATTCTGAGGACGCACTGAGGGGTGGAGCCCCAGGAACTCAGCTCCACCAGGCCGGAGACTAGGAGGCCGCCATTTTCATTCCTGTCTTTCGGAATTCTACAGAAAGCGTTCAGGGATCAAAATTTCCCGAAAGCGAACCCAAGCGGATTATTTAGCCCGGCCTATGATATGGGTGGTGCAATTGCACCCCGGGGAAAGACACTTGAGAATCACTACAACGGGCCCCTCACCCAGAAGATAAACAAGAAATCCAGCAAAGACCAAGTATATTTACCAAGGAGAACAGCGGAATTCCAGAGGAGGAGAAAGAAAAGCATGGAATTCATGGCTTTCTCCCCATGATTCTTTAGTCTTGAAGTTAATTTTTTTTTTAATTTCATTTTTTTCTTCTCCTAATTTTTTTTAACGTTTACCCTTTCCTCCTTTAACGTTTTGTAACTACTTTATCTTAACAAAACTTTTCATAAAAAAAGAATAATCTTTTTTGAACCTGTATTTTTACATTCATATTTTATCCTTCATTATATCTAACATTATTTTTTGTATACACATAGGGTTTTCTCTTCTAAAAAATTTGGGATATAACTTCTTCTAATAGATCTTAATATACCCCAAAGCTAGCTCCGGGCTTGTTCTAGTCTAGAGCCCCAGCAAATTCTCTCCACTTTCTTTTTCTTTATTCTCCCAAGCAACTTACTTTATCAACTCATTTAAAACAATTTTTTTTCATCTTTATAGTCATATTCTATCCCTTCATTGTGTTTACCCTTATATATGTTTTTCATTCCTTAAAATTTTGGGAGGTAGTTTCTTCAAAGAGACCAAAATACTCAAAATTAAGTGGGTGACCCTGTTCTAGTCACCAGTCTAATATATATATAAATATATATATATATATTTTTTCTTTTTTGTATTTATTTTAAATTTTCTTGCTTTAATTGTTTTTTTCTCTGAACATTTTTTATACCATTTCTCCCCGCTATGATTTGGGGTCTTTCTTATTTGGTTATAGCACATTTTCCTGGGGTCTTTACCACCCTTGTAGTATTTTATCTGGTC
The DNA here is from genome assembly GCF_009829155.1 of Mustela erminea. Classification (NCBI taxonomy): domain Eukaryota; kingdom Metazoa; phylum Chordata; class Mammalia; order Carnivora; family Mustelidae; genus Mustela; species Mustela erminea. The sequence continues at coordinate 77,865,515 of NC_045635.1, read as the reverse complement.
CATAATATATTCTTATCTGGACAAAATGACAAGACAGAAAAAAATCACCACAAAAAGAACAACAAGAGACAGTACTGAAGGCTAGGGACTTAATCAATATGGACATGGGTAGTATGTCAGATCTAGAGTTCAGAATGACGATTCTCAAGGTGCTAGATGGGCTCAAAAAACACATGGAAGATATTAGAGAAACACTCTTTGGAGAAATAAAGGCCCTTTCGGGAGAAATAAAACAACTAAAATATAACCGAGTTGAACTCATGAGGTGCAATAAAAAATGGAGGATCTTACTGCTAGAATAAATGAGGCAGAAGGGAGAATTCATGATATAGAAAACCAAATTACAGAGAATAAAGAAGTTGAGAAACAGAGAGAAAAAGAACTATTGGACCACGAGGGTAAAATTCAAGAGGTAAGTGACACCATAAGATGAAACAACATTAAAATAATTGGGATTTCAGGGGCGCCTGGGTGGCTCAGTTGGTTAAAGCCTCTGCCTTTGGCTCAGGTCATGATCCCAGGGTCCTGGGATAAAGCCCCGCATCGGGCTCTCTGCTCAGTGGGGAGCTTGCTTCCCCTCTCTCTCTGCCTGACTCTCTGACTGCTTGTAATATCTGTCTGTCAAATAAATAAATAAACCTTTAAAAATAAATAAATAAGATAATTGGGATTCCAGAAGAACAAGAAAGAGAGAGGGGAGCAGATGGTATATTGGAGAGAATTATTAAAGAGAACTTCCCTAATATGTCAAAGAGAACAAACATCCAAATGCAGGATGTGCAGAGAACGCCTCTCAAAATCAGTAAGAATAGGGCCAAACTCCGTCACCTAATAGTAAAATTTACAAATCTTAGTGACAAAGAGAAAATCCTGAAAGCAGCTGGGGACAAGAAGTCTGTAACATACAATGGTAAAAACATTAGATTGACAGTGGACTTATCCACAGAGACCTGGCAGGCCAGAAAGAATTGGCATGATATATTCAGAGCCGTAAACGAGAAAAACATGCAGCCAAGAATACTATATCCAGCTACGCTATCATTGAAAATAGAAGGAGAAATAAAAAAAACTTCCAGGACAAGCAAAAACTGAAAGAATTTGTATACACCAAACCAGCTCTACAGGAAATATTGAAAGGGGTACTCTAAGCAAAGAGAGAGCCTAAAAGTAGTAGATCAAAAAGGAGCAGAGACAATATATAGTAACAATCACCTTACAGGCAATACAATGGCACTAAATTCAAATCTCTCAATAGTTACCCTGAATGTAAATGGGCTAAATGCCCCAATCAAAAGACACAGGGTGTCATAATGGATAAAAAAAACAAAACCCATCAATATGTTGCCTACAAGAAACTCATTTTAGAACCGAAGACACCTGCAGATTTAAAGTGAGGGGGTGAAAAACAATTTACCATGCTAATGGACATAAGAAGAAAGCTAGGGTAGCAATCCTTGTATCAGATCAAGTAGATTTTAAGCCAAAGACTATAATAAGAGATGAGGAAGGACACTATATCATAATCAAAGGGTCTGTCCAACAAGATCATCTGGTAATTTTAAATATCTCTACCCCTAACATGGGAGCAGCAAACTATATAAACCAATTAATAACAAAATCAAAGAAACACATCAACAATAATACAATAATAGTAGGGGACTTTAACACTCCCCTCACTGAAATGGACAGATCATCCAAGCAAAAGATCAACAAGGAAATAAAGGCCTTAAATGACACACTGTATCAGATGGAAATCACAGATATATTCAGAACATTCCATCCCAGAGCCACAGAATACACATTCTTCCCTAGTGCACATGGAACATTCTCCAGAACAGATCACATCCTGGGTACTAAATCAGGTCTCAAACGGTATCAAAAGATTGGGATCATTTCCTGCATATTTTCAGACCACAATGCTCTGAAGCTAGAACTCAATCACAAGAGGAAATTTGGAAAGAACCCAAATACATGGCGACTAAACAGCATCCTTCTAAAGAACGAATGGGTCAACCAGGAAATTAAAGAAGAATGGAAAAAATTCCTGGAAACAAATGATAATGAAAACACAATGGTTCAAAATCTGTGGGACACAGGAAAGGCAGTACTGAGAGGAAAACATATAGCGATACAAGCCTTTCTCAAGAAACAAGAAAGGTCTCAAATACACAACCTAAACCTATACCTAAAGGAGCTGAAGAAAGAACAGCAAAGAAAGCCTAAACCCAGCAGGAGAAGAGAAATCATAAAGATCAGAGCAAAAATCAATGGAATAGAAACCAAAAAAACAACAGAACAAATCTACGAAAATAGGAGCTGACACTTTGAAAGAATAAGATTGATAAACCCCTGGCCAGACTTATCAAAAAGAAAAGAGAAAGGAACCAAATAAATAAAATCATGAATGAATGAGGAGATATCACAACCAACACCAAAGAAATAAAAACAACTATAAGAACATACTATAAGCAACTCTACACCAACAAATTTGAAAATCTGGAAGAAATGAATGCAGTCCCAGAGACATATAAACTACCACAACTGAACCAGGAAGAAACAGAATACCTAAACAGACCCATAACCAGTATGGAGATTGAAACAGTCATCAAAAATCTCCAAACAAAAGCCCAGGGCCATATGTCTTCCCAAGGGAATTTTACCAAACATTTAAAGAAGAATTAATTCCTATTCTCCTGAAACTGCTCCAATAAATAGAAACAGACTCATTTTATGATGCCAGCATCACCTTGATCCCCAAACCGGACAAGGATCCCATCAACAAGAATTACAGACCAATATCCTTGATGAACACAGATGCGGAAATTCTCACCAAAGTATTAGCCAATAGGATCCAAGAGTATATTAAAAGGATTATTCACCATGACCAAGTAAGATTTATTCCAGGGCTGCAAGGTTGGTTCAACATCCGCAAATCAATCAATGTGATACAATACATTAATAAAAGAATGAGAACCATATGCACACTCAATAGATGCAGAAAAAGCATTTGACAAAGTACAGCATCCCTTCCTGATCAAAACTCTTCAAAGTGTAGGGATAGAGAGCACATACGTCAATATCATCAAAGCCATCTATGCAAAAACCTACCGCAAATATAATTCTCAATGGATAAAAACTGAGAGCTTTTCCGCTAAGGTCAGGAACACGGCAGGGATGTCCATTATCGTCCATTATCACCACTGCTATTCAACATAGTACTAGAAGTCCTAGCCTCAGGAATTACACAACAAAAAGAAATTAAAAACATCCAAATTGGCAAAGAAGAAGTCAAACTATCACTCTTTGCAGATGATATGATACTATACATGGAAAACCCAAAAGACTCCACTCCAAAACTGCTAGAACTCGTACAGGAATTCAGTGAAGTGTCAGGATATAAAATCAATGCACAGAAATCAGTGCATTGCTCTACACCAACAACAAGACAGAAGAAAGAGAAATTAAGGAGTCAATCACATTTACAACTACACCCAAATCTGTAAGATACCTAGGAATAAGCCTAACCTAAGAGTCAAAGAATCTATACTCAGAAAATACTATAAAGTACTCATGAAAGAAATTGAGGAATACACAAAGAAATGGAAAAGTGTTCCATGCTCAATTTTTGGAAGAACAAATACTGTGAAAATGTCTATGCTACCTAAAGCAATCTACACATTTAATGCAATCCCTATCAAAATACCATCCATCTTTTTCAAAGAAATGGAACAAATAATCCAAATGACAGATATTGGCAAGGATGCGGAGAAAGGGGAACCCTCTTCCACTGTTGGTGGGAATGCTAGCTGTTGCAACCACTCTGGAAAACAGCATGGAGGTTCTTCAAAAAGTTGAAAATAGAGCTACCCTATGACCCAGCAATTGTACTACTGGGTATTTACCCAAAGAAGCAAACATAGTGATCCAAAGGGGCACGTGCACCTGAATGTTTATAGCAGCAATGTCCACAATAGCCATACTATGGAAAAAACCTAGATGCCCATCAATAGATGAATGGAAAAAGAAGATCTGGTATATATACGGTATATATATATATAATGGAATACTATGCAGACATCAAAAGAAATGAATTCTTGCCATTTGCAATGACATGGATGGAACTAGAGGGTATTACGCTTAGCGAAATAAGTAACTGGAGAAAGACAACTATCATATGATCTCCCTGATATGAGGAAGTGGAGAGGCAATGTGGGGGGTTTGTGGGGTAGGAAAATAATGAATCAAACAAGATGGGATCGGGAGGAAGAAAAACCATAAGAGACTCTTAATATCACAAAACATACTGAGGGTTGTTGGGGGTAGGGGGTTTGGGAGAAGGTGGTGGGGTTATGGACATTGGGGAGGGTATGTTCTATGGTGAGTGATATGAAGTGTGTAAACCTGGTGATTCACAGACATGTACCCCTGGGGCTAATAATATATTATATCTTTATTAAAAAAAATTAAAATTAAATAAATAAATAAAATGGAAAAACAAAATCTATACGGAAAGAATGGCTTTGAATGACACACTGAAATGGTGGACTTCACACAGATATATCAGAACATTTCATCCTAAAGCAGCAGAATACACGTTCTTTTAAATTGTGCATGGAACACTATCCTGAATAGATCATATACTGGCTCACAAATCAACCCACAACAAGTACAGAAAGACTGAGTTCGTACCATGCATATTTTAGACCACAATGTTATAAAACTTGAAGTCAACCACACACAGAGACACACACACAAATTAACACACACATGCACACACGCAAATTAACACACACATGCACACACACACACACTGGAAAAGACCACAAATACATGGAAGTTAAAGAACATCCTACTGAAGAATGAATGGGTTCAGTATGATTAAAGAAGAAATTTTAATAATGCATAGAAGCTAATGGCGTTGAAAACATGATAGTCTAGAACTTTTGGGATAAAGCAAAGGCAGTTTCAAGAGGGAAGATTATAGCAATACAGGCCTACCTCAAGAAACAAGCAAAAATACACAACCTAACATTACACATAAGGGAGCTTAAAAGGAACAGAAGCAGCACCCGGATGGTTCAGCTGGATAAGTATTTTCCTTCAACTCAGGTCATGATCTCAGGGCACTGGGATCGAGTCCCACAGTCCCATGTTGTGTTCCCTGCTCAGTGGAGAGTCTGCTTCTTCCTCATCCTCTGCCCCATGCTCATGCTCTCTCTCTCTCTCTCAAATGAATAAATAAAATCTTTAAAAAAAAAAGGAACTGCAAATAAAGCCTAAAGCCAACAGAGGAAGCGTAATAATAAATATCAGAGTTCAGAATAAATGATACAGAAACAAACAAAAAAACAGTGGAACGAATAAAAAAAAATAAAACAAACAAGACCTACTTCTTTGAAAGACTCGATAAAACTGATAAACTGCTACCCAAAATTATAAAAAAGAGAAAGGGCTCATATAAATAAAATAATGAATGATAGAGGAGAGTTCACAACCAATACCACAGAAATATAAACAACTGTTAGAGAATATTATGTAAAATTATATTCCAAGAAACTGCGCAATCTGGAAAAAAAAGGACAAATTCATAGACCCATACACACTAACAAAACTGAAACAGAAATATGTGGAAATTTTGAATAGGCCCAGTTACTGAATCAGTAATCAAAACTCTCCCAACAAACAGAAGTCCAGTGCCAGATGGCTTCCCAGGGGAATATTATCAGACATTTAAAGAACAGTTAATAACTATTTTTCTCAGACCATTTCAAGTAATTAGAAATGGAAGGAAAACTTTCAAATTCATTCAAAAAGTCAGCATTACCTTGATTCTAAGACCAAAGACCCTACTAAAATGGAGAATGGAAAACCGGCCAATACCCCTGACGAACATGGATATAAAAATTCCTAATATGATACTGGAAAATTGAATCCAACAGTACATTAAAAGAATTATTCACCATGATTGAGTGTGATTTATTCCTGGGCTGCAGGGGTATTTCAGTATTCGCAAATCAACTAATCTGACACACCACATTAATAAAATAAAGGATAAGAAAGACATGATCTCAACAGATGCGGAAAAAGCATTTGACAAGGTAGAGCATCATCTCTAATAAAAACCCTCAAAAAAATAGGGATAGATGTAACATACCTCAACATCATAAAAGCCATATATGAAAGACCCATAGCTAATACAATACTCAGCACTGAAAAACCAAGAGCTTTTCCTCTGTGGTTGGGAACAAGAAAGGGATGTCCACTCACCATCTTTAGTATTTTTTTTAAAGATTTTGTTCATTCATTTTAAGAGAGAGAGAGAAAGAAAGAGAGAGAGCATAAGCCAGAAGGAAAGGGAGAAGCAGACTCCCAGCTGAGCAGTGAGCCTGATGTGGGGCTTGATCCCAGGATCCTGAGATCATGACCTGCACCGAAAGCAGACCACTTAACCAACTGAGTCACTCAGGTGCCCCTTACCACTGTTATTTAACATAGTACTGGAAGTCTTAGCCTTAGCAATCACAGAACAAAATTAAATACAAAGCAATCAAATCAGCAAGGGAAGTAAAACTTTCACGATTTGCAACTGATGTGATACTCTATGTAGAAAACCCAAAAGATTCTACGAAAAAAAAAAAAACTGCTAGGGACTGATACACAAATTCAATAATGTCTCAGGATACAAAAACCAACCTACAGAAATCTGTTGCATTTCTATACAGCAATAATAAACAGAAAAAGAAATCAAGGAATCAATGCCACTTATAACTGCATCAAAAACAATAAGATATGGAGAAATAACCCTAACCAAAGAGATAAAAGATTCATACTCCAAAAACTACACAAGATTTATGAAGGAAATTGAAGATGACACAAAGAAACAGAAAAAAGTTCCATGATCATGGATCAGAAGAATGAAAATTATTAAAATGTCTATACTTGGGGTGCCTGGGTGGCTCAGTGGGTTAAAGCCTCTGCCTTCGGCTCAGGTCATGATCCCAGGGTCCTGGGATTGAGTCCCACGTTGGGCTCTCTGCTCAGTGGGGAGCCTGCTTCCCTCTCTCTCTCTGCCTGCCTCTCTGCCTACTTGGGATCTCTCTCTCTCTGTGTCAAATAAGTAAATAAAATCTTAAAAAAAATAAAATTTCTATACTATGCGAAGCAATCTCACATTTAAGGCACCCCATATAAAAATACCACCAGCATTTTTCACATAGGTGGACAAAAAAACTCTAAAATTTGTATGGAACCACAAAAGACCCCAAACAGCCAAAGCAATGCTGAAAAAGAAAAGTAAAGCTTGGAGGAATCACAATTCTGGATTTCCAGTTGTACTAAAAAGATGTGTGATTAAGACAGTATGGTATTGGTACAAAAACAGACACACAGATCAAAGGAACAGAACAGAATACTCAGAAATGCACCCACAACTATATGGTCACCTCATTTTTGACAAAGCAGCAAAGAATATCCAGTGGAAGAAAGACAGTCTCTTAAACAAATCGTAATAGGAAAACTAGACAGCAACATGCAGAAAAATGAAACTGTACCCTTTTCTTATATCATACATAAAAATAAACTAAAAAATGGATGAGACATCTAAATGTGAGACACGAATCCAACAAAATTCTAGAAAAGAGCACAGACAGAAACCTCTCTGACCACAGCCACAGCAACTTATTATCAGACAGGTCTCTGGAGACAAGGGAAACTAAAGCAAAAATGAACTACTGGGACTTCATCAAGATAAAAAGCTTCTGCACAGGGAAGGACGCAATAAACAAAACTAAAACAGACCTAAAGAATAGGAGAAGATCTATGCAAATGACATATCTGATGAAGGGTTATTATCCAAAATCTATAAAGAACTTACAAACTCAACACCTAACAAACAAATCATCCAGTTAAGAAATGGGCAGAAGACAAGAACAGACATTTTTCCAAAGAAGACATCCAGATGGTCAACAGACACATCAAAAGATACTCAACATCCCTAATCATCAGGGAAATACAAATCAAAACCATGATGAGATACCACCTCACATCTGTCAGAATGGTTAAATTAACAACACAGGGACAGCAAATGTTGGTGAAGATGATGAGAAAGAGGAATCCTTTTACATTGTTGGTGGGAATGCAAACTGGTACAGCTACTCTGGAAAACAATATGGAGGTTTCTCAAAAAGTTAAAAAAAGAACTATCCTATGACCCACTAATTGCACTACTAGGTATTTGCGCAAAGGATACAAAAATACCAAATTAAAAGGACACATGTACAGGTGCCTGGGTGGCTCAGTGGGTAAAACCTGATTTATTAGGCTCTGGTCATGATCCCAGGGTCCTGGGATCGAGCCCCACATAGGGTTCTCTGCTCGGCAAGGAGCCTACTTCCTCCTCTCCCTCTCTCTCTCTGCCTACCTCTCTGCCTACTTGCGATCTCTGTCAAATATATAAATAAAATCTTTATTAAAAAAAGGACACATGCAACCTTATGTTTACAATACCATTATCAACAATACCTAAATTATGGAAAAAGACCAAATGTCCATGAATTGATGAATGAATAAAGATGTGGGGTGTGTGTGTGTGTGTATGTATATTTTTATACATATATATATGTGTGTGTGTATATATATATATACACATATATATAATACATATATTATTGTTATACATATTATGTATTATATTATTATGTATTATATTATTATGTATTATATTATTATTATACATATATATGTGTGTGTGTATATATATACACACACACATATATATGTGATGGAATATTACTGAGTTGTCAAAAATGAAATCTTGCCATTTGGAAGGACATGGATAGAGCTAGAATGTATTATGCTAAGTCAAACAAGTCAGAGAGAGAAAATACCAGATGATTACACTCATCTGATGAGTGTACAGATGAACACAGGGGAAGGGAAAAAGAGAGAGGGAAACAAACCATAAGAGACTCTTAACTATCAAAAATAAACTGAGGTTTGATGGAGGGAAGGTGGGCAGGGGATGGGTTAAATGCGTTATGGGTATTAAGGAGGGCACTTGTGTTGAGCACTGGGTGTTTCATTTATGTGATGAATCATTAAATTCTACTTTTGAAATCAGTATTATACTATATGTTAACTAACTAGAATTTATATACAAATTTAAAAATAATAAAAGAAATAAACATAAGGTTTTTAGAATGGTGTAAAGTGAATTGATCATTATTAAGGCATTAATATAAAACAAAAGAAAAAAAGCCCACATAGTATGTGATAAAGGAAACGCATAGTAATAAAGTAATAAAGTGATAAAGTCAACGCACAGTAGAATGATTGCTTATATTCACCTCTTAAAAATAATTATGGCTTATACTTTAAACAATGCTTAAATAGGGGCAAATGCAATTTAATGAGAAGACATTTTGTCAAAGTTTGAACATAACATGAATATTTTACATTCCCGGGAAAGAGATTTTTTTAAATACATGGAATCAATTCTGTTTTTACCTAACAGAATGTCCAAACCTCTGTAATGAAGTTTCTAATTAACATTGAAAATAGAAACAAAGTAAATGATTAGAAGCTTATTAAATTCTGAAACTTTGCTATGTTTTGAAATATAACTAATTTTGAAGATAGTGGTTCTCAACCAGGGACAACTTTGTCTAGTTGGGGACATTTTTTAATATCTGAAGGCATTTTTGTTTTTCCTAACTGGTGGTAGCGGGGCTGCTGCTGGCATCGAGTGCGGAGAGGTCATGAATACTGCTAAACATCCTACAATGCACAGCATTCCACAAAAAAGAACTATTGAGCCAAATAATCAAAGTGTCAAAGTTAAGGAATTCTTCTTAAGCATATGCTTTCAGTGCTTGTCAAATACTTTTAAAATTTATTGTGTAATATTTAAGAATATAGAAATGTATACACAAGACAATTAATCTATATGTCTACCACTGAGCTTAATAAAAAGTGTTCAATCCCTCCTTCTCTATTCCTTACTCTCTAGTTTTTAAAGATTAGTTCAAATACCTATTATGTTATTGCTATAGTATAACTGTGTTAAAATATGTCATAGCATGTTGGCTATATCATATGTTAAATTGTACTACAACTATCATATGACTTTTACAGATTTAATGACTAGGCATATTTATGCTTTACATAGGAGATCTAGAATTATAACAGAACATTGCAAAGTAATTATTTATTCCTTGTATGTAGACTGCCTTGATAAATTTCCTGAAAACACAACTGGAAGGAATTGGTTTTACAGATAAAAATCAATTACAAATGTGTTATACTTCATTAAATACATCACTCGCTGACAATCAGTGTATTCAAAACAAATTTATATAGCACCAAAAAATGTGGGAAGTTAGGAAACAAAAAACAAAAAAAATTCAACCAAAAAAACACTGTGATTGTTTTCCATCTCTGTTAGTATCACTGGGGGCGTTGGAGCCTGGATTTTCTGCCTCCATTTCTCTGGGGCTGAAGCATGCCTGCCTTTTGTCTAGAGATAGCTTCATAACTGCAAGTTAGAGTAAGGATTTTGGTTTAACCTTGCTTCTCCTTTCCTAGTTCAAGGTTCTGGAAGTCTGTGTGAGGAAAAAGATGGCACCTTCCACATTCTACAACTGCAAGAGAATTCTTGGTCTACCACAAACATCACCTCACTTCAACAAACCCAGTGGATATACAGGATAAAAGAACCAGAATCTGAATAAAGTTCTATCATGGCTTCAAGTCTACAAGACAACAGAAAATATGATCTTTGAGCCACATCTTGTTCAACTATTAATAAGACCTATGTTTTGTTAATAAAAAAGTTTTTTTTAAAAAAGACCTATGTTTCGTTCAAACTGCAAATGGACTAAAATATTTTGTATTTTTAAAATGCTTGTTATAATCCAATTAGTATAAGAAAATTATTTAAAGCAACTTTTTCTCTCTTTCTAAAATAGTCTTGATAGCACTTATGAACAACAATACAAATGAAACCTGGTATTAATCAACAATAGACATAAAGGGGATGAAAATGAGCAGTCATTACATTTACTTGGAACAGATATGATTTTATCAACAGACTGAAAGTAGCAAACAAGGGTCAAAGATAAGCAGCGAAGAAAGGGAAGAGAAAAAAAATCACTAAACTAATCAGTTAGAAACAAAAGATGAAAAAGAACAGCCCCTCATGGATAGAAGTATTTTTGGATTGCAACAGCAAGCCATAAAGTAATCATTTATTCCACTATGATGAGAAATGGGAAAGGTATCTTATATGAATGTTCCTGTTATTACTAATGCTTCATATTCTCTAAAAATTATAGAAATGAATGTGGTTTGTACAAGTTATTTAAGAGAAAAATGTTTTCAAACTCTACAGTACTAATGCCATCATAGCCTTAATTAATATACTTATAGTCATCAACCCTTGTAAAGTACACGAACACACGCAGACTCGCAGGCTGCATAAAATACAGATGGTCGATAGCCGCATAAATAGATCAATGATTACAAAGATGGACTGAGGAGACAAAAATGAGTTCTACTATTACACATGCATGAGCTTCCTGACTATAAGAATAATTATACTCCAGAATTGGTTAATCGAGTGAAGTTGAAGAATCACTTTTCTCTGCAGAATCAATAGATAGCCATTTATGTTTGATGGCTTAGGAGTAATCAGGGCAATGTATCAGATGATCTATGCTTTATTCTAATTGTTATGTCAGGACCCAATAAAAGTTACTCAATTCATATAATCTGTTTTGAGACATAAAGTAACAATTGGAAAAACCTGTAGACCATATATATTTGGTACAGTGCTGGGTACTTGAATGGGTCCAGAAGAATAACATGGCCAGCAAGAGCAGAAATTATCTGAGGGAAAAAGAGCAACCTCAAATACTTCCATGCATTTATTACAAAAAGACATCTATAGAGGTATTTTTTTTTTAATTTAAAGGTATGAAGGAGATGCCCTCGAGCCATAATTCACTGAGGGGATATTATTAAGAAAGATTAGGGCCCTTGATTTAGAAAAGAATGTATTTAAATGAAAGTAAGGAAAAGAGGGAAGAGAGAATTTAGAGTAGAGGAAGAGAAGGTGGGAAGGAAGTTGGAAAGTTAAGAGAAAATGAAGTGGGTGGAGAATGAGCTAAAAATAGGATAGTGGATAGTTGCATACCCAGAAGAAATGCTTGTGTCCCTTAAAAATAAGGGAGAGATCAACCTAAAGACAACAAACAGAACATTTGCTTAAGGAATATAATAACCTGGTACAAAGTATGGATTATTTTAAGAAAATAACTATAAGAAAATAACTATTACTTGAACTAAGTAAGTCACTGAAATTCAGGTTCTCAAAAGGGGTATCTTTTACCCCATCTCATTCTCCTACTTATCATTCCTTAAAATTCTCCCCTGTGCCGGCTATGGTGAACCCCTCAGTATCTGGCCGGCTCCCTAAAACAGTGGCTCACTTTGTTCATATATCTATAAAACCACCTATTCCCTCAAACAGAGTACTCTAAAGAAACATAGTCTAAATCTTCCATTTGTCACTTCAACCATCAACTTCGGTAGATATACCCTATCCACTATCTTTGGTCCTTATACTTGAGCAAACATTTCTTTCCAAATGATTCCAAAAATCCAGTTTTCAGTCCTAATCTCCATTCTGACTTCCAATTACATATTCTAATAAATTTGTTAAAATTTTCTCTTCTGCCCTGGAAGTATTTTATCTGTTTGACATATTTCACTTAGCACAATGCTTTCAAGTTCCATCTGCGTTGTCATAAATGAAAGGATTTCCTCCTTTTCTATGGCTGAATAATATTCCTGTGTGTATGTGTAACATTTTAATCTACTCATTCATCAATAGACATCTAGATTGCTTCCATGTCTTGGCTAATGTAAAAATAAAATGCTGCAATAAAAACAGAAATGGGTATGCAGTTATCTCTTCAAAATAGTGATTTCATTTCCTTCAGAGATATACCCAGGAGTGTGACGGCTCAATCACACAGGAGTTCTATTTTAATTTTTTAAGGAATCACCACACTGTTTTACAGTATGGCTGCACGAATTTACATTCCCAACAACAGTTTACAAAGGTCTCTTTTCTGCACATCCTCATCAGCACTTGTTATCTCGTGTTTTTTTTTTTTTTTTTAATAATAGTGATTCCAACAGATGTGAGGTGCTATCTCATTACAGTTTGGATTTGCAGGTCCCTGATAATTACCAATATCGAACACCTTTTCATGTGCCTGTTGGCTACTGGAGTATCTTCTCTGGAAAAAAATGCCTTTTTGGGACACCTGGGTGGCTCAGTTGGTTAAGCCGCTGCCTTCGGCTCAGGTCATGATCCCAGGGTCCTGGAATGGAGTTCCATATCGGGCTCCTTGCTCAGCGGAGAGCCTGTTTCTCTCTGCCTCTGCCTGACGCTCTGCCTGCTTGTGTTCTCTCTCTTTCTCTCTCTCTGACAAATAAATAAATAAATAAATAAAATCTTTTTGAAAATGTCTTTTCAAGTGTTTTGCTGATTTTTTTAAGTCAAATTATTTGGTATTCTACTCTTAAGTTGTAGGAGTTCTTTATATATATTGGATATTAACTATAATCAGATTTGTGGTTCGTAAATATTTTCTCCCATACTGTAGGCTGCCTTTTCACTCTGCTATTTCTTGTGCTGTGCAGAAAGCTTAGATCGATGTAGTCCCTCTTTTTATTTTTGCTTTGTAGTGTCAAATCAAGACAGTATTTCCAAGATCAATGTCAAGGAGCTTTTCCCTTGTTTTCTTCTAGGACTTTTATGATTTCATGACTTAGGTTTAAGGTTTTGTTTTTTTTTTTTAAGATTTTATTTATTTATTTATTTGACAGACAGAGATCACAAATAGGCAGAGAGGCAGGCAGAGAGAGGAAGAGAAGCAGGCTCCCTGTTGAGCAGAGAGCCCGATGGGGGGCTCGATCCCAGGACCCTGGGATCATGACCTGAGCCAAAGGCAGAGGCTTTAACCCACTGAGCCACCCAGGTGCCCCACATTTAAGCCTTTAAAAATCCACTGGTTGATGTAAGCTACATTCCCATTCTCCATCTCTCTCTTATCCCTCTAACAGATGCCCCCCAGGGATCTCCATAAGGTGATCTGGAGAAGGACAATATGATCAGACCACAGCTGTTTCCTTACCCTTCTAATGTGGCCCTTCTTGGTCTTTTTGGACCAGGAGGGTGATTTAACATCATCCCTGAGTCTGGGATTTTCACAATGGTGTATTCTCTATAGCTAGTGGCTAGAGAGACTGAAGCTGGAACAACTTATGTCCGTCAGCTTGACTGGAAAACTTTTCTGTACTAGTTTCTGGTCTTCTTGTTTGTGCCTTTAATACCAGTTTATTGGTCCTTTTCTCATAATAAAATAAAACACAAAGGAATATAAAAGAAACAGATTATATTAAAATAGTTAATGTATTTTTAAAAAGTGACATTAACAATAGATATGCATCTTGATTAAAGCATTACAAAATAAGATCTAGTGGTAGCTTTAATAACTAGTGTAATTTTGAAGTATTACTGACTTTAATATTTCAAGATACCTGTCTCAAATGTAATGTGATATGAAAATATTTATTATTTCTATTAGTGAAAAGTTAGAGGCACTATTAATACTACTTTGGTATGTTACCTACATTGTTAATCAAATGAAATACCAAATGTTAATTTAAAGTTTAAAAAATTAAATAAAAATTAAAAAAATAAAGTTACAGTTAAAGTTATACAAATAAAGATACAGTATTTTTCATATCTAAATTCAGGAGCCTCTGAATTCTATTAACCCCAAAGGGGGGGATTTGAATCCCTGGTTAAAAACCTCTGCTCAATACATATCTTTCTAAATTATTCTGCAGTTATATTACATTGCCTTCTATGTTAATCATCCTATTTTCTATGTATGTTTTGTGAATATGACTATAATCTCCCTAGCAACACAATTTCCTCAGCATTTAAGAATCATTTACATGCACTAACGTTCTAAAATAAAACACACTTTTATTTTTCCCTTAACATTTGAATCAATTTTTTGTGAGTGCTAGTTTCATTTCTTTGTCAATGTTCTATATGTAAGTAGGCCTATAAATATTTGATTTTTACCCCCAGTAGTCTGAAAACACTGGTTTCAGGTTTTTTTCCTCAGTAGATCAAATTGATATTACACTGACAGATTTTCAAAGCAGAAATAATAACTCTGAGAATCACCAAAATTTAGTTCACATTATTTGGACCTAACTCATAATTATATATATTAAAAGCTCCTCAACAAGCTCAGAATATGGTATACATTTTTAAATGTTTCCATGTGTTCCTGTATTTTAGGACATCTCAACATCTTCCACACAATGAAATCAGTTTCTAGCTTAAATTTATATATTTTGAAATAAGGAAAACATTGGTATTCTTATTAATAACCTGATATTTGGGCTTGTTCTTGCTGATTAAACTAGATAGATAGATAGATAAGAGTTTTTTAAATAAGATATTCATCCTGCTAAATAATTAAAATATATTAGTTGTCTGGTTGGAAAGAGCCTATTGACCTATACTGGAGAGATAATACTAGTGTTAACTCTGTGGGAAGCAGTGTGTCCTTAATTGTTTTTTGTTGTGTTTATTGTTATGAGGAGACAAACATCTCCTGTGAGCAATATACTATGATTATACATGGATAGAATTTAGCACTGTAATCAAATAGAACTTACAACAAAGTTAATCTGATGATACATATTTAATGCTATGCATTATCAATGTGCTACATGGTAATTAGAAATAAATTGTAAACAGCTCCTATGAATGACAAACTGGTGTTACTTTTGCATCACTGAAGCAAATGCTTCTGGGATGGGAGGGGAAAAAAAGCAGTAGCGATTTTAGTCTTTTCTCTTGCCTCAGAGAAGCAGTCACCTTTGTGTTCTGGCAAACTGAGTAACTGTTTCAATCTAGGACCTTCCTTCTTACCAAAAGATAATCAGATGTTTGATATTTCTGGATAAACATCCTACTAACTTCAATAACTCACACCGAGTTACGTATCATCTGTGCTTATATCAAAGTGGCACAATTCTAATCACATATACTACTATTAAATTACATGTTAAGTTGTTTTCTCCTACAAGCAGAATGAAAGAAATGATTTTTGACTGAGCAAGGTAAGGAATGAGAGGAAATTTCAGAGAGTCTGGCATTGAGATGAAAAGCAATCTGGCTTGAAAAAAAGTCCTCAGTGGTATGCTTTCAACAAAAAGAAGGCACAAAATTTGTGGGGCAAAGGATGCAAGGGGTAAAACACATGAATATGTGGGGGAAAAAAAGAAAGAGATAAAGGCTTAGAAAAGTGAAAGAAAGTCTAGAAAAAAGGAAAAGATGATACAAGCCCAGTTCAACCCAATTCACAGCAAACAGGAATTACATGGATGCATCTGGTATAACATGCACTAAAGGAGCCTTGGCAGGAGCTATACTTTATGATTCTCCATCATTCATCTTCCTAAATAATACTGTGATTTCAAAAACAGTTGCTTTCACTGCATAGTGGGTATAATTAAATGAGCAAATTCAAGAATTTATACATAATTTATTGTCATCTCCAAATTGAAAGCAATCCATTCCTCCAAACTGGACCAGGCTTACCCAATTTAAAGAGAAACAAATAGGTATCGTTTATGCTACATAATAAAGTGAAACAGATAAAGAATCCCACATAATAAATGTCTTTCTATATATTTTAAAAGCTTTTTGCATATTAGAAGGATATTCGTAAGTGAGAATCTTTCTCTGGTTCTTACATTCCCTGAAGAGTTGAAAATATTACTTAAAAAATAATGTTTTGGGGGCGCCTGGGTGGCTCAGTGGGTTAAGCCGCTGCCTTTGACTCGGGTCATGATCTCGGGGTCCTGGGATCGAGTCCCATGTCGGGCTCTCTGCTCAGCAGGGAGCCTGCTTCTCTCTCTCTCTGCCTGCCTCTCTGTGTACTTGTTATCTCTCTGTTAAATAAATAAATCTTTAAAAAAAAAAATAATGTTTTGAATGTTACTGCCAAATAAAGACCACAGCAGCATTCTAAATAATTGCATTTTTTTTTCTTTACTAAAGTATGTGAAGGAAAAGCTATATAGTTTTCATTGGTAAAATAAATGGCTAAATTGATTAATTATTCAAAATATGATTCTATTTTACTATAATTTAATTATAGAGAAAAGACTAAAAAGGTTTTGAGTCAGAAATTTCTTTGTCTCTTTGGATCTTAAAATTAAACTGTCCAGTGAAAAAAGAGGGAAAACTAAACCTCATTTAGGCTTCATTCCTCACTCATTCTGACTATTTGTGCAAACAATCATGGGACTTAGGCAGAACAAATATGATCAGCTCTCCATCTCTGCTCAGAGAAATGTGAACTTGCTAGTTGGACAGAAAAATACTTTTTTAAAAAACTTTTCCACAGGGAGATTTATCAAAGTGTAACTCTTATTGAGATTAACATAAATATGTCATGATAATAAAGAGCCTACATAAACCCATTAAACCTTAGCCCTAGAAAATAAATTTCTATTTATCTAAATTTATATTATAATATCTACATTTAAAACATTTACATGAGGTAATCTGTAACGCAAGCTTACATTAAAAACTGGAGGAACTTCCATATAGACATGGCCTGCTCAAATGAAAGACACTTGACAGACACTGGTACTCTGAAATTCAGACAGTCTAAGGGCAATATGGTAAAATTCTCACAGCATAAACTACTGTCTTTAAAATCAAAGCAACCTTTATGGCTTAAAAACAAAAACCAAAAACCCTACAATGACCATGCCTTTATAAGTAAAATCCTAACAGTTCTTCCTTCCAGAAATTAAACTAGACAGGAATAGCCATATCAAGAATTGTAATAATATGTTAGATCTTGTACAGTGCTTTATTCTACAGAGCACATCATTTGGTTTAATACATTTGTATTCTCAGATGTGGCAATAGAGATTTAGCAAGCTAAATAACTGGCTCATGGAAGGCAGGATAATGGAACAGAACAGAAAAAGCAATAGATTTGGAACTATGGGAGATCTTGTTCCAAATTCCAGCTCTGCTACTCTGCCACTAATTATCTACGTGATACTGGGCAATCTCCTTAAATCTCAGTTTTCTTTTCTGTAACATTAGGACAATAGTATGTACCTCATAGGATTGTTAACAGGATACAATAAGATAAAATACATAAAAGGGCTTGACACAATTCTTAGTACATGTTATGTGCCTAATAAAGAATAAGTTTAACACCTACCAATTGGTCATCAGCGAGGTATTTAACCTTTTGACCTTCCTGCTATTTGTAAAATTAGCATAAATTGTAGTAATAATATTTACTTAACAGAATTGTTGTGACATGCAATTTTATGTACACTGAAAGATAGGCAGAAACAAACCAAAAACGCAGATCTTCTATGTTGAATACTCTTATGGGTAACAAAGCTAGATACTCCTGATTCTATTACCGAAACATAAGAAGAACATTTTCCCACAACTGCATTGAGAAAATAACAAACCAGAAATACCTGAGAAAATGAATTTTAAAAGGAAAATATGCAAGTTACCTGAATTAAGGCTTCATTCAGCATGTCTTCATTAACCTCCAGAATAATATTTTTTATATCTTCATATGGCATACGATATGATCCTAGGAAAATAGCTTAAAATAAAAGTAGATTTTATTAAAAATAGAATAGTATCAATATTTTAGAGCCCTTAGAAATACCTTATTCTCATTTTCATAGAATCAAAGTATGAAATTTGTCACCAATATTAATTTACAGTTAGAAACAAACAAATGTAGTATCCATTTGATAGACTGGCTACACTACTCATCTAGGCAAACTGGCCTATTACTTCAACCTCTGATATTTACAGGTTATACATATTTATATATAAATTAAAACCCCTATTAATAATGCTGATGACTACATGCTTATGAATTTTAGATCAAGCTGATACAACATGACTAATGAGAGATTTTATTTCAAGTTGGCCTTTTAATTCAACATTGAATTTAATATGGCTATTGTCACATGCATACAACACAGTACTTCTCAGGAATGACAGTAAAGTCAGCAAATACGAAAAAAAAAATCATATCAATCTACTTTGCAATTCTCCCACATAAGAAAAAGAGTGTTGTCAGTGTTATCTGAATTCCTGCTGAAAATCATGTGGTATAGTATTAGTAGCTCTATATTTTCATAATTTTCCTTCTCAATTTTTTCTCGAATGGACATATATTATGTCATACTGAAGTAAGTCAGCAGTTTACACTGACAAAAGCTTACACTAATTCAGAAAGTATTTTTTAACAACACATTCCACTTTAACTTCCACAAAACACACATTTTAATGAACATTTATATTCTTATATCCAGAACATGAATATATTCCTCTGATTTTTTTTTTCATCTAAAGGTCTCTATGATTTCACTGGAGCTTAAAGGAAAAACCAATCCTCACTGTCTAGGCAAATGATTACCTAGACATAAACACCAAGTGAGAGCTCCATAATCGAAATAATGTTGACAGATATCAACTAGCAATTAAGATCACACTGTTTTTTTTTTAAATTACTGAGTATTCACTTTATAAAGAAAATGTACTCTGTTAAGCAATGTACACATTCACAACTATTAGAAGACTTCTGTCAGCAACATTCCAACTCACAGGAGAATTATGATTTGTTTATTTTAATGTGATCCCTTAACAAAGGGATCTTAACAAAATAAACTCCCATGGTATTTCCTTACATAATTACAAATGCTTGATGTGATGTAATTTCTTATGCATAGTGTTTGAGTATCCCCAGAATATAAACACAGTCTACACATGGTGGATTAAAAAAAATGCTGAATTCAATAGAGGGGGAGAATATGCCAAAATAAAATCTAAGGTCTAGTTAAATAAAGATGGGTTTAGGGCACCTGGGTGGCTCAGGGGGTTAAGCTGCTGCCTTCGGCTCAGGTCATCATCTCAGGGTCCTGGGATGGAGTCCCACATAGGGCCCGCTGCTCAGCAGGGAGCCTGCTTCCCTCTCTCTTTCTCTTTCTGCCTGCCTCTCTGCCTACTTGTGATCTCTGTCTGTCAAATAAATAAATAAAAATCTTTTAAAAAGATGGGTTTAACTGTCCAGCTGCTTTAGCAAAAACATATTTAATGACTGACTAATTTGTTAAAGGCTTTAAGGTTCACTAAACACTTTAACTTTTATTTACATTTAATTAACATAAAGTACAATACTGGTTTCAGGACCAGAATTCAATAATTCATCACTTACATACAATACCCAGTGCTTATTACAATGAGTGCCCTTTAATACCCATCAAATGTCTAACCAATGCCCCACCCTCCTCCCTCCATCAACCCTCAGTTTGTTCTGTACCCTTAAGTCTCTTCTACTTTGTTTCCCTCTCTCCTTTTTATTCTTATTCTACTTCCCATATGTTCATCTGTTTTCTTTCTTAAATTCCACATATGACTAAAATTATATGGAATTTGTTTTTCTCTGATTGACTTATTTCACTTAACATAATACATATAAGCTGCATTCACATCATTGGTAAGATTTCATTCTTTTTGATAGCTGGTTAATATCCCATTACATAAACACACACACACACACACACACACACACACACACACATATATAATCTTTATCCATTCATCAGTCAATAGACATCTTGGCTCTCTCCTTAATCTGGCTATTGTTGATAATGTTGCTACAAACACCAGGTTGCATGTACCTCTTCAAATGTATACTTTCTCTCATTTGGGATACAAAAGCTGGATCTTGGGCTAGTTTTCCCAACACCATTTGTTGAAGAGACTGTCTTTTCTCCACCGGACATTTGTTCCTGCTTTCTCAAAGATGCAGTGATCATATACTTGTGGGTCCATTTCTTGGTTTTCTATTCTAATCCATTTATCTATGTGGGTAATTTTGTGCCAGTACCATACTGTCTTGACCACTACATTTTTGTTATGTAACTTGAAATCTGAAATCATGTTGCCTCCAGTTTTGTTTTTCTTTTTCAATATTGCATTGCCTATTCAGGGTCCTTTGTGCTTCCATACAAATATTAGGATGGTTTGTGAAAAATGATACTGGTATTTTGATAGGGCTTGCATTAAAGTAGATTGCTTTGGGTAGTATATATATTTTAACAATGTTTGTCCTCCCAATCCATGAGCATTGAATGCTTTTCCATTTCTTTGTGTCCTCTTCAATTTCTTTTATAACCGTTCTATAGTTTTCAGAGTACAAATATTTTACTTCTTTAGTTAGTTTATTCCTAGGTATCATGGTTTTTGGTGCAATTGCAAATAGGATTGGTTCCTTAGTTACTTTTCTGCTGCTTCATCATTGGTGGATAGGAATGCAGTGGATTTCTCCAAGTTCATTTTAAATCCTGGAACTCTGCTGAATTCATGTATTACTTCTAGCAATTTCTGGTGGACTCTTTCAGGTTTTCTACATAGAGTATCATGTTATCTGAAAATAGTGAAAGCTTGACTTCTTCCTTGCCAATTTTGATGCTTTTTATTTCTTTCTGTTGTCTGATTACTGAGGCTAAGACTTCTAGTACTATGTTAAACGGTAATGGTGAGAGTAGACAACCTTGTCTTGTTCCTGACCATAGAGGAAAAGCTCTGTTTTTACCCATTGAGGAGGTTATCACCTGTCGGTCTTTTGTATATGGCCTTTATGATATTGAGACATTTTCTACCCATCCTTACTTTGTTGATGGTTTTTAATCAATAAAGGATGGCATATTTTGTCAAATGCTTTTTCTGCATCTATTGAGATCAGTGGTCCATATCCTTTCTTTCATTAGTGTGGTGTATCACAGTGATTAATTCACAAATATTGAAATATCCCTGCAGCCCATGAGTAAATCCCACTTGATCATGTTGAATAATTCTTTTAATGTACTACTGAATTAAATTAGCTAGTATTTTATTGAGAATTTTTACATCCATATTCATCAGAGATATTGGCCTGAGATTTTCCTTTTAAGTACAGTCTTTGTCCAGTCTTGGAATCAAGGTCATGCTGACTTTTTAGAACGACTTTCAAAGTTTTCCTTCCATTTCTATTTTTTGAAACAGTTTAAGAATAGTATTAACTCTTCCTTAAATGTCTGGTAGAAGTCCAGAAGTTCTGGCCCAGGACTCCTGTTTCTTGGGAGATTTTTGATTACTGATTCAATTTCATTGCTAGTTAAGTGTCTGTTCAAATTTTCTATTTCTTCCTGTTTCAGTTCTGGTAGTCTGTAAGTTTCTATGAGTTTCTGCATTTCTTTAAGACTGCCCAGTTTGTTGGCATGTAATTTTTCATAGTATTGCCTTATAATTGTTTGTATGTCTATGTTTTTGTCTCTGAGCTCTCTTGGTCATTTGGTATTTTATCTGTTTGGTTTCTCTCTCTCTCTCCCTCCCTTTCTTCCTCCCTCCCTCCCCCTCTCTCTGATATGTCTGGCTAGTTTTCTTGGGTCTTTCCAAGTAGGAGTGCTTAGTATCATTGATCTGTCCTATTGGTTTTTGTGTTTGTTTCTTTTTTCTGTATCACTGATTTTGCTTACAATATTTATTAATAATTTCCCTTATTCTGCTGGATTTAGGCTTTATTTGCTGTTCTGTTTTTAACAGCTTCAGGTGTAAGGTTAGGGTATGTTTGAGACTTTTCTTTTTCTTGTGGTAGATTTGTATTACAATGTATTTCCTTCTTAGGACTGCCTTTGCTGCCTGCCAAAGTTTTTGTAGTGTCATGTTTTCACTTTCATTTGTTTCCACGTAATTTTTTTTTTAAATTTCTTCTTTAATTTCCTAGTTAACCTATTCATTCTTTAGTAGTCTGTTCTTTAACCTCCATGTATTTGTGGTCTTTCTGAATTTTTTCTTGTGATTGACTTCAATTTTCATAGGGTTGTGGTCTGAAAATATGCATGGTATGACCTCAAACTTTTTGCACTTCTTGAGGCCTCATTTGTGGCCCAGGATGCATCTATTCTGGAGACTGTTCCATGTAGACTGAAAAAGAGTGTGTATTCTTTTGCTTTAGGATGAAATGTGAATGTATCTGTGAAGTCCATCTGGTCCAGTGTGTCATTCAAAGACATTGTTTCCTTACTGATTTTCTGCTTAGATGATCTGATCTGTCCATTGCTCTAAGTGGGGTGTTAAAGTTGCCCACTATTACTGTATTATTATCAATGAGTTTCTTTATGCTTGTTATTAACTGATTTATGTATTTGGGTGCTCCCAATTTGGGGGTATAAATATTTATAATTGCTAGATCTTCTTGATGGTAGAATCCTTTTTTATGATATAATGTCCTTCTTCATCTCTCGTTACAGTCTTTGCTTAAATATCTAGTTTCTTTGATTATGTATGGCTACTCCAGCTTTCTTTTGACATCCATTAGCATGATAGATGTTTGTCCATCCCCTTACTTTCAACTGCAGGTGTCTTTAGGTCTAAAATGAGTCCCTTGGAGGGAGTATATAGATAGATCTTGCTTTTTTAAAAAATCCATTCTGATATGCTGTCTTTTGATTGAAGCATTTAGTCCATTTACTTTCAGAGTGATTACTAAAAGATACTAATACGTGCCACTATGTTACCTGTAGATTTGATGTTTCTGGGGATGCTCTATGTTCCTTTCTAGTATTTGTTGCCTTTTTTTTCCCCCTCTACTCCAAGATTCCCCTCTAAGATTTCTTGCAGGGCTGGTTTACTGGCCATGAACTCCTTTAGTTTTTGTTTGTCTGGGAAACTCTTTAATCTCTCCTGTTTTGAATGATAGCTTTGCTGGATAAAGAATTTGTTTGCATAGTTTTCCCATTCATCACATTGAATATAGCCTGCCACTCTCTTCTGATCTGCCATGTTTCTGTGGACAGATCTGCTGCGAATGCGATCTGTTTTCCTCTGTAGTTTAAGGGCTTTTTTTTTTCCTTTACTTCTCTCAGGAAACTTTTTTCTGTATTTTGTGAACTTGACGATTATATGCCTTGGCAATGGTCAGCTTTTGCTAGATTTAATAGGAAATCTTTTGCTTCTCGGATTTTGATGTCTGTGCTCCCTAGGCTAGGATGTTTTTAGTTATAATTGAAACAAATAAACCTTCTGTCCCCTTTTCTCTTCCTTCATGTTCTGGGATTCCTTCCAAAAGGTAGTAGCTTTTCTAATTACTGACTTGCAGTTTTTGTTCTCTCAGACCTCCAATTATTTTCTTGAGTATTCAGAATGAATGATAACTACCTAGCTGTGTTCAAAAGCCGTGACAAGCTTTGGGTCCCCCAACTCCTTTGCCATCTTAGTTCCTCCCCCAGTTCACCGACCAGTTTTTAAGTGCAGTGGTTAACAATTTAACTCTCTAACATCACAATTAGATCAACTATAAAGGAAGAGCAATAAAAGAATTTTCCCAGTGTGATCAGTAAATATACCCAGGTCTAGGCGGAAAAGGGGAAAATGACATTCTTGAACTCTGTGAGTGAACCTAATGTCTTACTCTGTCTTCTAACAGTGCTTAATTATCAGTATTTTCAAAAGCTTTATTATTCATGTTTCATCTCGCCTGAGGAAGACTAAATTATGATGGTTTCCATTCTGGCAGAATGACAAAAAGGCAACTCAAATCATGTTTACACACAATTTTGTTTCTAGTAGATGCTAAATATACTTGTTCAAATTAGTTACAACTTTGTGTAAAAATATTCATCACTACCTCATCACCACCTTCACCACCACCCCTTATACAGAAAATATCACATACACAGATTCTGGGCTGTTTTGGGATCCAAAATTCTCAATTCTTTCACTTTCTTCTTTGCAGGAAGGACCTTCTTTTCTTCTGAAGCTTCTATATTCTTTTGAACTAAAGGAAAAACGTTTATTCAAAAACAATAATGGTAATAATCCAATCACGTGAAATCAATCAGTAAGGCATATTAACTACATTAATAAAACTTATGCCAAAAATCAGTAAATGTGTTTATTTCATTAGTTCAAAGAGGATAAATATAATAATGTAGACCAATTTAGAGGTTACCCTACAAATTAAATTTCAGCACTTAAGCAGAAAAGATAAGCCAAATAGTATCAAAAATCAATTGCAGTTTCTTACCTAATGTGCACCATTCACGACTCCTTTACCAGGTATCTACAGTAGCACTGGATTTAAATATACAGTAAACTCTCCCTAATTTGGATTAATTGAGGAAAAAAGCAGTTATGCATTTATCCTAAAATATGCTAAAATTTACAATGTCTTTAATTCAGTGGAACTGCTTTAAAGTATGTAAAGTAACTTTAACTGCTAAACAGGTTGTCATATAAAAATTCCTGCTGAGATTGCTTTGATGAATAAATAGGAACCATTTGCAAGTTGCACAACTGATGAGGGAGCACAAGGCTGGCTGAAGACAAAGCAAAAGCTGGCACCTTGCACTCCCCTCTCCATCCACTCCCCCTCAGTCATATGTGTAGCATCCCTCAGGCAGCCCTGACTGCCATGAACAATAAGCAAATAGTTAACTTGCAGAGCTCACAATCCTGCTAGACAGGAGTCTCCCTTGGCTTACAAATGTCCTAAATCTCACTAACAAAGAGATTGTGACACACCACCAAAAAGTCTCCCAACTATCTTAATGTTAATGACTGGTCTAAAGACAACATTGATCCAGCTGCAAGGGCAAGGCCTCTGGTAGGCCTGGGACATCCTGGAACCTTGTAGGCCCTCTTTAGCATATGAAAACTCCATTGAAACCTCCCTTCCCCTCACCTTCCCCCAACCACAGGGTACATAACCTGCCATCCCTCAGAACCCTGGGCAGCAGCTCTTCCTGCCCACAGGTCCTGTCCCTGTGCTTTAATAAACCACCATTTTGCACCAAAGATGTCTCAAGAATTCTTTCTTGGTCATCAGCTCTGGACCTCAGCCCACCGAACCTCACCTAGGTTCTAGAACTTCATCACAACAACAGCACCATTTGCATGCACATAATTAATAAACTTCAAAGACTTGTCTTTTTTTTAACTATCTTTGTCTCCGTAACAGTTTTTAGTACTATTTGCCTTATTAGAAGAAAATATTTAGTTATGCTCTGTTCAGAAGGTAGTCTTCTAGGTCTTAACAGTTCAAAGGACCTGAAACTGTGTGAAGTAGCAGTGCCAAGGAGTGGCTTTAGCCCAGCACAACCTCCATCAGCTCTACCTCAGAACACCCACCTCAAAAACCAAACTAAAAAACAATGTAGCTATCTGCTATGAAAATGAAGCTTTATGGCAAATCCCTAAATCCTCCTATACAAAAATTCCACAGCTACTATTGTACTCAGGTGTTGGCAGTTTACTTCTAATATAAAAATGGGGTTGTAAGTAATGGGACCATTAAAAAACATGAGAAAAGTAAAGCCAACATTGTTTTTTCATTCAAATAGTGATATGCTTTTATCCCCAACTGTATG
Source organism: Mustela erminea (assembly GCF_009829155.1). Classification (NCBI taxonomy): domain Eukaryota; kingdom Metazoa; phylum Chordata; class Mammalia; order Carnivora; family Mustelidae; genus Mustela; species Mustela erminea. The sequence goes on along the minus strand of NC_045635.1, from coordinate 77,838,944 downwards.
CTGCTAAACTTCATCACTGAATCATATGACCGTAATAATCATGCTTATTACTTTTAAAAATGTAATTTCATTTTGAAGAAATCATTATTTTTATTATCTTAACTTATCTGATTTTTGTTAAAGAGATCACAAATGAGTTACTAATTTTCTTTAGAGGAAAAGCAACACACAACTACAGTACATTTTTGCTAAGCTAAGTGTTCACATGTTAGCATCTAGAAAACTTTCTATACATGTTATAGGATGCATCAAATACTGCAAGTCCATTAAGACTCTCTTTGTATTAATGGTGTAAAATACAGGAAAATTAAGTGAACTTCCCAGAAAAAATAAAATAAATTACCTGAATAATTAAGTACTAACATTTAGTTCTAAGCTTTACCACTATGACTGATATAAAGTGACACAGAGTCTAAGCAGACTACATAATAATTACATTTGAAAATCATGACCTCATGTCCAAACCATGCCCAGGTTAAGACAACTCTATTAAAAAAAATGACAGTCCAAATATCATATCCTTTGTTAATTAAAAAAAGAAGTACCTGAATCATATTTTAATTACTTCTGGAATATCAGAAAAATTTTCCCAAAGAAATAGTCAAGAAAACTGTCCTAATCTCCCAATATGCCTCAAACCCCACTATGGGAGACTAGTTAACCAAGTACATATAGGATGAAAATGCTATAGTGTAACAGATATTATAAGATTTTCTGCAAACTAACAAGACTCTGGAGTAACCCAGACATACATAATGCTCATTTTGTATGACTTCATATTTTTTGCATTTTTTTCATTAAAATATATTCTAACTTCACCCCTTCTCAAATAAACAAGTTGTTTAAAATTAAGATTAGATGTCTTAAATATCCTAAATCCTAATCTATTTCTGTTGTATAATGTAAATTGGCTTTATCTTAGGTTAAAGAAATGGTAAGACTTCCATGATTGGGCACAACTATTTTAGAATTACTAGAGCAAAGCTAGTTTAAAATAGTTCCTTAACTAAACAGCTTTTCACAAACAATAAAGTTTTTGCCATGATCAGTGAATATTAACCAGTGGCTATTACTGCCTTTGGCTTTCTTGTTTTTGAAAGCATTCCCTACTGATCACAAGCACAGGCTTAGATAAATAGAGAATTTGAAGAGAGGTAATGACATAAGAAACTTTGATCCAGATAGCACTAAAGTCTTCTTATATTAAAAATGTCTTGCTTTCAAAAAGTTTCAAAATGTTACCTATCCTAGGATGCTTTTATTGTATGTTTCAAATGCTTTAAAAAATGAAATATTCCATGATTTGGTTAAAATATGGGCAATTTAATAACTCAATTTAAGCCCAATAAACATTTCTCCAAAGAAGACACAAAGATGGACAACAGGTATACAGAAATGCCCTCAATATCATGGGGGTAATACAAATCAAAACCACAATGAGATATCACCTCACAGCTCCTTGAATGGCTCATACCAAAACCAAAACAGTGTTAATGAGGATGCCATAGAGGAATTGGAACACTTGTTCATTGTTGGTAGAAATATAAAATGATGTACCTTCTACAGAGAACACTACAGCAATTCTACAAATAATTAAAACTACAACTACCATAAGATCTACCAATCCCACTTCTGGGTATATAAACAAAAGAACTGAGACTCTCAAAGAGATACTGCACTCCCATATTAACTGTATTATTATTCACAAAACAGCCAAGATATGGAAAGAATCTAAATGTGCATCAAAAGATGAATGAATAAAGAAATGTGGTATATACATATAGTGAAATGTTACTCACCCTTAAAAAAGAAAAGAAAGAAAATCCTGCCATATATAATAAATAACACAGATGAACCTGGGAACATTATGCTACTTAAAATAAGCAAGACATAGGGTGCGGTGCAAAAATAATGAATACTGTTATGATGAAAATAAATAAATTAATTAATTAAATAAGCAAGACATAAAAAGTCAAAAACTACCTAATTATGAAGCATCTAAAATGTCAAATTCATAGACACAAAGAATGAATTGTGGTTGCCGGGGACCAAGGGAGGCGGAAGTGGGGAGTTGCTGTTCAAAGTGTATAAAGTTTCTGTTACATAAGATGAATAAGTTCTAAAGATCAGTGGTACAAAATTGTAGCTATAGTTAGTAAAAATAATACAGTACTGCGCACTTAAAAATTTGTGAGCTGGTAAATCTTATGTGAAAAGTGCTTACACCAAAAATATCATAATGTAAAAACTTAAATTATAGTGATTTTGTTATTTGAAATTATTTGAATGGAACTGAAGAGATTTTTTTTAAGTCTCAATACAAAAACTTCAGTAATTGATTTTATCATAAATGGCCCTATGGTACTCATGTTCATAATGAGGACTATAATCAAATGTGATCTTTCCATATGCAAAAGAAAAACCATATAGCGACTGGTTTTGAATCTGATGAATTGAGTGCTTAAATTGTCACTGTTAATTGAATAATAATGAAATATCATAAAATATTATCTGTAGAAAGATAATGATGTATAATAAAGACATCTGTATTATTATTAAATGTGTTAACATCAAGATATTAATTATATAAAAGTCCCATTAAGTATTCTTATATTTCCTTTTATATGTGGATTTTTATCTGCAATTATTCTACAAATTTATTTCCTTACAATTGAGGGATGCTCACTGGCATAAAGTAAACATGGCTATAATCTTTTCCTGATCTAATTTAGGCAGTTTTCATAAATCCCCTATTAATTTCTGTTCCCAGTGGGTATATACAACATGTGCCAAGATATCTGTAAGTTGTAGCAGATATTAAGATACTATAAATGGGTAACACTGAATGATTTACATAATGATAACTACTATAAATCACAATAAATTTTTATACCTACTTTACCTCAAAATTCCAGTGAGAAAGATTGATTCCTGGAGTCAGCATCAGTATTATCAATCCATTCATTTATCCAGTAAATACTTGTTGAAGACCTACTATGTGTGAGCCTAGGCACATGCATATAGACTTAAATGTCTACTCATTTTTTCTTACATAAATGGTCATATGTAAACTACGGAAGTATCTCCAAAAGATATCTAACATTTATAATTTTCTTTAACCATAATAATATAGTTCGAATGAATATATGCGTATCACTCAACAAGTTATTTTTGTTATTGAAAGTAATTTCATATTAACAAAACCTGTATCTTAAATCAGCATCAAGTGATGTACTAAATCATATTATAAGGACTATGTGGAGAAGTGAAAATATGATACTTCTTAGTAAGTGTACTCTACACAAAACCAGGATAAATAAAGCCAGTAACAGTAGCATTAAAAAACCACCTAAAAATATTTATGTAACTTTATTCATACGTAAATGTATATCCAACAAGTAAATGCCCAACTTGTTTTAGATATACTGATTTTAAAATTGTGATCTCTCTAGATAAATAAATATTTTTCCATTTGTATGCATTCCAGAAATGATTCTAACTATATGGAAATAATTTTTCATGTATTAGCTGAAATAAGTGTTAAATGTCAATAAATAATTTCATGTTAAAATGAGCTCAAGTATGAAAAGGGCAGGCAGGGAAAATCTATTATTTCTGTGTACAAATACAACTGAAAAATTCAGTGTACAAATTCAGTGTACAAATACAACTGAAAGTGGCGAAAGGAATATATATATGTATTACTTTATAAGTGATATATATGCATGTGATATATATTAATATATGTATATATACATATATATAGCACATAAAAGGGGAAAGTATAATAATAAGAACTACAACAATAACAGTGATAGTAGTACTAGTACTAACAGTAACCATGATCACAATCATCACCAAAATCAACTTTATTAAATACCTCCTCTGTCACCTTATATAATAGATACTACCATTGTCATTTTATAAAGGAGGAAACTACAGAACAGAAAACTTGAGTCATTTATCCAAGATCATGTACCAAGTAATAAAAAGACCCTCGACCTCACCAGTCATCAGGGAAATGCAAATGAAAACAACCAATGAAATACCATTTTAGAGTCATCAAATTGAAGTAACAAAAATGTCTTGTAATATACCGAGTATGGATGAGGAAGCAAAAAAAATCAGAATTTTTTTTTGTGCCAACAGTGGTAGTAAAAATTAGGATAACAAAAGAAAATAAACATTTATTAGCATCTAATACATCTAAGGTGTGCTTACCATAAGTATAACGCAATCTTTCCATTGTTGGGTCAAACAGTCAAGGAGACAAGAAAGTTAACTGCAGCAATGTTTACAACAGGACAAAAACTAGAAACAACCCACATGCCAGGGTGTTATGAAATGGATAAATAAATTGTGCTATATTCACATAATGGAATACAACTCAGCATTTATAGTGACTGTACTACAGCTAAATATTCCAGTAAGAACAGATCTCAATTACAATTCTGAATGGAAAAATAAACATCATGGAAAATGCTGTATGCAGTATAATAGCATTCATCTAAATTAAAAATGAAACAGAACAATCTTACGTATTGTTTATAAATTATAAATGTATATATATATATATATGTATATATGTGTGTGTGTGTATATATATATATGTAAATTTTAAAAACATAATAAATACTTAGCAGATTAATGACCATGTTTCTTGGGGGAGGAAAGTGATACTGGAACAAGTAAAACTCTGGAAACGTCAATTTTATCTCTAATGTTTTAATTTTTTGAAAGCAAATATCTGTAGTAAATATGATGAAATGTTACCATTTTTTCATTCAGGGAGGTTGGTACCTCGAGTGTTTTCTATATTAGCCTATGCAGACTTCTATTTTTTCAACACAAAAATAAAAATTGTATGACCAGATTTATACATATATGTATGTGTATATGTATGTATATATACACTTCATAAACTGTTAGCCTTGGCAATCGAGGGAATAAGGGTATATAGGAATCAGAAACACTAGGGGAAGGAATGATAAAAACTATAGGTAAAGATTAGTCAGTTTGGTCAGCAAGCACAATATTATTTTCAACTGTTTTTGTATCTATTCTGTGAGGATTAACATATTTGTTTATCAAATCCTGAGAGGGAAAGCTGATGCAATACGCAGTATGAGACTGCATTTCCATCTCCTCTTATGTGCCCTATATTGCATCTGTGAGGCTTCCCTTTTCTGTGTTGCCTACCGCTGTGCTCTAACTAAGGAATCCCACAGAAAGGGAGTTTCATTGTCACCTGGATTGTACCTCAAGCCATAGGAATGGCATTAACAGGAATGTTCCTGAAGTTTACAGCACATTAAACGAGATTAATGGTTCAAAGAGTGGGAATCACACATACATACTTTGTAATAATTCCCTAATTAAGGAACAAATCTTACTGGTGGTAGTTTATTTTTTTTAAACTGGTCGTAGTTTAGATAAGAACCCCCAAATCAGGAAGCACATGTTACTGCAAATTAACATCTGCATAACTAATATGATTGTATATGTGTTCATTAAGCAAATTATGGAACACTGCTAAATGTCACCAGAACACTATGTTTAACATAGTGTTAACATGTGCATAGCTAATGTTGTATATTTTCAATTGGGCTTCAATAGTTCAGAAGGTAATGTTTATTTTAGGGAGGACAAATAAAGTTAACTTAGAGATTTAGGTAGAATCTCCGTTGTTTGAAGTGGTATTTTATTTTACTTTATTTATTTTGTTTTATTTTATTTTACTAAAGACTTTATTTGACAGACACACATACACACACAGAGTGCGAGTGAGCACTAGCAGGCAGAGAGGCAGGCAGAGGGAGAGGGAGAAGCAGGCTTCCTGCCAAACAGGGAGCCCAACACGGGGCTCAATTCCCAGGACCCTGGGATCATGACCTGAGCTGAAGGCAGATGCTTACCAACTGAGCCACCCAGTCGCCCCTTAAGTGATATTTTAAACACCAAAATGGAAGCATGGTTCTTACCTCAACTGAGTATTTGACAAATAAGGTGGTGGAACTTATTCTTGCTAACCTTTAACCTTGATGAAGTACCTTATTCAAGCTTTATAGTTAATTCCTTTATTTGTAAGTTGACTCCAACTTTGTGTGTATGGACTGATATTTTTCCGGCCATTCCACACACTCAGAGGATTCCCTTATGCAAAATTTCCTAATTCATGCCACAAATCACTAAGTCCAGCAATAAATCCCAAGAGCTGAGTATGTCAAAGCTGAATGCTAAGAAACACAACAGTAGGAATTATGATGATAAAACAAGTACTGTCACGCTAATAGGATATTTCTTGTTGAGAACACTTTGGAGATTCATCATATTCAAGTTTTTCTTTTATAATGTGGTCTATTTCAGACTGGTACAAGTCGTGCACACAATTGAGTTTAATGCAAAAGCCAGTTAACCTTATGAGCAAGTCTGAACAAAATAACACTCTGAAATGTTCGCAGCCATGATTTTTCAGTCTGGGTTTCAGGCATAGCTGAACATAAGCTTGAAGGTCAGTGTTGTAGATCTCACCAAGGATTTATTCAAGTGAAGGCTCACTGGAAAACTATGTATTCCAAAAGAAGATTCTCATCTCCTGGGTATTTCTACTTGTCTAATAAGGACTATAAATTAAACACATCCTATACCATATTCCTTATCTTACACCCAAAACTTGCTCTTCCCACAGTCTTAACCATCTCAACAAATGGCAACCCAATCCTAATTGTTCAAGAAAAATATACACTGGCACCGCAGGCACACGGGCATGTACACACACCCACACACACACGCGCGCGCACACACACACACATACAGAAACGAGTTATCATTAACTCTTCCCTCTCACAGGTTACAACCCATTTTTTTGAGACATCCAGTATCTGATAACTTCTCATCATCTCCACTTCTAGTGGTTTCAAGCCACTATTACTTATAGTCTGAGTTATTGTTGTAGCCTAATAACCTGTCTCTATTCCAACTTTCCCCTTCTCCATTCTACCCTGTCAATTCACTAATTAATGTTATTCTACTGTTCAAAACCCTCCAATGGCTTCCTGCCTTATTAATAATGAAAAAAAATGTTTTCACAATAGCACAGAATTTCCTACTTCATATTTCATGTCCCTTCCATAACTATTCTGATCTCATCTTTTGCTACTTTCCTCTCATTCACTCTAGCCACACAAGCTTCCTTGCTGTTCTTCAAAAATACCTGAACAATTCCTACAGCAGGGTCTTAGCACTTGCTATTATGTCACCCCAAATATTCCCTCACTTCTTTTAGATCTTTATTCAATGTCACTTTCTCAAAGAAATCTCTTCTAGTGATGTAATTCCAAATCAGAACTCCTCCCTCCTGCCACGTATTTTCCTCCTTGCTTGCTTCATTTCTCTCAGAAGCAATTATCACCATCTGACATCAAATGTATTTTTTATTTTACTGTCTACCTTCCACTTTGATATGAGCTCTATTTTTTTAGAGATTTTATTTATTTATTTGACACAAAGAGAGAGATCACAAGTAGGTGGAGAGGCAGGCAGAGAGAGAGAGGAGGAAGCAGGCTCCCTGCAGGGGGCCTGATGCGGGGCTTGATCCCAGTACTATGGGACCATGACCTGAGCCAAAGGCAGAGGCCTTAACACACTGAGCCACCCAGGCACCCCAATATGAGCTCTATTAAAGAGAGGGATTTGTCACTGTTTTGTTCACTGTTACATGCTAAGATCTAGAATCATTCCTGGAAAAAATAGTCACTCCCACTATTTTGGAATTCATACTATATATATACTCTTATTTGTGCAAAATGATTTATGTATAATGTTATGTATTCCAGTATAGTTAATAGCAAAAGGTCAAAAGTGTTCATCTACTGCAGACAGATTCAATAAATTATGTTACACTGGGCATTGATTATAATACCAAAAGATTTGAAATAACCCAAAAGCTCATCAATAGAAGAAGATTAAACTATGAAATGTCCATTCAATGTATCACTCTGCTGCAATATCTAAGACCAAAGAAGATCTTTATAGAATGATATGGAACAATCTTCAATAAATATTGTTAGATAAAGCAACCAAGTTATACAAGACTATGCAGTACTACCATTTACGGAAAAAAAAAGAGGGAAGAATGTATGTCTTTGCTAGCATATACATAAAATGTATCTGGCAGGAAATATAAGAAATGTATTGCATTAGTTACTCCTAGGGACGGGACTGAATAGCTGGGGTACAGAGATGAGAAAAAGAAATTTCCCTGTATACTATTCTTGTACCTCTTGAACTTTAAACCATGTAAATATACTATCAATTCAAAAATGAACAGAGATACAGAGATAAGAACAAAAGGATTTCACCACTAAAGATGTCTCTAATATATGAGTGCATAGGACAAAAATGCTTTGTGGTACAAATTGGGGAAAAAGTACTTTGTGCACCAGAGGATGAAGCATAGAAATGAAGTCTAGTCTTCAAGTGGCTCCATCAATACAGTAGGAAGAATAAAGTGACACACATCAACTGGTGGCCTAGCCCTAGAGGCCTATCAGAATTTATTAGTGAAATTCAAATAAACCAAATTTCAACAACATAATGATGTGCTATGAGGAGAGGCTCAAGGATTCATTGCTTTCAACATGACTAAGGAATTCAATCTTCACAATAGTATTGTTTGATACACAGATTTCTTATCACTAGTTTCAACATATTCATTTCTTATTCATCACATAATTTATAAATGAAAGTCAAATTGCAACAAAAATATTAAAACATCTGCACACACATTCCTGTGCAGACAAAAAAAGAAAAATCAATGCTAACAGAAAGAGAACTGTTGACTATCATATCTGTAAAAATGGCTGAATTCAAAAAAGGCAATTTAAGACTTTCCATGAATAACAAACCTTACAAAGGATACTCTGAAGGTTAAATGTATAAAAATTAAGGCATATATAGGCATTATATATACAAGTAAGACTGCCCTGAAGAATTCCTAAACCAGTTAAAGAGACCTATAGAGGACTACTTCCAGCAAAACCAAGTCAGGTGTATTATTCATAGAATAGTTTTGTAATTTTTATTTCTATCCCAAGATTCATATGACCTGGAAAATACTGGGTGCACATAGTAATTAAGAGTATATATGTAACTGCCACCAGACATTCCACTGGATGGATTTCCCTTGTAACTGTGCAAGGGAGGTATTCGTATTACTCTGCTCAGGCTGCCATAAGAAAACGTCACAGACTGGGTGGCTTAAACAACAGAAATTTATTTCTCAAAGTTCTGGAGCCAGGGAATTTCAAGATCAAGGTGCTGAGAAGGTAGGTTTTATTCTGAAGGCTATTTTCTTGGCTTATAGGTGGTCACCATCTCACTCTGTGCTCACATGGCTTTCCTTTTGTGTGTATTCAGGAAGAAAGAGAGTGAGCAACGTCTGTGGTCTTATTGGATCAGGGCCCCACACTTCTGACCTCAGTTAACCTTAATTACTTGTAATATGCTGAGAGCTAGGGCTTCAATGTATAAATTTTAGGGAAACACAATGTTCAGTCCATAACAGTATCAGTATTATTACTACGTTACAATAAGGAAAGTGAGATCCCCAGGGACATTCAATAAATCTCAGAGAAAAGTTAAATGGCAGAGGTAGAATTCAATCCTAGACTGTTTGACCCCAAAGTCCATGCTATTGACACTAGGCTCTACCATTCTTCATAAATACGTAAGGAGAGTCACAGTTACCTACCACTTACTACTACTTACCGCACATTTACTATGAAATAATTTAAGATAAGAGGGTTCAGTAGAGATATTAAACATACTCCATGCTTTAATATCTCTCATAGAGTTCTTGTGTTCTAACCATATCTGTGTCTTCAAAGTTGTGGCTTCTTTTACTATAAACAGCTTGGCATCCTTGTATACTCAAACTGTAATTCTGAGTTTGGTGGTCAGTAATGCCTAATGCCTACAGGAGGTGCCAGGTGTTAATTATATTTTTAATAGTTGACAGAAGAAGATGAATAAGAGGACTAGAGATGGACCACCAACTTGGAGGATGCATTCCCACCTAGTACAGTCTTGTAAACCAATTTTTGTGTAATTTATGAATGAAGAGCTGGAGTAAGAGGCTGAGAGATTGTATCAGGAATTCAGGGGCTCAGAAGACACCAGATTAAAAAATGGTTATACACAGCACAGGCAAAAGTTTGAGGAGAAAGCCCAAAACAAAAGAACACTAGCTGATGAGTCATGATAAACTCTCCCCCATACACCCTTGGAAAGAACCAAGAAAGCTTTTGAAAATGAGTTCAAGCAAATTCTAGAATGTGTAAGTCAGAGTTTTGGATAGAGCCAGATATTTAATACTCTAGGACTTGCAGGTCATACAGTTTCTCTTGCAACTGTATGGAACTCTGACATTGTAATGTGAAGGCAGTCGCAGATAATAAATAATACAAGAATGGCAATGATTAATGCCTCTTCTATAAAAATACCTGATGGGCTACATTTGACATGCTATAGTTTGACAACCCTTGACATAACAGGTCTTCAATAAGTATCTGATAGCTTATCCCCTTCCTTTGGCAACTAAGGGCAATTTATTCTTCCTTCAATCTTCAAAAATGTAAGTAAACGTTCAACATTTTCCTTGCAAAACAGCATCTAGAAGCAACTTAATATAACTGTTGATTAGTAATCCTATTTTTGAAATACGATTTTCATAATCAAACACATTTATAAACCACATGCTTTCTTAAATGTGTCAATCCAACAGGGATCAAAGGGTTGATCCCAAATCACAACTGTCTCTTTTTTGTTCCCTAAATAGTCTCTTAGGATTGTAAGTGTACATCTAAAGTGACCACAAAAAATCAGACTTAATAGGAGGAGACAAGATGGCGGGGGAGTAGGAGGAGATGCCTTTTCAACCTATACCCTAAAGTGAGCTGATTACCTACCAAAGAAATCCGATCACCCATAAAATCAGCCTGAGATCAGAATTATACACGTTTGGATCTCTACAGGGGCAGAGGACAGCAGAGGGCAGGTAAAGCGGAGAGGGAACATTGAACTGATATCCGAAGATAAACAAAAGGGGGAGGGAGCCACCAGAGGTGACCGGTTGGAAAGTAATACTCCTAATATGAGAGTGCCCTGTGTCTGTGGACCAGCATTAACTTGGACACATGTTGAAAGCACTCAAAAAGACCAAAGGATCACGGGGAGGCAGATTGTGGGAATCGGGGCAGCTAGGGACAGGGACTTAAGTCCCCGGACCCAGGTCAGCCTCCCCTGGTGCTGAGTAAGAGAGACTGCGGCTGAGAAACCAGGTCTTGGTCCCTGAGCCGGCAGCGCGCCCAGGATTGCATGTGGTCCGGCTCCTGTGAGAGGCTGGGAGCTCTCTCACTGATGAATATGGATGCTAAGATTCTCAACAAGATCCTAGCAAACAGGATCCAACAGCACATTTAAAGATTATCCACCATGACCAGGTGGGATTCATCCCTGGGCTACAAGGATGGTTCCACATTCACAAATCAATCAATGTGATAGAACAAATTAATAAGAGAAGAGAGAAGAACCACATCGTCCTCTCAATTGATGCAGAAAAAGCATTTGACAAAATCCAGCATCCATTCCTGATTAAAATGATTCAAAGTATAGGGATAGAGGGAACATTCCTGAACTTAATCAAATCGATCTATGAAAGACCCACAGCAAATATCATCCTCAATGGGAAAAAGCTTGCAGCCTTCCCTTTGAGATCAGGAACACGACAAGGATGCCCACTCTCCCCACTCTAGTTCAACATAGTATTAGAAGTCCTAGCAACAGCAATCAGACAACAAAGAGAAATAAAAGGTATCCAAATTGGCAATGAAGAAGTCAAACTCTCTCTCTTCACAGATGACATGATTCTTTATATGGAAAACCCAAAAGACTCCACCCCCAAACTACTAGAACTCATATAGCAATTCAGTAACGTGGCAGGATACAAAGTCAAAGTACAGAAATCAGTGGCTTTCTTATACACTAACAATGAAAATACAGAAGGGAAATTAGAGAATCGATACCATTTACTATAGCAGCAAGAACCATAAGATACCTGGGAATAAACCTAACCAAAGAGGTAAAGGATCTGTACTCAAGGAACTACAGAGCACTCATGAAAGAAACTGAAGAAGACACAAAAAGATGGAAGACCATTCCATGCTTTTGGATGGGAAGAATAAAAATTGTTAAAATGTCTATACTGTCTAGAGCAATCTATACTTTTAATGAGATTCTGATCAAAATTCCACTAGTATTTTTCAAAGAGCTGGAGCAAATAATCCAGAAATTTGTATGGAACAAGAGACCCCGAATCACTAAGAAAAAGTTGAAAAACAAAAAGAAAACTGGGGGCATCACGTTACCTGATTTCAAGCTTTACTACAAAGCTGTGATCACCAAGACAGCATGGTACTGGCATAAAAACAGACACATAGACCAGTGGAACAGAGTAGAGAGCCCAAATATGGATCCTCACCTCTAGCGGTCCAATAATCTTCGACAAAACAGGAAAAAATATACAGTGGAAAAAAGACAGTCTCTTCAATAAATGGTGCTGAGAAAACTGGACAGCTATATGTAGAAGAATGAAACTTGACCATTCTTTTACACCGTACACAAAGATAAACTAAAAATGGATAAAAGACCTCAACGTGAGACAGGAATCCATCAGAATCCTAGAGGAGAACATAGGCAGTAACCTCTTCGATATCAGCCACAGCAACTTCTTTCAAGATATGTCTCCAAAGGCAAAGGAAACAAAAGCGAAGATGAACTTTCGGGACTTCATCAAAATCAAAATCTTCTGCACAGCCAAGGAAACTGTCATGAAAACAAAGAGGCAACCCACGGAATGGGAGAAGATACTTGCTAATGATAGTACAGACAAAAGGTTGATATCAAGGATGTATAAAAAAATCCTCAAACTCAACAGAGACAAAACAGATAATCATATCAAAAAATGGGCATTAGATATGAACAGACACTTCTCCAATGACGACATACAAATGGCTATCAGACACATGAAAAAATGTTCATCATCACTAGCCATCATGGAGATTCAAATTAAAACCACATTGAAATATCACCTTACAACAGTTAGAATGGCCCAAATTAGCAAGACAGGAAACAACATGTGTTGGAGAGGATGTGGAGGAAGGGGAACCCTCTTACACTGTTGGTGGGATGTGGAGAAAGTGGAACCCTCTTACACTGTTGGTGGTAGTAAAAAGAAGGGCCATCTGTACCCCAATGTTTATAGCAGCAATGGCCATGGACGCCAAACTGTGGAAAGAACCAAGATGCCCTTCAACGGACAAATGGATAAGGAAGACGGGGTCCACATACACTATGGAGTACTATGCCTCCATCAGAAAGGATGAATACCCAACTTTTGTAGCAACATGGGCGGGACTGGAAGAGATTATGCTGAGTGAATTAAGTCAAGCACAGAGAGTCAATTAGCAGATGGTTTCGCTTATTTGTGGAGCAACAAATTACAAGGAAGACAAGGGGAGTTAGAGAGGAGCAGGGAGTTGGGGGGAATTGGATGGGGAGGTGAACCATGAGAAACTATGGACTCTGAAAAACAATCTGAGGGGTTTGAAGGGGTGGGGGATGGGAGGTTGGGGAACCAGTTTGTGGGTATTAGAGAGGGCGTGGACTGCATGGAGCACTGGGTGTGGTGCAAAAACTAGGAATACTGCTATGCTGAAAAAAAATCAGCCTTAATAAAATTTTAAAAGTAGTTCATACCATCCCATCAATACCTGGTAAATGAGAGCTAATAAGGAGCTACAATGGTTGATAATTATTCACTTTGGATATGTTGGTTTATTATGGCACGTAATCTGTATTCTGTAAAAGACACGCATAAATAAGACCTCTGAAATTCATATAATACATTTCTTCTTATGTACATAAAAATATTATTGAGGATCTCAATTTGGCTTGCTGCTGGCTGAGCTCAGTGGGAAGCAACCACTGTTATGCCTTCCTGTTTTCCCCTTTCTGATTCCAACTGGTTTCAATTTTAATCTTTCAGTAGTAATTTTCTTTAGTTCAGAAACCACATCAGTATATTCTCTTAATTTAAAGGAAATTTTAGAAAAAATTTTGAGAAGGATAGAAGAGAGAGTACCTGAACTGTTCTTTTTTTTTTTTTTTTTAAAGTCAAACTTCATCTGTTGGTGACTTTCTATTTAAGACCATTTCGGAAATGTGAAAAGACATGATAAGTATAAAATTTTCAAATGAACTAAATATTATCCTGTTTTTAGGCTGAGCAGACTTATATCCCTATTTTTTCTCAACCTATCATCCTCTCTATTATGCTATGAAAAACACAGAATGACTGACATCATCTCCCTGTCCTTCCCTATGGTTTCATCTACTGGTAATCTGGATTTAAACACACCCAGAGCTACTGAAGCAGATTATCCAAATTTCTATAGGTTGGTCCTCAGGACCTATATCTCTTAAAAAAACCCCAGGTAATTCTGGATATTGGGAAAATTTCGACCAATAGCTCCATGGCATATAACATCAATAGCTCAATAAATACTCTTCAAACTGAAAAGTGGAAATAGCATCACTAGTAAACCAAGGATGTCCTCTTTGTAATTTCTTCTGAAGTTAATAATCTAACACTAAGGCAATACTTGGTCAGTGACAGGGCACCTAGTGTGACAAGTAAAGAGCTTTTAAGAGAAAGCAAAGGAACCTCAACACAACTCTGTTTATTTTAAAATAAACTATCAATTAGATATCTTCCTTGAGGGCAAGAATCTCACATAGAATTTTTAGGAATAAATAAGAATATATTTCATCTACCAATTTAAAATATATATACAAATAATGCACACTAATATTAACGTTAGAAATTATTGTCACTGTAGCTTTTTATAGGTCTAACTGTCACAATGCAAAGAGAAAAGAAAAAAAAATGATCTTCTATTGAAAAGGAAAACAAGGAAGGCTGGGAAGATGGAGAAGCAGGAAGACCATAAGCTTGCCTTATTCCAGAAATACAAACTGATAACCCATCAGAATAAATAACCCAGAAAAACACCCACAGACCAGCAAAACAGACTCCACACCATGCATAAGAGGCCACATCAAAGAAAACAGTAAGGGCTGAGGCATGGTCTGACAGGTAAATGGACACTGTCTAAGATCTGGCGGGAGCCAGTGGCATCATCAAGAAGGACAAGAAACATACTATCATATCAGAGAGACTTCAAGGGGATGATAAATCCCCATAACATCTGGCTCTAAAAGCAAGAGGGGCTGAATTTCATGAGTTCTTATAACCAGCAGGACAAAAACAAAAACAAAAAACCCCTGAACTTTTTAAAATCAGCAGGCCTGGCTCTGGAAGAATCTGGAGAGCATTATGAAGCAGAGTCCCTGCCCTTAGATACAGAACAACAGACAGCATGTGGAGATAAAGCATAGAAGTAGCAATTTGAAAAACATCTGTAGCATAAGGGAGGGAGATTTAGTTACTCATCTCAGAGCATTTCCCTGAGAGGCAGGGATTGCAGGGAGACCCTCCAGGAACAAAGGAGCTGGCAGGTGCCATTTCTCTCCCCGACCTGTGAACATAAACACATGGCCAATTGTGGAAATCAGGGCCGTTCCAACACTCCCTAACTTATTTGCATTTACCAAGCCCCTCCTATACACGTCCATGGATCCACCCTTCCCAGTCACATTTTCCTCAATGTCTGCACTCTGGAGCCCATCCCACAGAAAACCTGCATAAACCTGCCAACAGTATCTCTATGACCCATCTGTTTTGCAAGGCCTCTATTACAGCAGTGGCAGCAGGTCTCATTATCCAAGCAGACCAGTGTGCACCTTGTTAAAACATGCCATACCAGGTAACAAATACTCAACAGGCAAAGAGATCTTCCGTAGACAAGTAGACTGAAGATAAAAGCAACCAACACACAACAACAGGGTTCACACGACACAGAGCAGATATTCCCTAAGTGTCAGGTCCTACTGGAACAGTCGATACTGGACTGCAGGACATTACAAGATATCATCATAAGGCTATCACCTATAAGAACAGGAGACACAGCTGATTTTCCTAACACAGAAACAGACAAAGAGTTAAACAAAATGAGGAGACACAGGAATATGTCCCAAATCAAAGAATAGGACAGGGCCAGAGACTTAAGTGAAATGGATATAAGTAATATGCCCAATACAGAATTATACATAATGATTATAATGATACTCACTGGACTTAAGAATGGAGGACATCAATGAGGCCATTAACAAAGAGATAAAAGAAATAATCAGAGATGAAGAACACAAAATCAAATTAAAAATATACTTGATGAGATAAAGAGCAGGCTAGAGAAAGCAGATGAATGAATTAATGAAAAAAAAGCAGAGAGAGAGATAAAAGGGGCAGAATATTTATTTGAAAATATAACAGCAGAAAAATTCCTGAATTTGGAGAAATAATATCTAGATCCAGGAGGCACAAAGATCTCCCAACAAAATCACTCCAAGGAGGTCCACGCCAAGACACAAAGAAATTAAAATGGCAAAAAGAAGTAATAAAAAAATGAAAACAGCAAGAGAAAATAAGATAGTTACATACAAGAAAAACTCAATAAACCTATCAAGGGATTTTCAGCAAAAACTTTATAGGTCAGAGGGGAGTGGCACAATATATTCAAAGTGCTGAAAGGGGAAAACCTGTAACCAAGAATACTTTATCCAGCAAGGCTATCATTCAGAATAAGAAATATAAAGAATTTTTCACACAAACGAAACCTAAAGGAATTAATGGGCACCAAATCAGCCATATAAGAAATACTAAAGATGATTCTTTGAGTGAAAAGTAAAGACCATTAAGTGAGAGTATGAAAAGTAGGCATCTCAAAAGCAGTTAAAATACTTATATCTATTATATCAGTCAAGGGATTCACAAAATAAAAGAAGGTAAATTATGACACCATATACCTAAAATGTGGGGGGTGAAGAATAAAGAATGAGTTGAAAAGTAAGTGAAAATCAATTTAATATACACTATGTGCAGAAGATGCTATAAATAAACTTAATGTTCACCAAAAATCAGAAGCCAGTAATAAACATGCAAAGAATAAACAGAAAAGAATCCAAGTATATCCCCTAAGAAAGAAAGCAAAGCATGAAGGAGAGCAAGACAAGAAAGAATCAGAGAAAAACTACAAAAGTAACCCCAAAACAAGTAATGATATGTCAATAAATACATATCTACCAATAATTATTTTGAATGTTAATGGACTAAATATTTGAATCAAAAGACAAAAGGTGACAGATTTAAAACAAACAAACAAACAAACAAGACCCATCTACATATTGTCTTCAAAAGACCCAGTTCAGACCTAAAGACACCTGTAGATTGAAAGTGAGGGGATAGAGAAACATCTTTCATGGAAATGGATGTCAAAAGAAAATGAGGGTGGATATACTTACCTTACACAAAACAGACTTTAAAACAAAGACTATAACAAGAGACAAAGAAGGATATTATACAATGATGAAGCAGAAAATCCAAACAGAAGGTATTACAATAGTATTCATGCACCCGACATGACAGCACCCAAATACATAAAACAGATAATAACAAATATAAAGAAACTAAATGACAGTAAGATAGTAATAATAAAAACTTCACCACTCTATTTGCAAAACTGTCCCCCCATTGGGACAGATCATCTAAATAGAAAGTTAACAAGGAAACTGGCTTTGAATGACGCACTGGACCAGATGGACTTAGATCTATTCAGAACATTCCAATGTTTTCCAGAACAGATCACATATTTGGCCACAAAACAAGTCTCAGCAAATTCAAAAAGATCAAAGTCATACCATGCAACTTTTCTGAACACAATGCTATGAGACTATAAATCAACCACAAGGAAAATAATCAGGAAAGAGCACAAATACATGAAGGTTAAATAATATGCTACTAAACAATGAATAGATTAACCAGGAAATTGAAGAAGAAATTTAAAAAAGAAAACCAATAAATCAGAGAGGAAATACAAAATAGTAACACAAAGAAAGAATGGCCAATTAAGAGAACAAAAAGAACAATGAAAATATGTGAGAAACAAGGGAGAACACTGTCCCCACAGTGCAAATGGAAAATATTTTGACAGATAAAGGCATCAAGGTCAAGCATAGTCTAAGTCCTGGAAAAAAAAGAAAAAAGACTAGAAAAAAATAGCCCATTTGCAGACCATACAGAGCAATTTTGACAGAGCAATGATAACAGAAACTGTACTATAGGACATGAGGAAGAAGTGAATAGAAATAGTAACAAGTATTCACTTGAAAAGTTTAGCAGGAAAAATAACAATATAGTATGAAGGAGACAGAAACAAAGTGATTGAATCTCAACTTTGTGTAAGTTTGCCTATTATAAGAAGGCACCTGA
The DNA here is from genome assembly GCF_009829155.1 of Mustela erminea. Taxonomy (NCBI): domain Eukaryota; kingdom Metazoa; phylum Chordata; class Mammalia; order Carnivora; family Mustelidae; genus Mustela; species Mustela erminea. The sequence goes on along the minus strand of NC_045635.1, from coordinate 77,820,439 downwards.
TTGTCAAACTAAAGAGCAGTTTTTACGTCCAAAATGATTTCAGAACAAACCAGCATATGGTGATTAAATGAACAAGATCAAAAGAAACACTGCAAAAGAGGTTATACTGTTCAACGACCCATATTGTATCAATATCTATAATGGAATGAGACAAGATGATACAATGGCCTAAAGCTTCCTGGAATCACTCCTTAACAGAATCAGCCAGGAAAAGAGAATCCATAGACAGTAAGGAAGTACAACACCCCCTTCTGATTGATGAGAAAATAGCATTTTCCAGTGTCATTGGAAAACAAAAACAGTATGTAGCAATACCAACAGAAGTAGACTGGAAATTACTGCTTAAAGAGCCAAATGCTGGGGCGTCTGGGTGGCTCAATGGGTAAGATCTCTGCCTTCAGCTCAGGTCATGATCTCAGGGTCCTGGGATCCTGAGCATCAGGCTCTCTGCTCCACATCAGGCTCTCTGCTCAGCAGGGGGCCTGCTTCCTGCTCCCCCTCTGCCTGCCTCTCTACTTGTGATCTCTCTCTCTCTCTCTCTCTCTCTCTCTCTCTCTGTGTCAAATAAATAAATAAAATCTTTGGGGAAAAAAAGCCCAAATGTTCATACAACAATCATGGTCCATAAGGTCCTGTCAACATCTACGGTAAAGAAACACATTCAGTCAATTTGAGTGAACAAATGAGCAGAATTGGTATGTTCAACATTAAATGTTCCAGAAGCAGCAGCCTATGCCATTTTTATTGGAATACAAAATATACTGGAAAAAAAACTGCTCATGAAGTTTAAAGCACTATTAATTCTCCTATCAAGATTAAATTAAAGTGTGAAGTGCTAATCTAGAACATTAGCTGAAGCAAATAAACTGGTTTACACCCAATTACCTATGGTGTCCTGAAGCTGTGAAATCTGACAATATGCAGACCTAATGGTAGCTACTAAAACTTCCCTCTACGCTGAGTACAGGTGGTCCAGCTAGGTGCCCTAACAAGACAGCAGGTGGCTTTCTCAACTTACTCACTGCTTCTGTAGTTTATTAAGAGAAAATATTCAGATGAAAGAATATAATTTGCCAGGCTAATTTCATGACAAAAGCATGCTGCCTCAAACAATTTCAATACAATACAATTTAAAAAATAGTTAGCTTCCAAGTTGGAAGCAAGGTGTTACCCTAGGAAGAGAAGGAATTCCAGGAAATAGTCATTGACCTTAAGAAACCTAATATAAAAACATGATTGCCAAATTAACATCTTAATTAAATTTTTGTTTTAAATTTTATTTAAAGATTTTTTTTAAAAAATTCATTTATTTGACAGACAGAGATCACAAGTAGGCAGACAGGCAGGGGTGGGGGGAAGCAGGCTCCCCGTGGAGCAGAGAGCCTGACGTGGGGCTCGATCCCAGGACCCCAAGATCATGACCTGAGTAGAAGGCAGAAGCTTTAACCCACTGAGCCACCCAGGCGCCCCTGTTTTAAGTTTTATTTAAAAGGCGACTGCCTATACCCCTATTTCTCTGTAAGTCATGCATGAATTACCATTTAGTAGTAATCATGTCGATTATCATACTACCTCGTATTGAAAAAGCGCCTGAGATTGTACATCTTCATCTCAATTATCATAATAATTCTCCAAGGTAAATATCCTATTCTTGACTATACAAAAATTCAGGTTCTGAGCACTGGAGTAACTTTGTCCATCTAAAGGCATAAACCTTGGCTACAAACCAAGATCAGTATAGTTTTCAACAGGAAATATAATTCTGTATCATTTCATTAAGTGAACTAACAGGTATAAAACATGAAGCAGAGTGACTAGCACTTAATAAGAACCTCCAATAAATGCAATTTCCATTCAATGGCCCGCAATGATAATGTTACAAATAGTACCCAACATGCAGTCTAATCAAATGAGTTATACAAAGACATGGGGTTCTGTAATTTTATAGGTAAAGACACCAGATATACCAAATTCTAAAACTAAAGATGATAAAGAAAAAATCTAGTTTAATAAAAATAATAAAAATGAATCACTGAGTATGTCCACAGACATATTTAATCGTAATTGAAGCATGATGCAATGACTTCACTGTTTCCCAAAGACAAGGGTAATTATTTACTGGCAGTTTTCGGGGGTAACCTTCTAATGCATATGGTCATTATCATTTTCAAAATAAAGAATCTCAGTAAGAATTTTCCTTAAGTAATTGTAGTAATTAATAATCCACAGTAAGAGGACACACTAGAAAGATAATATAAAACCTAGCCTTCTACACAAAGTAGAATGAAATATCCCCAGCATAAAATGCCTTTGAGGATAAGTTACCTCTCAGCAAAATAAAGAATGTCAAAATAATAACAAAAAACCGGTCAAATACATAAGAGAGAAGACAATGCATTTTCAGCAATTATTAAATGCTAGAGTTTACCACTACATAAATGCTCTTACAGCTACAACCTCTATATGTGGCCACATTGAAACCTTTTAAAGCATGTAATCAATGGGACTAGGATACACAAACACACCTAAAAAAAAATACTTTGAATAGCACACTAGAAAAATGAGCACCATTCTATTAGATAAGACATGAATCAAGAAGTATTTGCTCTTTGTTCTCTTCATACTTTCCTAAAAATTGTCCTGTTGTTTAAGATCTGAGTTTTAACTTTTTGAGGAAACTCCTTATTGTTATCCAGAGTGGCTGCACCAGTTTATATTCTGATCAACAGTGTAAGAATATTCTGCATCCTCGCCAACACTTGATGTTTTATATGCTATTAATTTAAGCCACTCTGACAAGAGTGATGGGATATTTCATTGTAGTTTTGATTTGTTTCCTTGATGATGAGTAATGCTGAGCATCTTTTCATGTGTCTGATGGCCATCTGCATGTCTTCTCCGGAAAAAGTCTCTTCAATTCTTTTGCCCATTTTGTAATTGGATTATCTGTTTTTTGGATGTTGAGATAGATGAGTTCTTTTAGATTTTGGATAATAACCCAATATCAATATCGTCTTTGCAAATGTCTTTTGCCATTCCAAAGGTTTCCTTTTAGTTTTATTGACTGTTTCCATTGCTGTGCAGGAGGTTTTTTAAATCCGGATAAAGGCCCAATAATTCATTTTTGCTTTGGTTTGCATTATCTCCAGAGACGTATCTAGTAAGAAGTTACTATGGCTAATGTCAAACAGATTGCTGCCTGTGTTCTCCTCTAGGATATGATGGCTTCCCTTCTCACATTCAGGTCTTTCTATCCATTTTGAAGTCACTTATGTGCATGCAATAAGAAAGTGGTCCACGTTCATTCTTTTGTCTGTCACTGCCCAGTTTTCCCACCACCATTTGTTGAAGAAACTGTCTTTTTTCCATTGAATAACCTTTTTTGCTTTTCTGAAAATTAGTTGACCATACACTTGTAGGTCCATTACTGGGTTTTCTATTCTGTTGCATTGATCTATATATTCGCTTTGGTGCCAACACCATAATATCTTGATCACAACTGCTTTGAAATTTAACTTGAAGTCCAGAATTGTGATGCCTTTAGCTTTGCTTCTCCTTTCCATGATTGCTTTGGCTATATAGGGGTACTTTGCAGTTCCATACAAATTTTATAAGTGTTTGTTCTAGCTCTCTGAAAAATGCTTGTTGTATTTTCGTAAGTATTGCATTAAATATGTAGACTGGGGTAGGTATAGATATTTTAACAATATTTGTTCTAATACATGAATGTGGGATGTTTTATCATTTCTATCATGTTCAATTTCTTTCATAAGTGTTCTATAGTTTTCAGAGTACAGATCTTTTACCTCTTCAGTTATATTTATTCCTAGGTATCTTACAGTTTTTGTTTTTGTTTTTTTTGTGCTATTATAAATGGGTTCTGTTCCTTGACTCCTCTTTATGCTGCTTCTTTATTGGTGTGAAGAAATGCAACAGATATCTATACACTGATTTTTGATCCTGGGACTTTACTGAATTCATCTATCAGTCTTAGCAATTTTTTGGTGTAATATTTTGGGTTTTGTACCTACAGTGTCATGTTGACTGTGAATATTAAAAGTTTGATTGCTTTCTTGCCAATTTGGATGCCTTCTATTTCTTTTTGTTTTCTGATTGCTCAAGCTAGGACTTCCAGTACTATGTTAAATAGCAATGGTGAGAGTGGATATCCCTGTTTTTTCCTGCCCATAGAGCAAAAGCTCTGATTTTCCCCCATTAAAGAGAATATTCACTGGTCTTTCATATATGACCTTTATGATGTCGAGGTAAGTTCTCTGTATTCCAATATTGTTCAGGTTTTTTTTTTTAATAAAAAATGGATGCTTTTTTTATTAAATGCATTTTCTGCATCTATTGAGAGGATTATATGATGCTTAGCTTTTAATCCCACCTGATGATGTTGAATGATACTTTCAATGCACTGTTGGGTTCAATTTGCTAGTATTTTGATGAGAATTTTTGCATCCATGTTCATCAGGGATACTGGTTGTAGTTCTCTTTCTGAGTGAGGTCTTTGGTTTTGAAATTGAGGTAATGCTGGCCTCATAGAATGAAACTGGAAGTTCTCCTTCCATTTCTATTTCTCAGAACAGTTTGAAAATCGATATTAACTCTTCTTTAGATGTTTGGTAGAATTCCCCTGGGAAGCCATCTAGTCCTGGAATTTAGTTTAGTTGGGAGATTTTTCATTACTGATTCAATTTCTTTGCTGGTTATAGGTCTCTTCAAGTATTCTATTTCTTCCTGTTTTAGTCTTGGTAGTTTATATGTTTCTAGAAATTTAGCCATTTCTTCCATATTGTCCAACTTGTTGGCATATAATTTTTCATAATATTCTCTTCAAATTACTTGTAATTGTGGTGTTGGTTGTAGTCTCTCCTCTCTAATTTGTGATTTTACTTTCTGTGTGTGGTTTTTATTTTTTCTCTGTTCTTTTTGAGAAGTCTGGATAGAGGTTTATCAATTTTCTTAATTATCTCAAAGAACCACCCCTGGGAATGACTGATCTGTTCTACTTGTTTGTTTCTCATTTATGTCTGCTCTAATCTTTATTATTTCCCTTCTGCTGGCTTTATGATTCATTTGTTGTTGTTCTTCTAGTTTCTTTAGCTGTAAGGTTAGGTTGCATACTGAGAATTTTCTTGCATCTTGAGGTACACCTATATTGTTAGATACTTCCCACTGAGGACTGCATTTAGTGCATTCCAAAGGTTTTGGAGCACAAGGTTTCCTTTGTTTTGTTTTTTTGAACCACAAGGTTTTCATTATCAGTTGATCCATGCTTTTGGGTTTTGTTTTGTTTTTTTTAATTTTTTAAATTTCCTGGTTGACCCATTAATTCCTGATGTTCTTTAAATTCCATGTATTTCTGGTCTTTCCAATTTTTTTCTTGTGGTTGACTTCAAGTTTCATAGCATTGTGGTCTGAAAATATACGTGGTATGATCTAAGACATTTTATACTTGTTGAGGCCTGATTTGTGACCCAGTATGTGATCTGTTCTGGAGAATGTTCCATGTTCACTTGAAAAAAATGTGTATTCTGCTGCTTTATGATGAAATGTTGTGAATATATCTGTGAAGTCCATCTTGTACAGTTTGCTATTCAAAGCCATTGTTTCTTTCTTGATATTCCGCCTGGATGATCTGTCCGTTGATTTAAGTGGGGATTGAAAATCTGCTATTACTGTATTACTATCAATGGGTTCCTATACATTTGTTGTTATTTTATATATATATGGATACTCCTATGTTGGGGGCATATTTACAATTGTTAAATCTTTTTGAATAGACTTCTTCAATTATGATATACTGCTCTTCTTCATCTTACAATCTTCAGTTTAAAATCTAGTTTTTCTGATATAAATAAACTACTCTGGCTTTCTTTGGACATCCATTTGCATGATAAACGGTTCTTCATCCCCTCACTTTAAATCTGCATGTATCATTAGGTCTAAAATGTGTCTCTTATAGGCAGCATATAGACAGGTCTTTTTTTTTTTTAATCCATTTTGATACCCTATTTCTTTTCACTGGAGCATTTAGTCCATTTATATGCAGAATTATTATTGATAGACATGAATTTGGTATCATTTTATTACCTGTTTTGTTGTTATTTCTGGAGACTTTCTCTATTCTGTTCTAGACTGTTTCAATTTTGGTCTTTCTCTCCCACTCAGAGTCCCCTTTAATATACCTTGTGCACATGGTTTAGTGGTCACAAACACCTTTAGTTTTTATTTGGTAATCTCTTTATCTATTTCTATTCTGAATGATACACTTGTTGGATAGAGTATTATTGGCTGCATATGTATCCCACCCAGCATGCTAAGTATATCATGCTAATTGCGCTGGCCTGCCAAGTTTCTGTGGATAAGTCTGGTGCTAACCTTATTCATCGTCCCTTGTAAGTTAGGGATTTATTTTCTCTTGTTGCTTTAAGAATTTTTTACTTATCTCTGTATTTTGCAAAAATAACAAGGATACGTTTTGGTGTGCCCTCCTTTTGTTGATTTTGATGGGAGTTCCCTGTACCTCCTGCACTTTGGTGTCTGTTTCCTTCCTCAGATTAGGGAAGTTTTCAGCTATAATTTCCTTAATTAAACCTTCAGCCCCTTTATCCCTCTCTTCCTCTTCTGGGACTCCTATAATACGAATGTTATTACATCTTATGGAGTCACTGAGTTCCCTAAATCTATATTCATGATCCAGTATTTTTCTTTCTCTCTTCTTTTCAGCTTCTTTTCCATAATTTTATCTTCTATATTATTTATTTGTTCCTGTGCTTCTTCCATCCTTGTGGTCCTTACATCCAAGTGTTTCTGCATCTCAGTTACTGCATTTTTTATTTCAGCCTGACTAGATTTTATGTCTTTTATCTCTGCAGCAAGGGATTCTCTGGGGTCTTCTAAGTTTTTCTCAAGCCCAGCCATATTATTGCTTTAAATTCTGGATCCAGCATATTACTTGTATCTGTTTCAACAAAATCCCTGGCTGTGACCTTTTCTCGTACTTTCTTTTGGGATGAATTCTTCTGTCTTGGTATTTTGTCTAGGTCTCTGTCTTCTTCTCTGTGTTAGGAAAGCCTGTTATTTTTCCTGTTCATGATACTACTGGCTTTATAAAGAAGAGGTCATATATTGTCCAGGGACTGGTGCCTTAGGAAGTGTCTTTGGCATATGCTGTCTGCACTCTGCTACTGTCTTTTAGCTGCTCTTTCCCTCAGGCCAGTTCTCTGCAGTTTCTCCTTTGCTGCAGTAGGGAGTGTTTGGACCTTTATCATAATGTGGTTTTAAGCAGGTATGCTCCAATCTGCTTGTTAAGAGACCTGAGGCTATTTCCATTAGAACCGAAGTACTGCAGAATTCTATAGTCAGCTACCATGGTGTGAGTGGCGGGAAGGGTTTGTGTTGTTCTAGGGAAGGGTCCAGCTCCACCTGGACATACAATCTGGAGAAAAATAGCGCTTACAGAGTGTGGGGGGGAGGGCTATGTGTAAGTAGGTTTATGCTGCCACTGTTAGTTCTGTGCTGCATACTGAGTAAAGTTTATGCTGAAGTGCTGGGGAAGAAAAAAAAGCACTCACATGCTCTTTTGTTCCTGGAGGCAATGCCACTTCTTCCAAATGATCTTCAAGAAAGGAATTATCTTTCCTAGTACATTCCAGGCAATCCCATGCTTTTTATACCCCAGGCTATCTGCCCTTCTTCTCCACAGTAGCAATGTAACATCTGTTGGGCACCACACCTGCCATTGCCAGGTACCTCCAAACTCCAGTTTCCACAAAAATCAGTGCCTCTCATTTTCCTAGTCAACGGCTGTGGACAAGTGTTTTCCTTGTGGGATCCCGTGTTCTACTCTGTCTCTCACCTCTGTGAAGGACAAGAGCCTACTCCCCTCCACAGGACCCATAATTCACTTCTCCCCCAAATCACATCTCTGCACCTCCTACCACCCACGATGCGGGCTCTTCTCTCCCTCTAGTTCTGCAGTTTGGTCTGTCAGCCCTCAGATCAATTTCTTGGGTATTCAGAATGATTTGATATTTATCTAGCTGAGTGCCAGGAACCAGGCAAGACTAGGGTCCTCCTACTATCCTGCTATCTTAACTCTTCCTCTGAAAAAGTTTATTTTATCTCAGTATGTTAACAAACATAAATTGTGTTAGATAAATGTTTTTTCATAATAATTCCATAGATAAAACACCACGACAGATACCACATTCTGAAAAAAACCTCAAATGACTAAGTTGCTTGCCAAGTCTAATCCTACAAAGTTCAAGACAAGAATAATCTTATAATAGCCTGATTTATTAGATTAAGAACATCAAATTCCTATATATAGGCTGGAAAGTAAATGTGCAATGAGATCAATATCAACAAAGTATTCAAGAGTATTTTTGTTCATCTCAATGTTTAATTATACTCTGTTATAAACCAAAAACAGAGGTATACATTCAATTCTATGAACAATGTGGATTTAACAAGTGAATTCTGAATCCATACTTAAAAGCTGTATGACTTCAACCAAAGTAATTATCTCTTCAAATTCTGTTTCTCCAACTGCAATTTTGAGATAAAAAATAATACCTGTAACATGAAAGGAATCTGCTAGAATTAAATGAAGACTCTTAGATAAATTCATCTGGAACATTACGGAGCACATTCTAAATGTTCAGCACTCAGCAAGAATCCTTTTGCTATCTTGACTGTCATGTATTTACTGCACCTCTCTCAAGTGAGTATCCCTAAGGTCGAATATGTTGCATTAAAGTAAAGAGCAGTCACACAAACAGTCTCATGACCCATCTTTGGTCAGTCAATTCTCTTCTCAAAAGTAGCCTAAAACTGAAATGAAGAAATACTGTGCTTTTTGACCCATTCAAAGTTGGGACTGATAGAATGATGGTTATTTCTAAATGTGCTCCTATTCCTATTCTATTTATTACCACCACACTGCCAGCTTTCTGTACCGCTTTATACACACTTCATGTATATAAAGGTGTGCGTTAGTATTGTGGGCAACCATAAAGCAGTGAACATGGTAAGTGCTGTACAGAGCCTGTTTTTCTGCTACATGGCATGTAGCCCCATAACCTATATACAAATAATCTGTTTCTTTCTTTCTTTTTTTTTTTTTTTTTGGTGGGGGCGGGGCAGAGGGAGAGGGAGAGAAAGAATCCTCAAGTAGACTTCCCACTGAGTGTGGAGCTCAACATGGGACTCTATCTCATGACCCTGAGATCATGACCTGAGCTGAAAACAAGAGTCAATCACTTAACAAACTGACCTACCCAGGCACTTCACAAATAATTAGTTTCTTAAAAGTATTCCATAAAATATTTTAGCAATTTTTGTTCTACTTTCACATCTCAAACACACTGACTTTTTTTCAAGAATACTGACTTCAGTGGTAGGTTCTAAGATGTCTATAAACACAAAGCACATGAAAAATGTTACTGAAGTCAAATATAAAATAAAATATTAACATTGTGTATTTTACATAAAATCTAGCCATACATTTAACCAAGCAATCATGCTGTAATCTTTTGACAGGGGTGAGAGTGGGGAAACTAAGATTAATTCGTCAAATTTAGGGTCTTTAATGATTGCAAAAATAGGTTTAAATTCTAGGTGTTCCTAGGCTAAATTTCAAATCTAAAAGTAATAAAAATATTGTGTAAATTGAGTGAGTATTCAAATGGATATTATAATTCTGGATTTTTGTTTATCAACTGGAGTTAAGTCTAATTTTTAATATTGTTCTTCCGAACACTTCTCTGGTTCCCCTTCCCACGAGCCTTAAACAAACTTGAAACAAATGAATTCCATTCTCTCTCTAAATCCTTCCTCATGACTGATGATTTCTTTGGTAAAGACATCTTAGAGCCCCCCTGCCAAAGAACTGAATCCAAGCTTATCAAGTCTAGCTAGAGGCATTAATGTATAGTAGAAAGTGTTCAGATCATCTTACTTAAAATAGCAAAATGATAAAGTATATCTCTGATTCAAGATATTGAGGTCAAACAACTTGTTAATTCAATTAACTGTTTAGAAGAAGGATAGCTACCATTTCCACCATATTTGATACTTTGTAAAAAACAGATCCATTTCATTTGGTCATAATATTTTATGATACGCATTTTTTCTTTGCTCTAGATGTTGAGTCTACATAGAATCAAAAAGTTAGAACACTACTTTAAAATTCTTTATACGAAGTAACTTCTGAATTTCTCTTCATTAACTTCATACAAAAATCATTCCCAATAATGAAGACATACCATATATCAAGATAACTTATATGAATGTATTCATATTTCACGCTAATTAGTCCCTGTACATTCAATCTCTTTCTCTGGTGTGTCCAGTACATGTGTCTTCGTCCTAGATTGCTCATTAAATCTGCTATAGTTCATCTAAGCACTGCATCACTGTAACTGTATCAGACATTTCAGAATCTGAGGTCTGTGATTCCTTCCTCTTGTGTATTTCTTACAAAATCTTGCAAGCAAGGCTCCGGTAGTGTTATAGAAATAATGCATACTATAGTCAATATGTTCTGTAAGTGTATAAACAAGGTTATCACAAAGGTAGACTGCTACCCCCAATGCCTCCGGTGTTCATGCAGGTAATATGCCCAGTATCTGACAAGGTGTGAGAAGTAGCAATCCTTGTTCTTTTTAATGGAGACCTCTGAGACCAAGAGTGTCTAGAAAACTACCATGCTCACTGTTACCATGCTCACTTTTAATTTAGTTTTCCTAAATTACTGTACATCCAGACCCCACCCACACACACCTTTTTTTTTAAAAAAAGTTAAGTAGTAGTGGTAGTAATTACAATGGTAATATATTCCTACCTGAACTATAATGTTCTGAATCTAGTTCTATCTAAATGACAGAAGGAGGTTATGTTAAAATAACATAGTGGTGCAGGAGTCTCAATATGGATTAATTTTTAAATCACTACATGGCAGTAGTTTGATTTCTAGAATTTTCATCCTATCTTATAAAGAACATTAATGGAGGATGAAGTTTTTAACTTTTCTTTCACTTCTTTACTATTCCAAGTTACAATATTTTGCAGACTTGACAATTCCACATTGATTTTCAGTTTCCCCCCTTTTTTTCCTTTGATACTTTAGGCTAACAACATTAAAAAACTTCTATCCTGTATATATCATACTGATTGTTTTAAAGACCAATCTATGTGATGCATGTATTTCTACTCATAATACATTTAAAACTGTTAATTATCTATATATCAATAATGAATGTGGACTGCAATGCTTATTGGAATAATTATATTCTATTTTCTTATTGACTTTCAATTTTTTTTAAGATTTTATTTTTAGGGGCGAATGGGTGGCTCAGTCATTAAGCGTCTGCCTTCAGCTCAGGTCATGATCCCAGAGTCCTGGGACAGAGCCCTGCACTGGGCTCCCTGCTCAGCAATAAGCCTGTTCTCCCTCCCCACTGCCCCTGCTTGTGTTCCCTCTCTTGCTGTGCCTCTCTCTGTCATATAAATAAATAAAATCTTTTTTTTTTTTAAAGGATTTTATTTTTAATCTTTACACCCAATGTGGGACTCAAACTTATAACCCTGAGATCAAGAGTCACATACTCTATTGACTGAGCCAGCTGATGCCCCACTTTTTTTTATTTACTTTTTAGATTCTAATTCCATATATGAACACTTCTGACCAAATGCTACCTGGCCTGTACTCTTTTATTTTTTTGTTTCTAGTAGTAATAAAAGTATATGCCATTAACTTTAATTTACAAGACCATATCACAGTCTAAGACATGCATACCAGACCAAATGCCTACTCTATAAAAATTAACCAAATTAGTAAATTTAGAATTTCTGTAATTTAAATTAGAAATTCCTATTAAATTGGCAATAATCTGCAATAGAAGGTAAAGGTAATAAAAAGTTTACTTAAGACATTCCCAGATGATGGGTGCCTTAGTGGCTCATTTGGTTAAGCATCTGCCTTCAGTTCAGATCATGATCCCGGGATCCTGGGATCAAGCCCCACATCACACTCCCTGCTTGGTGGGGAGCCTGCTTCTCCCTCTGCCTTCTGCCACTTGCCCTGCTTATCTTCTCTGTCTCTGGTTCACTCTTTCTCAAAAAAACACCAAGGAAGATATTTCCAGTTGCTAGGGCAGTTCCTTTCATGACATTTATCAGAACAACTTTTGATATATAATGCAAGGAGTTGACATTAAAACGGCACGTTAAATCACACTGACCCTTTAAACCTGTGTGTGTATATTTTCTTTTGAGAGGCCTTGTGTTTAACACCTACTCATAACTTCATAATCACCAAGATGCAGATTTATGCAACATATTTTAGGAGTCTGAACTTGATCCACCAACTCTTTAAAAAATAAATAAATCTTTAAAAAAAATAAAAAATAAAAAATAAAAAATAAAAAGAAATTTACTAGCACACTAATGCACCAGACTTGGTTTATTAAAACTCTCATCTTTCTGGACTGAGATGCTACTCTTACTTTGGTAAGATAGATCACATTTTGAATGTGATGATTCCAAATATTTAAAATTGCTAACTGGTTTTAACTTTTTTCTAATCTTGCACAAAAAAAACTGACATTTTCATTTCTTGACACAATGAATATCTAATCTAGATGTATCTATGGAAATATATCTGAAGATGAAACATTCTCAAAAATTTTAATAGCACAGTAGGAACTGTTTTTATACTAGAAAAAGATGGAAAGTTTTTGTGGACAGGAGGCAGTGGATGAGACTTTTAAAATACAGAATCCAGGATCTTGGGGAAGGAGACCAAACAATGGCTTAAATGTGTTCCTTAAGACCATCAAGGGGTCTTACACAGTATGACATACCTTCAAATAGATTAGGCCTTCAGCAAATGATTGTGTGAAGTAAAGAGTAATCCCTATAGACATACTAGCAAGGGAAATTATTTTGACCAAAAATAGGCTTAACGAATTATTTAAGAAAAACAAAACCATCAAAGTAGTTAGTCATATAAGTCAAACTCTCTTAAATAAAATGGTCCATCCTGTAGGCAAAACTGAAAGGATACAAATAAAATTTCAGTCATAAACTCTTTCAAAAATGTTCTAGGAAACTGTATAAGTCCTTGTGTAATTGGATAATTTTTTTCTAATTCTGAACACTAAAATTGGTAGACTTCAGTATTTTTTAGGTGGAATATGTTAGTAATTAGAGATGTGAAAGAACAAGAGTGAGATACCATTCCAGACTTCAAGAGTTTAAAAATTAAGGAAATAAGACTAGTAAAAAAAAACTATACATAATAGTTGTTATTAGCTATCTAGTGGCATAAAACTAGAGATTAGTTCAAAGATTTGGATACTAAATTGCCAACCAACACTCAAAATTCCAATCAAGATGAGAGAGATGAATTCAGCAAATAGAACGATAATGTAGTAAACTAAGGAATATAATAGCCTTATCAATTCTAAGAATTACATTTTATACTCTCTGCATCTATAGAATTTGTACCAGCCTTTATTCCCATTACTTTAGTTTGGGCATGGGCAATGTCTTCCCTATATTTCAAGAAATAAGCTCCAGACGGGTCTTCCTTCTTCAAGTCCAAGTGTCCCCTTCATACCTCCAACAAGGTCCCAATAATCTTCATACCATATTCAGAAGAATTTTTCTAACTTTTTAATCTGAAAAATCACTTCTCTGTGTAAAATTCACATTCCATGTTGTCTTTAGGATAAAAAATTTAAACTCCTAAATATAGCACAGTAGGACATTAATGAGTTTCTGTCTTCTTGCCTCTATATAATACTTACTTACCACTTTCCCTAGAAGCACACTGTCCACAAGCTATACTTAAAGAGCTGCCTCAATATACCACAATTTCTCATACCTTAAGACACACCTCAATGTGTACTTTTACTCTGCCTAGAAGTCCTTGCAACTGCAATTTCCTTTTTTCATTAGCGAAACCTTATTAAATCTTTGAAACCCAGACCTGGCATCAACATCCACTGGGAATTCTTGCTTAATTCCCTTCATCTGAGGTCAGTGGCCTTCCCGCCTTCATGGTCCTGCAGTACCCTATTTGTCTCTCTTCTGATGTTTATCACATGTTACAATAATAATCTGTCTATAGTCCTATCTTCCCCACTATATTTGAGCTCCCTGAGGATGTAAAGTCTTATTTCTATATCCTCAGAATTCAGCATAGAGCCTACGGGGAAAAAGTAGGCATTTAATAAATGTGCATTGACTAAAGAAAGCAAAGAAGCACAAGTAACATATTCAATTAAAATCTTACGCACAAAATAGAATGTAAGTAGACAGCCCCCAAATCAATGATGCTAGGACAAAAAGATGGGAATACATTTAACTACAAAGAATATCCTTTGGGGAAGATAGGCTATCAAGTTGATAGAATCAGGGGTTTGGGTACCTTTTTTTTTTTTTTTTTCCATTATTTCTCCAACTCTCTCTACACTGTTTTCAGGGCTTCAGTTTCTTTCTCACCAGAAGACTAATGAAAACAGCATTTTCATTTGAAGGTCAGTCTTCAAAATTTTATCATTTGGCACTGTAATGAAAACTAGTCATGGAGGCCTCTATGGGGTTCCAGAAAATAATGGTTTCCATACATAAATGGCTGCCTTAAGGTAACTTATGGACAATGACTACAACAAATACCTAATGTTCCCCTAAGTATATGATTCAAACTCATACACTAGAGCTGACAAACACAGCAAAGGATGGTTAACCAGTAGGCTTTGAGAAGCAGAACAAGTCAACATGGATGCATAAAGAGATAAAAGAAGTAATGCCTATGGAGCTGGACAAATAACAGAAAGTCCTGAATAAAGCACTTAAACTAAATAGAAAATAAAATCAACACTCCAAAATATAGAAAAGAAAGGCCAAAAGTTTCTAAAGTATACTTCCTTATATTAAAATTATTTTAAGCATATGTCTCTACTCACTGGCATTTAAGCCATGAGTTAATTTACAGTCATTAGCTATGCTACCATAGTACAGTTGATAGCACTGATTTCCAAAGTGCTATGGAAGAATGTTGCACTAAAAAATCCAAAGTGGTTAATATAAGTATTTCCTTAAAAATGAAATTGCTGACATTATATATATACTACATTACATGTGAATCAGGTATAGCAAAATTGACAAAGGTAATTTAAAATACACATGGAAAACATGAGGGGAATCACTAAAATCATTGTGAAAATAAAGCTAAAATTGAGGGGATCCTGGGTGGCTCAGTCAGTTAAGAATTTGAATCTTGGTTTTAGCTCAGATCATAAACTGAGGGTCCTGAGACACTAAGTCCCACACTGGGCTCCATGCTTGGTGGGGAGTCTGCCTGGGATTCTCTTTCCCTCTTCCTCTGCCCTCCCCACTCTCTCTCTCTTCAATAAGTAAATAGATCTTTTTTAAAAACCCTAAATATGAAAATATATGCTCTTTGTTGCTGTGATCCATATATTTCCACATGCTGCCAAACAGAGTTTACATCTTATGGGCATGCATGATATATATAACATAACATTATAATATTAAATTACTAGTAAGTATAACAAAACCATCGAAATGATTTGTATCAAACTTTATAGCACTTCCTTCTTTAAAAGATTTTATTTATTTGTCAGAGAGAGAGCGTACAAGCATGGGGAACAGCAGGCAGAGGGAGAAGCAGACTCCCCACTGAGCAGGGAGCCCAACATGGGGCACAATCCCAGGACCCTGGGACCATGACCTGAGCCTAAGGCAGGCGCTTAACTGACCGAGCCACACAGGCACCCCTATACTTCAGTGCTTTTGAATGAAATGATATTGCCATTTACTGTATTCAAAGATAACTGTCTAATTGGTGGAAGAAAAAGGGAAGATACTGGTAATCAGAGTTTTACTAATACATAGCAAAACTTAACTGTTTTTCAATTATTTCTCAAATATTCAATTATTTATCTGTCATTCTACCTTTTAAGGATTTCTCAAAACACTTCTTTCTATCCCTACTATCTTAGCATCCTCCTCTGTGATTCACTTCATGTTTGAGTTCTATTTATTGTGGCAACCCAAAGGTGGTTAAATACCATACTGGGACATTTGTCTTCCTACCTCCCATTCCTCAGCCCACAGAATTAATTACACAGATTTTGTGAATACTTTCTGTAAGGACCTATTTAGAAACTGTCCCTGCTCCCCTTCCCCCAGGGGATTTACTTGGTGACAAGTCCCAGAAACCAGCTTCTGGTAACAAAGCCCTAATACAAAGATGGGTCAGGCCAGGTGGAGACATCGATCAGTGGGGGGTTGCATACTGTCTCCCTGGTTACCAAGGAATATGGGCCCCACCCTTTGGGAGCCTTTTGGGCGCCAATCCCAATCAAGGTGTAATAGGCTGGTTCAAATGTCTACTAGGGTAAATTGTAACTCAATTGGTCACCTAGCATCACTGTGGAGTTTCCTGTGTGTGTTACAATCTCATTGGCCACCTGTCCGTGGCCAGGGCCAACCTCATGGCCTTTGCCCTTAAAAGCTAGTCTGTGAAACAGAGAAGGGTCCCCCTCTCTTGTAGGAGGTGTGCCCTGGACATTCGGTTAGATTCTTGATGCTTGGCGCGAAATAAAGCTTTGCTTGACCTTCGCTTTGTATCAGTCTCACTCCTTTAATCACGTTCCCATTATTGGGGCATAACACTTTCTAAATGAATAAAATGGAGTTGTATAAAGCAGTCAGAGGAGGTGACACTGGTAGGCACTTGGTGTGATGTATGCCAGTCAAGATTATTAAAAATGGGGCGCCTGGGTGGCTCAGTGGGTTAAAGTCTCTGCCTTCGGCTGGCTCAGTGGGTTAAAGTCTCTGCCTTCGGCTAAGGTCATGATCCCAGGGCCCCGGGATCGAGCCCCAAATTAGGCTCTCTTCTCAGCAGGGTGCCTGCTTCCCTTCCTCTCTCTCTGCCTGCCTCTCTGTCTACTTGTGATCTCTGTCTGTCAAACAAATAAAATCTTTTAAAAAAAGATTAAAAATAAATTAAAAAAAGAATATTAAGAGAAAAACCCGAGACCAGTCAAAAACTGATGGGAAGAAAAGCTGATCATCATAAGAAAGGAGAAGGATAAGTACCAAAAAAGTATTCATATTTGACAAGGGTGAAAAAAATTATGGGAAAAAATAATCTTAACAAATGGCTTTGCATATACACATGCAGAAGAATGAGGTTGGAAAAAACAATAAAGTTCTTAGAAGGAACCATCAGTACAAATCCTTAGCACCCATAACGTAGGCAAACAGTTTCTAAAATGTAACATGAAAAGGGGAATCAACAGAAGAAAAAAAATAAACTGGATTTTATCAAAGTCCAAATTTTTGTGTTTCTAAAGACACCACCAAGAAACTGAAGAAACAACCCACCAATTGGGAGAAGATATTTACAACAATAAAATGACAATGCAATTAACAATGGACAAAGAATCCAAACAAATATGTGCAAAGGATACAGAAATATGCAATGAATACATGCAAAGCTGTTCAACATCGTTAGTGACTAGGGAAATGCAAATAAAACCATAATAGAAAGAGATGGTTAGAGAGGAAGATGACCTCAGGACAGGAGGCTCATCTTGTCCCAGGAACACAAACAGATAACTAACTATCAAATCATCCTAAATACCACAAATATCAACCTGAAGATTTACAGAAGAAACTCCACAACTAAAAAGAAAGAAGTAACCATAAAGATAAAGGTAGAAAGTACAGAGATATGGTTTAGGGGCTGCAAAGGGAAGGAAGAATAGTCACAGAGGAGGACAAGAGAGAGGAGGACAAGGGAAAATACACAAGAAAAACATTTCTCCAAGGACACTGGCTTAAAAAAAAGGAAAGGGGCTGAATTCCACGAGTTCTTAGAACCAGCAGGACTTAAACCCTGGACTTTTAAAGGTCAACCAACTTGGCTGAGGTAGAGCCCAGAGGGCATGTCTGGCTCCTGGAGAGAAGGCTTGCAAAAAACCTGAGGGCAGACAGCAAGGAACCAACAATCTGAAGACCATCTGTAGTACACAGTGGGGAGATATTAACTTTACTCAGAGCACATCCCAGGGAGGCAGCATTCACAGAGACACCTCTCTGAAAACAACAGAGCTGGCTGGCACCATTTCTCTCCCCTACCTGGCAACATAAACACAAAGGCACCTATGGGAAGCAGCCAAACACCAACACTGGCAACTTAACTAGCTTACACAAAGCCCCAACCCCCTGTGCTCTGGAAGGACTGGACTCTCAAGTCAAGTTTGCCTCAGTCTCAGCACAGGGAATTCCTCCCCCAGAAGAATAGGAAAACCCTGTGTCCACACATCTCACTACCAGATAGTTCTGCAGGGCTTCAGTTCTGGTGTAGTAGGAGTCAGGTCTCATTTCACAAGCAAAACACAGCACATAAAATTACAACTTGTAACATTCAGGCCAGGAATCAAACACAGCTCAAAGCAGGCAAAGAGAGCTTCCTCAAACAACCAGCCTAAATGATACAAAAGCAAAAAGACAAGAGAGTACATGCAGCTCACACCAGAGATGCTCCCAGAAACACCAGACCTGCAGTACTACATGACTTTTTTTTTTTTTTAAGATTTTACTTATTTATCAGAGAGAGAAGGGCGGGGGAGAGGGCGAGCACAGGCAGACAGAACAGCAGGCAGAGGCAGAGGGAGAAGCAGGCTCCCTGCTGAGCAAGGAGCCCGATGTGGGACTCCATCCCAGGACGCTGGGATCATGACCTGAGCCGAAGGCAGCTGCTTAACCAACTGAGCCACCCAGGCGTCCCACTACATGACTTCTTTATAAGGTCATTACCTTCAGGAGCAGGAGATATAACTGGCATTTCATTTTTTTTATTTTAAGATTTAATTTATTTATTTGTCAGAGAGAGAGAGGAGCGAGAGTGAGCACAAGCAGACAGAGTGGTAGGCAGAGGCAGAGGGAGAAGCAGGCTCCCTGCTGAGCAAGGAGCCCGATGCGGGACTCGATGCCAGGACGCTGGGATCATGACCTGAGCCGAAGGCAGCCGCTTAACCAGCTGAGCCACCCAGGCGTCCCTAATTGGCATTTCTAACACAGAAAAGAAGGCAGAGTCTCAGACAAAATGGTAAGATGGAGAAATTTATCTCAAATGAAACAGTAAGATAAGGCCATAGCCAGAGATCTAAGTGAAACAGATATAAATAACATGCCTAATGGAGAATTTAAGGCAAACATTAAGATAATCACTGAGCTTGAGAAAACATTAGAAGACATCAGTGAGACACTTGCCACAGAAATAAAACTATTAAAACAATCAAAAAGAGATGAAGAATACAATAAACGAGATTGGAAACAGGCTTGATATATTGAAGAGCAGGCTAGAAGTAGCAGAGGAATGAATTAGTGATAGAGAAGACAAAAAAGTGGAAAATAATGAAGCTGAATAAAGGGAAAGAAGAATTATTCAAATCAAGAACAGACTTAGTGACTCCATCAAATGCAATAATATTCATATTATATGAGGCCCAGAATGAGAAGAGAAATAAAGGGGGGCAGAAAATTTATGTCAAGAAATAATAGCAGAAAATTTCCCTAATTTGGGAAGGCAACAGATAGCCAGAGCTAGGAGGCATAGAGAACTACCATCAAAATCAATAAAAGTAGGCCAACAACAAAACATACTATAATTACGTTTGCAAAATATAATGAAAAAGAAATTCTTAAAAGCAGCGAGATAAAAGAAGTCCTTAAATTACAAGGGAAAATCCATTAAAAGAAATGTAGCATGCCAGAGAGTGGCATGATATATTCAAAGTGCTGAATGGGAAAAATCTGCAGCCAAGAATACTCTATCCAGCAAGGCTATCATTTACAACAGAAAGAGAGAGAAAGACTTTAAAGAAAAACAAAACAAAACAAAAAACTAAAGGAGTTCATGAAAAATAAAGCAGACTTGTAAGAAATATTAAAGGATGCTCTTTGTCTGGAAAGGAAATACCAAAAGTGACAGCATCAAGGAAAGGAAAATACAAACGAATGTCAAAACCAAGTCAGAGTAACAATACTTGTATCAGAGAAACCAGAATTTAAAACAAAGACTGTAACAAAAGAGAAAGAAGGGCACTATATCATAATGAAGGAGAAAATCCAAAAAAAAGATATAACAATTTTAAGTATTTATGTACTCACCTTGGAAGCACCCACATACATAAAACAATCAATAACAAACATAAAGGAAATAATCGAAAGTAACACAACAGTAATAGGGAACTTTATTTCTTTTTTGTTTTGTTTTGTTTTGTTTTGTTTAGTAATAGGAAATGTTAATACCTCACTTACAACAATAGATCACCTAAATAGAAAATCAATAAGGAAACTATGATTTGGAATGATACATTGGACCAAATGGACTTCACAGATATATTCAGAACATTCCATCCTAAAACACCAGAATATACATTCTTTTTAAGTGCACATGGAACAGTCCCTAGAATACATCACATACTAGATCACACACCAGGCCTCAACAAACACAAACAGACTGAAGTCTTAACACTCATCTTTTAACACTATGAAACTAAAAGTCAAGCATGATTTCAAAAACATTGGCGGGGCACCTGGGTGGCTCAGTGGGTTAAGCGTCTGCCTTTGGCTCATGTCTTGGTCTCAGGGTCCTTGGATTGGGTCCTGCATCGGGCTCTCTGCTCAGCAGGGGGCCTGCTTCCCTCTCTCTCTCTCTCTCTCTCTCTCTCTCTGCCTGTGATCTCTATCAAATAAATAAATAAAATCTTTTTAAAAAATTAGAAAGAACACAAATACACATTCTGAAACAATGAATGGGTCAACCAGGAAATCAAAGAAGAAATTTTAAAAAATACATGGCGACAAGTGAAAATGAAAAAATGATGGTGTAAAACCTTTGGGATGCAACAAAACAGTCCTAAGGTGGAAGTACATAGCAATACGGGCAGTCCTCAAGAAGCAAGAAAAATCCCAAATAACCTGATTTTACACATAAAGGAACTAGAAAAGAAAAAAAAAAAAAAAGGAACTAGAAAAGGAACAGCAAATGAAGCTGAAAGCCAGCAAAAGTGAGGAAATAATAAAGATTACAACACAAATAAATGATAGAGAAACTAAACCAAACCAAAACAAAAAGAACAGATCAATGAAATCAGAAGCTGCTTCTTTGAAAAAAATCAGTAAAACTGATAATCCTCTAGCCAGACTTACCACAAAGGAGAGAAAGATCCAAATGAATAAAATAGCAAATAAGAGAAAAGAAATGATAACACCACAGAAATACAAACAAAGAAAATAGCATGAAAAACTATATGAACTATATACCAACATGTTGGACATTCTAGAAGAAATGGATAAATTCCTAGAAACATATAATCTACCATAACTAAAAGTACAAAGTATACTGAATATCCAAATAGGAAGAAATAGAAAATTTGTACAGGCTGATAACCAGCAAAGAAACTGAACTGGTCATGAAAAAACTCCAAAAAAGAAATGTCCAGGACCAGTTGGCTTCACAGGCAATTTCTACCAAATGTTTAAATAAGAGTTAGTACCCATTATTCTCAAAGTATTCTAAAAACAGAAAAGGTAGGAAAAATTCAAATTCATTCTAAGAAACCACCATTACCCAGATACTAAAACCAAATAAAGACTCCACTACAAAAGAGAACTACAGGCAAATATCCCTGATAAACATGGATGCAAAAAGTCACAATAAAATGCAAGGAAAGTGATTTCAAAAAACAACCCAGAAAAATCATTCACAAAATCAAGTGAGATTTATTCCTGCATTGTAAGGGTGGTGCAATATCCACAAATCAATCAGTATGACTGATACACCACATTAATAAAAGAAAAGTTAAGAACCGTATGATCTCTTCACTAGATGCAGATAAACCATTTGAAAAACAACAATAACCACTGATGATAAAAACCCTCAACAAGTAGATTTAAAGGGAACTTACCTCAACAAAGTCATGGAGACATATGAAAAACCCACAGCTAATATTCTCAATAGGGAAAAACTGAGAGCTTTCTCTCTACGGTCAGGAACATGGCAGGGATGTCCATTCTTAACACTGTAATTTAACATAATACTAGAACTCCTAGCAACAGCAATTAGACAATATAAAAAAATAAAACGTACACTATTAGCAGATGACATGATGCTCTACAGAAAACCAGAAACACTCCACCAAAAAACTGCTTTATCTAATACTCGAATGCAGTAAACTCTATATTGATTTTATATACTGTATATAAAATCAATATAGAGAAATTTATTACATTTCTATACACCAAAAATCAAGTCGCAGAAAGATAAATTAAGGAATCAATCCCATTTACCACTGTACCAAAAGCCATAAGATACCCAGGAATAAATCTAACCAAGGATGTGAAAGAAAACTATACAACACTGATGAACGTGACACAAAGAAATTCACAAGGAAAGACATTTTATGCACATGGATTGGCAGAACAAATATTGTTAAAGTATCCATACTACTGAAAACACTCTACACATAATAATGTAATCCCTATGAAAATATCAACAACATTTTTATAGAGCTAGATCAAATTTCCTAAAATTTATATGGAACTACAAAGTACACTGAATATCCAAAGCAATCTTAAAAAAGAAAAGCAAAGCTGGAAGCATCACAATTCCAGATTTCAAGTTATATTACAAAGCGGTAGTGATCAAAATAGTATGGTACTGGCATACAAAAAAAAAAAAAAACCACACAGGTCAGTGGAAAAGAAAAGAAAACCCAGAAATGAACCCACACCTATACGGTCAGTCAATCTGCCACAAAGCAGGAAAGAGTATCAAATGGGAAAAATAAAGTCTCTTCAACAAATGGTATTGGGAAAATTGCACAGCAAGAAGCAGAAGAATGAACCTGGACCACTTTCTTACACAATACCCTAAAAGAAGTTCAAGATGGATGAAAGATCTAGATGCGAGAAAGCCATCAAAATCCCAGAGAAGAACATAGGCAATAACATCTTTAACATCAGCTATAGCAATTTCTTACTAGATATGTCTCCTGAGTTAAGGAAAACAAAAGCAAAAATGAACTATTGGGACTTTATCAAGATAAAAAGCTTCTACACAGTGGAAGAAACAATCACCCACGCTAAAAGGTAACCCATGGAATAGGAGAAGATATTTGCAAATGCCATGTGATAAAGAATTAGTATCTAAATTATATAAAGAACTTATAAAACTCAACACCCAAAAAATGAGCAAGTCAATTAAAAATGGGTAGAAGGCATGAATAGACATTTTTCCAAAGAAGACATACAGATGTCCACCAGACACATGAAAAGATACTCAACATCATCACTGATAAAAACTACTATGTGGTATCACCTCATACCTGTCAGAACGGCTAAAATCAACACAAGAAACAACAGGTGTTTAGCAAGGATGTGGAGAAAGCGGAAGCCTCCTGCACTGTTGGTGCAATGCAAACTGGTGCAGTCACTCTGGAAAACAGTTTGGAGGTTAATCAAAAAGTTAAAAACAGAACTATCCTATGATACAGCAATTCTACTACTAGGTATTCAAAATACTAAAATTCAAATATATGCTCCCCCATGTCTATGGCACCAATATTTACTATAGCCAAATTATGGAAGCAGCCCATGTGTCCACTGACTGATAAATGTCTAAAGAAGAAATGGAAGTACTTATACTACAACATGCATGGACCTTGAACTCATGCTAAACAATAGAAGCCAGACACAATATGCCACAAATTATATGAGTTTATTTTGATAAAATGTCCAGAATAGGCAAATTGGTAGAAAAATAAATCAGTTGATTGTAGGCATATTGGCAGAAAGATGTATCAGTTGATTGTAAAGGGCAAAGGATGGAAGATGGGAGGTATGGAGTGACTCCTACTGGGTGTGGGTTTTGTTTCTGGGTGATGACAACCTTCTAAAATCAGATCATGGGGATGGCTACACAATTTGATGGATGTATTAAAATCACTGAGTTTTAAAAATAAATAAATAAATGAGTATGTATTGGGAAGGTCTATTCAAGCATAACATGAAATGAAGGGTGATAAGAAATAGCTAACAGAATTTGAGAGATAGTAACTAGAGGCTATAGAAAAGGTACTTTTAACAGAGGAACAAACATGGATATCAAACTGCTAGGAGTCATTCAAATGGCTGGAGGTAGAAGCACTCAATTTTTGATACCATGACTAAAGATGACTAGCCATAAAAGGAATACAAACAAAATTACATCGATACTAGGACAACAGGCACACTGAAAACAATGCCATGATTATTTTTCAAAGATAATCTACAGAATATTTTGTCAGTTATTTCTATAACACAAATAACTTCCTATTAAGTTAAGAAGATTAAAGTATATTTGTGCAAATGACCAAGCTTATATATATGACACTGCAATAGTTTTCATTTTACATAGAACAGCTTTTTAAATTAAAGATTTCAGTTTAAAACTTTCCCCATTATTGTTCTGATTCAACAACCTTTTTCTTCAAAATGAAGACCTGCATATAATTGCCTGAAAAATAAAAAAAGAAACATATGGAAACAGCATTTACAAGCACTCCTGCTGGTTGGAGTTCTGGTCTCCTTTGGTGTCACTGGAATGCTACTCTTTATGTAGGTCCCTTGTGTAGTGATGAATGAAATGGCTACATATACTCTCTAAATAAAAGGCTCACTCTCCGGGTGCCTGGGTGGCGCAGTGGGTTAAGCCGCTGCCTTAGGCTCAGGTCTTGATCTCAGGGTCCTGGGATTGGGAGCCCCGCATCCGGGGGGGGGGGGGGGGAGGGGTCTCTGCTCAGCAGGGAGCCTGCTTCCTCCTCTTTCTCTGCCTGCTTGTGATCTCTCTCTGTCAAATAAATAAATAAAATCTTTAAAAAAAAAAAAAAAAAAAAGCTCACTCTCCCTCACCAGAACGAGATGCTATGGAAGAGCACCGTTTGCACAGTGATTTTCCAGACAAAAACTTTATACAAAAGAAACATACAGAAAATTCCTGGGAGGCCACCTCTGTGAATTTCCTAGACAATTACTCAGATGCATTAATACTCCATGTGTCATTCTCAAGGTCAGTTTGGTAACAGTGCCTTTTACATAGCACCTCTACAAGCATAGAGCATATATCACACAGAATTTGACATTTGAGGTAATATTTCATTAACTGATGGATATCTAACTGATGAATATATAAGACCTATACTGTCAATAATCTTTTGGTCATTGGTGCCTACAGCTTTACCACAATTAAAAATTAAGTACTGGAAGAGACTATGGACTCTAAAAAACAGTCCGAAGGGTTTGAACTAGCGGCTGGGTGGGAGGTTGGGGTACCAGGTGGTGGGTATTATAGAGGGCACGGATTGCATGGAGCACTGGGTGTGGTGAAAAAATAATGAATACTGTTATGCCGAAAATAAATAAAAAATAAATTAAAAAAAAAAAGAAATATCTTCATAGCATTTTGGCTATCACCTATTATAGTTTAAACCAACTATATCTTAAAAAGTAGAAGTTGCTTATACTTTACTTTGAAAAGTGAATTAGGTTTGCAGCTTATATAAATGTAAAGTGATATTATTATCAGTGATAATTCAACAATGCACACTAAGAACTATGTTATTTCTAATTTACTGCTGCCCATAATCTGCATAAATATATGTATCTGCCTACCTTCACAGTCTCAGGCAATTTCATTAACAGACATTAGAAAGAATGAAGGTTTGAATGAGGCTTAGGTTTCCACCTGAAATTGTGTCTGCAGATTTTCATATCCACTTATTTTGGTATTTCTTAAAATTACTATAAAACCATGTGTCTCAAATAAATTAAAAGATAAAACAGCAATGTTACTCTGAAAATGAGAAGAAAAATGAATGGAATCATTTTAAAAAAAACAATTATCCTCGAACACTGGCATAGTATTTTAGAGCATTATCAACATTATAGTTGATACCTAGCAAATAATCATACCAGACATGCAAAGAAAAAAAAAGGGCATTCTAAAGAAAGCCTAAACAATATGTTTAAAAAATAACTTTTATATGTAAGAAAAAAGCTATGTTGCTTATAATCCAGTAAGAAAATTATCAGAAGTTTCAAGAGAAAGTCAGATAGTCAAGGGTGAAAATATTTTTCCAAGCAGTTAGAGGACAGGAACAAGGTAGACCAACAGTTCCATTTTTTTTCTTTTAAGATTTTATTTATTTATTTGAGAGAGAGACAGTGAGAGAGAGCATGAGCGAGGAGAAGGTCAGAGAGTGAATCAGACTCCCCATGGAGGTGGGAGCCTGATGCGGGACTTGATCCCAGGACTCCGGGATCATGACCGGAGTCGAAGGCAGTCGTCCAACCAACTGAGCCACCCAGGCGTCCCGGTAGAGCAACAGTTCTTAACCTAAACTTAGAACAGAAAGATCAAGAGAGCCACCTGCAGATTTATCCCCAGAAATACGAAAAAATCCCAGGCCTTCAGTGACCAAACCATGATCAGATATCACCTCACACTTATCAGAATGACTAAAATTAACAACACAGGAAACAACAGATGTTGGTGAGGATTCGGAGAAAGGGGAATCCTCCTACACTGTGGGAATGCAAACTGATGCAACCACTCTGGAAAACAGTATGGAGGTTCCACACAAAGTTAAAAATAAAACTACTCTATGACCCAGCAAATGCACTACTAGGTATTTACCCAAAGGATACAAAATTACACACTGGAAGGGGCACATGTACCCCTATATTTATGGCAGCATTATCAACAATAACTAAACTATGGACAGAGCCCAAATATCCATCTACTGATGAATGGATAAAGATGATGTGGTATATGTATGTATATATATATGTTTGTGTTTGGGGGTGTATGCATGCGAGTGTGCGTGTGGAATATTACTCAGCCATCAAAAAAGAACAAAATCTTGCCATCTGCCACGTGACATTGATGGCGCTAAGTGTATCATGCTAAGTAAAATAAGTCAGAGAGAAAGACAAATACCACTGTGATTTCACTTATCTGGAATTTAAAAAACAAAACAGATGAACATATGGGAAGGGGGGAAAAGGAAAGGGAAGCAAACCATAAGAGAATCTTAATTATAAACTGTAGGTTGATTAAGGGAGGTGGGAAGGATTGGTTGATAGGTATTAAGGAAGGCACTTGTGTTGAGCACCAGGGGCTCTATTAAGTAATGAATCATTAATTTCTATAACTGAAACCAATTTTATCATATATGTCAACTAACTAAATTTAAACAAAAACTAGAAATGGGGAAAAAACTCATTGTTTCTAGGGATGATACTCCCAAAGCTTCTGATTAAGTTAGGCTTGCTTAAAAAAGTACATCACAATATAACACATATATAGTGTAAAAGTAAATCATGTTTTAAGTTCTATGAGGTTTTCAATCACAATATTGTTTATAGTTAAATATTAATACATTCAACAAGCACTTGAAACATATTTATTAAGCACCTACTACATTGTTTACTTTTTATCTCCTAAGTAAATGGCAGGTGGACTTATTATGATTATTTCCTATCATCTATGCAACCACATTAGTCCTCATAAGAATAATCTTCAACTTTTCAGATACTATCAAAATATAGTTATCATGTTTTTTGAAGTGAAGTTTCCATTTTAAAGTTTGGATTACAGTGATTCTAAAATGCTTTAATTCCTTCTATACCTAGTTGGGTACCATAATGTCCTCATGGCCTATATTAAATACGCTATCAGTAATGTATCCCAGTTAACATACAAGATTGTCAGGCAAGAACACAACCTATTATGAACCATGTGTCCGTTTGGAATATTAAAAGTAAATGTCATACTTGGTGTTGGAACTTAATGCTCTTCTAAAATCTAAGGATATCAAAATTTAGGGAAGGAGAATAGGTTATTCCCCATTTTCAGCTTTTGCAATGAGGCAGAATGTTTTTCACCTAAGATTTAGGAGATGGCTAGCTGAAATGGTATATGAGGCTATTTACTAATTATAAAAATTATCAAATAATTTGTAGACTGTTGAAAATGGAACATGTTTTAGACATTATTCCCTTCTCAATTGACCTGAGAAGGTAACTCTGAAAGAAGTCTGGAAATAAATCTGTCAATAGCTTATAAAATACAACAGGACAGAACATTAAGACTATTGCCACCACAAGCAAATGTTCTCCACATAGACATTTCTAAAAAGAATCAATACCCCCCCACCCCCAAATCCAGGATATTAGAAAATAAAATACAGCAAATAGAGTCTGATCAACAAGAGACTACTGGCTTTTTAAAGGAGTGGTCAGAGGTGATGAGCTGATCAATTTTTAACAAATAGGATCATTCCCAACTTGAGAAAAAATAAGCTATTTTGGAATAGGAATCAAGAATAATCAACCTCGCCCACAGCAACGTCTTTCAAGACATGTCTCCAAAGGCAAAGGAAACAA
Source organism: Mustela erminea (assembly GCF_009829155.1). Taxonomy (NCBI): domain Eukaryota; kingdom Metazoa; phylum Chordata; class Mammalia; order Carnivora; family Mustelidae; genus Mustela; species Mustela erminea. The sequence continues at coordinate 77,791,894 of NC_045635.1, read as the reverse complement.
AAACGAAAATGAACTTTTGAGACTTTATCAAGATCAAAAGCTTCTTCTCAGCAAAGGAAACAGTCAACAAAACAAAGAGGCAACCTATGGAATGGGAGAAGCTATTCGCAAATGACGCTACAAAGGGCTGATACCCAAGATCTATAAAGAACTCCTCAAACACAACACACACAAAACAGAAAATCATGTCAAAATATGGGCAGAGGACCTGAATAGACACTTATCCAAAGAAAACATACAAATGGCCAAGAGACACGTGAAAAAAATGTTCATCATAATCATTAGCCATCAGGGAAATTCAAATCAAAACCACATTAAGATACCACCTTATACCAGTTAGAATGGCAAAGATTAACAAGACAGGAAACAACAAATGTTGGAGAGGATGTGGAGAAAGGGGAACCCTCTTATATTGGGAACCCCAATGCCAGTTGGTGCAGCCACTATGGAAAACAGTGTGGAGACTCCTCAAAAAATAAAAAATATTATGACCCTCTAATTGCACTACAGGGTATTTACCACAAAGATACAGATGTAGTGAAAAGAAGGGCCATATGCACCCCAAAGTTCATAGCAGCAATGTCCATAATCGCCAAACTGTGGAAAGAGCCAAGATGCCCTTTAACAGATGAATGGATAAAGAAGATGTGGTCCATATATAAAATGGAGCATTATGCTTCCATCAGAAAGGATGAATACCCAACTTTTTTTATCAGCATGGATGGGACTGGAGGAGATTATGCTGACTGAAGTAAATCAAGCAGAGAAACTCAATTACCATATGGTTTCACTTATTTGTTAACATAAAGAATAACATGGAGGACATTAGGAGAAGGAAACAAAAAGTGAATTGGGGGAAATTGGAGGGAGAGATGAACCATGAGAGACTGTGGACTCAGAAATAAACTGAGGGGTTTGGAGGGGAGGGGGTAGGGGTTGGGCGTGCCTGGTGGTAGGTATTATGGAGGGCATGTTTTGCATGGAGTACTGGATGTGGTGTGTAAACAATGAATTTTGGAACACTGAAAAAATAAAATTAAATTAAAAAGAAAAAAAAAAGAATAATCAGACATTACCGAGAAAGTGATAATGCTCCCTTCACATTGCTTTGCTCACTTATATCTTCTCATTAGATCACACCATGGATTAATAAATGGAAATATAAATGAAACTATCCAAACTTGGTACTACAGTATGACTCTGGTATACCATTCACATTTGAATATAACCCTCCCTAAAATTAACAGGGTTGAGGGAGAGAGCGCAGGCTTTCATATGGGTGGAAGAGCAAAAAGGGTACTCCAAGAGAGCTATTCTTGACTCTCTAGCCTACATAAATAAACATATGTCTTTCTTTGATGTGGGAATGACCTGAATTGACATCCCTTTCAGAGATAGTGGCTCTGGAATATGCAGAGATATAAATACTATACTTGGGAGTTCATTCTTTCTTTCTTTCTCTCTTTATTTATTTATTTATTTGACAGACAGAGATCGCAAGTAGGCAGAGAGGCAGGCAGAGAGAGGGGGAAGCAGGCTCCCCACTGAGCAGAGAGCCCGATGCCAGGCTCGATCCCAGGACCCTGAAAACACGACCTGAGCCGAAGGCAGAGGCTTAACCCACTCAGCCACCCAGGCGCCCCTTGGGTGTTAATTTGAATGAATTAATAAAGGTATCACACAAAGACGCAGGGATCTCACAAATCCCTCCATTTCAAAGAATTTGACAATATGAACTGATAACATTAAGGTTATATATTTTTAGCAAAATCTATACACAAACTGGAAGTATTTTTCTTGATAAAATGGCCTATATGTGAATAAAATTAAATAAAATTAAAAAAAAAATGAAATGCCTACTCTGGTGAATCCTTTTGGTCGATAAAATTTTCTAGCAGTCAAGAGAAGCAATTTGATGAAAGAGTTAGAGTATGAGCCACTGGAGCCAGACTATCTAGATTCAAATTCCAGCTCTTTCATTTGCTAGTTGCCTGACATTGCTTAATTTACTTAATCTTCATGCTTCAATTTTCTCCTTTATAAAAAAAGATATCAGCTTCCATTGGGTTACTGTGAAAATTAGATGAGTCACCTACAGCAATATCAGACACATAAGTGCTAGATAAGTGTTGGCTGTTTTTATTGTTAGAGTCTTTGGAACAATTTAAATCAGCTTGCAGGCAATACAGAAATGTATAAAAATCATGAAATTTTCAGTGAAGTTAAACAAAAGGAAAATATTAGAAACAACGAAAGAAAAAGAAAAAGGAGTTTAGTATGTAACATAAAGTAATTAAAATCTGAAGATACAATCTGCATCTCCCAATGGTAACACAGTATTATGAATAATTTCCTAATATTAGTAAGTGTGAATCAGAAACCCAAATGATAAAATAATAAAAAATATATCAAACAGTATATTGGACATGAGTGAATTTGACAAATGCCTAATACGTTCCTATATCACACATACACATATGTAACATTTAAAGGAACATGTATTTGTCTAAAAAGGTGGAATTTAAAAATATTATGTAAAAGTTAAAAGTCATTATCTTGGGATACGAGAATTCCAAATGGCATCAATCCTTCTGCTTAGACAATTTTTTTCCAAATTTACCAATGAATTTTTACATATTTTTTAAAATAAGCATTAATTTGTACTAAAATTACTGAAAATTAATTGCTCTTAAAATTTTTTAAAACATTTTTAGAGAAAAAAACTAATTTAACATAAATAACGTTGCATTATCTGTAAAGACACATATCTACAGAATAAAAAGAGGTTTTCTTCTGCCAAATTTCATCTTAAAATCAATCTTGCTGAACTTTTGCCATTCTGCCTAACAAGGAAGATAGTATTCACACCATACTCCAAATAGAAGTATTCAGAATGGACAACACCGTCCACTGCCAACAGGGGAAACAATGTATATGAAAATGTATATAACATTTCTAGGAGAACCATATTCATAGTTTCTCATCAATCTTAACATTATAACTAGGTGGACCTAGTATTTTTATCCTTACTCTACATTAGAGGAAACAGGTTCAAACAAGTAAATTAATTTGCTTAATGTCAGGGCTAGAAAGTTATAGAGCTGGGATTATAACCTAGATCGTCTCATTCCTAGTCCAGTAATAGATATTAGTCTCTATCATATTCCCTATAATCCATAGCCTTTAACAATCAAATTGCAAACCTTTACCTCCAGTCAGGCCAACTTACGCATTCTTTCCCAATTTTCCCATTACTATTACACCTAATACATGCTTCCATTAGAACAACTATATTCTTGCAATATCCCTGTTTCTTTGATAAGCCTCTCTCTCTACTACACTATAAGCTCCTTGATGATAAAAATCCTATCATCTTTGTACACCCAGAAAAGTGTTTAGTCAACATTTTCTAAATGACTACTCTGTAGTTTAACTGAATATATTCTATGTGCCCATTCTAAGAAAATGTTTAATCAAATGTACTGACAAAATAACAATTACCTATTAAGTATCTCCCTAATCTAATTCAGCTTCTACATATTCCTTATACTTCAGTATGACTGACCATTATTAATTTCATTTCTAGACCTTAACACTGTTGGATTATATTCTCTGTTCTTTAGGAAATTCTTACATAACATTTACTGTAAATACATTACTCAAGGCTCCCAATATCCATTCATACACAAAAACTTTTAAGACTTTCTCTGCATAAGTCCCATAAGAATACTAGAAGGAAAAATAAATGGGTCTCCACACACCCAAATTTCATCCTCTGAAATAAAGACACACATTTTGCTACTCAAAGAGTAAAGGACATCATAAGGAAGCAAGAATTGTACTCGTCTTACTGTAACTGCTCCTTTGATAGTCAAATAATCTTTCTTAAGTTTAATAACGTTTCTTATTGGGAGTAATAAGGGGTACTACTGCAAAATCACGTTGCTATTACAAATACACATCCAAAAGTTAACTATCATTAATTAGCAAAAAGCCCCGTAAGATACAGTTATAAACACACAAACATTCACAGATTATAAAGAAAGAACTGTGTTCCCTAGACAGCTCAAGCAAGGGTTTATTTCAAGTATGTTTCAGGTTTATTCTCACTAGGAAATGTATCATACAATTACACTAGCCATTCCTTGTTAAACTACATTGATACTGAAGCTGGTGTTAACTAAATTACCTGAACAGAGAACTGATTGGGTCAACCACAGCAGCACATATGCAAGAGCTCAAATTTTCCTTTTTCTTTAGGATTTCTTTCAATCCAAGTGATGTTTCACTTGAGCTGGCATTATTCCCATTAGCTTTAAGGTACAGGTAGATTCAAATACAGGAGTCTTGGCATTAACAATTTGATGTATTCCCCCAAGGATCTGTTTCACATAATGATATGACAATCGTAGTCTTTCCTGATTTTCACACCTTAACTAACAGGCTTAGTTTTTTAGTAAAAGGCTCTTTTGATGTTGCCAATGGAAAACTACATCATTAATAGAACAGGGACAGAATGAATGCATTTTTTTTAAGTTCAGGTAAAAATCTATTATGAGCTATTATATATTTGAAGGGAGAAAACTGTTTAAAACCACTCGTATAATTATTCCTGATAATATTTCCTAAATAACAAATGAATTAACACACACACACACACACACACACACACACACACACACACACACACAGAGTGAGGGGCACCTGGGTGGCTTAGTCAGTTAACGAGGTTCAGCTGAATGATCCCAAGGGCTGGGATCAAGTACTACACCCGGCTCCTTGCTCAGCTGGGAGTCTGTTTCTCCCCCTACTCCTCCAACTCTGCTCATGCTCACTCTCTCTCAAATAAATATATGTTTTTAAAAAGAAGATGATGTTGGGGGTGTGTGTGTGCATGCACATTAATGTGCATGTGTGATGGAATATTACTCAGCCCCTAAAAATGATGAAACCTTCCCATTTGCAACACATGGATAAATCTAGATAATGCTAAGTGAATTAAGTCAGTCATGGAGACAAATATATGATTTCACTCATATACGGAACTAAAGAAACAAAAAAAATGATCATACAGAAAAAAGAAAGCGGAAAACCAAGAAACAGACTCTTTACTATAGAGAACTGAGGGTTACCAAAGAAGAGGTGGGTAGAGGGGAAGGGTGGATTGAATATATGATGGGGATTAAAGAGGGCACTTGTTGTGATGACCTCTTGAGTGTTATATGGAACTGTTGGATCACTAAATTCTACACCTGAAACTAGTATTACTCTACATATTAACTGACTGGATTTTTTTTTAAAGGTTTTATTTATTTATTTATTTATTTACGCAGAGGAGAGAGATCACAAGTAGGCGCAGAGGCTGGCAGAGACAGAGGGGGAAGCACGCTCCCTGCTAAGCAGAGTCAGATGCAAGGCTCAATCCCAGGACCCTGAGACCATGACCTGAGTTGAACGCAGAGGATTAATCCTTTGAGTCACCCAGGCATCCCAACTGTCTGGAATTTAAATAAAAACTTGAAAAAAACAAATATACAGGGGCACCTGGATGGCTCAGTAGGTAAAGCATCTGCCTTTGGCTCAGGTCAGACCTGATGGTTCTGGAACTGAGCCCTCCATCAAGCTCCTTGTTCAGCAGGAACTCTGCTTCTCTCCCTCTCCCTCTGCTGCTCCCCACTGCTCATACTCTCTCACTCTCTGAAATAAATAAATAATACCTTTAAAAATATACAGAGAAAAAAACTGGTGGTTACCAGAGGGGAGATGGGTAGGGGTCGTGAGTGAAATAAATACAGGGTATTAAGAGTATAATTATTGTGATGAACATTAAGTTATCTATGGAATTGTTGAATCAATATATTGCATACCTGAAACTAATATAATATGTTAACTCTACTGTAATTAAAATTAAAAAATTAAATAAAAAATTAAATTAAATAGCACAAGCCTTGATTTCATGGGGCAAGGGAAGGACAGGTAAAAAGATGTATGTAGTTAAACAATAGGTTATCATCAAAGCCATAGGTTTTGTCTGGATGATGAGGTGAGGGAAACTTAGTTTATTATCAAAAATAATAAATTAAATTATATATGAATGAATAAATTAAAAGTGAGTAACCTACCAGTCAGAAATAAGTAGGTTCTAAATTAAGGCATAGTAATTAGCATAATTCTATGGGTCTGAGGTCCAAACATAGACCAAAAAACCAGAGGGATAAAATAGCAACAGCCATACAAAAAAACAAACACACTTCGGGGCATCTGGGTGGCTCAGTCAGTTAAGTGTCTGTCTTTGGATCAGGTCATGATCCGAGGGTCCTGGGACTGAGCCCCCCCATCAGGCTCCCTGAGGTAGTATCTCACTGTGGTTTTGTTCTGTATTTCTCTGATGCTGAGTGATGCTGAGCATTTTTTCATGTGTCTGTTGGTCATCTGTATGTTTTCTTTGAAGAAATGTCTGTTCATGTCTTCTACCCATTTCTCAACTGGATTTTTTGTTTATTGGGTGTTGAGTCTGTTAAGTTCTTTACAAATTTTGGATACTAGCACTTTATATGATATTACAAATATGTTCTCCCATTCATGGGTTGCCTTTTAGTTTTGTTAAGTATTTCCTTCACTGAATAAAAGTTTTTTAACCTTGAAGAAGTCCCAATAGTTTGTGTTTGTTTTGTTTCTCGTATCTTTGGAGCTGTATCCCGCAAGAAGTTGCTGTGAATGAGGTCAAAGAGATTACTGCCTGTATTCTCCAATAGGATTTTGATGGATTCCTGGCTAACATTTAGGTCTTTCATTCATTTTGAGTTTACATTCGTGTATGGTTTAACAAGGTCCAATTTCATTTATCTGCATATGGCTGTCCAATTTTACCAACACCATTTGTTACAGAGACTTTTTCCTCACTGGATATTCATTCCCACTTTGTCAAAGATTAGTTGACTCTAGGGGCACCTGGGTGGCTCAGCGGGTTAAGCCTCTGCCTTCAGCTCAGGTCATAATCTCAGGGTCCTGGGATGGAGCGCCGCATAAGGCTCTGTGCTCAGCAGGGAGCTTGCTTCCCCCTTTCTCTCTGCCTGCTACTCTGCCTACTTATAATCTCTCTCTCTCTCTGTCAAATAAATAAATAAAAGCATTAAAAAAAAAAAGATTAGTTGACTATAGAGTGGAGGGTCCATTTCTGTGTTTTCTATGCTGTTACACTGATCTATATGCCTGGTTTGTGCCAGTATAATAAGGTCTTGGTGACTACAGCTTTGTAATATAACTTAAGACTGAAATTGAGATGCCTCCAGCTTTGCTTTTCTTTTTTAACACTAATTTGCCTTTTGGAGTCGCTCTGATTTTCATACAAATTTGAGGACTGTACCAACTAAGTGAAAAAATGCTGATGGTATTTGCATAGAGATTGTATTGAATGTTAGATTGCCATGGGTAGTATAGACATTCTAACAATACTGGTTCTTCTAATTCATGAGCATGAAATGTTTTTTCATTTCTTTCTGTCTTCAATTTCCTTCATAATTATTCTACAGTTTTCAGAGTAAAAATCCTTCATCTCTTTGGCTAGGTTTATTCCTAGGTAACTTACAGTTTTTGGTGCAATTGTAAATGGAAATGACTGCTTAATTCCTCTTTCTTCTGCCTCACTGTTAGGATACAGAACTGCTACTGACTTCTGTGCATTGATTTTATATCCTGAGACTTTGCTGAATTCCTTTATCAGTTCTAGCAATTTTTTACTGGACTCTTTGTATTTTCTACATAAAGTAACATTATCTTCTGCAAAAAAGAGAAGGTATACTTCTTCTTTGCCAATTCAGATGCCCTTGTATCTTTTTTTTAATCTAACTGCTGAGTCTAGTTCTTCCACTACTACGTTGTACAACAGTGGTGAGAGGGGGCAATCATAGCATGCTTCTCACCTTAGGGGGAAGCTCTCAATTTTTCTCCATTGAGGATGATATTCACTATGGGTTTTTCATATATTGCTTTTAGGATATTGAGATATGTTCCCTCCATCCTTACACTGTAGAGAGAATTGATCAAGAAAAGATGCTGTATTTTGTCAAATGCTTTTCATGCATCTTAGAGGATCATATGGTTCTTGTCCTTTCTTTTATTAATGTGGTGTATCACACTGAGTGATTTGTGGAAGTTGAACCAAACTGTAGCACAGTAATAAATCTCACTTGGTCAAAGTGAATAAACTTTATAATTTTTCAAATTAACACATAATGTATTATTTGCTTCAGGGGTACAGGTCTGTGAATCATCAGTCTTACACAATTCACAGCACATACCATAGCACATACCCTCCCCAATGTCCATCACACAGCCACCTTATCCCTCCACTGCTACCCCCCAGCAACCCTCGGTTTGTTTCCTGAGATTGTTTCTTACGGTTTGTCTCCCTCCCCAGTCCTATCTTGTTTCATTCCACACCACCCCCAACGAACCCCTGCCCTGCCTCTCAAATTCCCCATATCAGAGGGATCATATGATAATTGTCTTTCTCTGAATGACTTAATTCACTCAGCATAATACCCTCTAGTTCCATCCGCAGCATTGAAAATGGCAGGATTTCAGGTTTTTTGAAGGCTGGATAGTATTCCAGTATGTGTGTGTGTGTGTGTGTGTGTGTGTGTGTGTGTATCTTCTTTATCCACTCATTTGTTGATGTAATCCTTGTAATTTATTGTTGGATCCTATCAGCTAGGGTCTTTGTTACAATTTGTGTATACTGCTAGAGTCTATTAGCTATACCTTGGTTAGAATTTGTGTATACATGCTCATCAAGGACCTTGGTCTGTAATTCTCCATTTTGATGGAGTGTTGGTCTGGTTTTGAGATAAAGGTAATGATATCCTCATAGAACAATTCTGGAAGTTTTCCCTCCCGTTTCTATTTTTTGAAACAGAAAAATAAGTTATTATTTCTTCCTTAAATGTTTGGTAGAATCACTCAGGGAGGCCATTTGGCCATAGACTCTTGTTTGTTGGGAGAATTCTGATTAGTGATTCAATTTCTTTGCTGGTTATTGGTCTCTTCAGGATTTCTATTTCTTTGTTTCAGTTTAGGTAGTTTGTATGTCTCTCAGAATACATCCATTTCTTCCAGATTGCCTACATTGCTGGCATAAAATTGCTTATAATATTCTCCTATAAATGTGTGTGTGTCTTTAGTATTAGTTGTGATCTGTCAAGCAAACCCCTTTTTCTTTAATTGTGTTATTCATTGGTTTATATATTTGGCTGCTCCCAAATTAGGGACATAAATATTTGTAACTGTTAAATCTTCTTGTTGGATAGATGCCTTAATTATGATATAGTCTCCATTTTTATCTCTTATTACAGTCTTTGGTTTAAAATCTAGTTTGTCGGATATAATGATGGCTACTCCAGCTTTCTTTTGATATCCACTGGCATGATAAATCATTCTCCACCCCATCAACTTTCAATCTAGAGGTGTTTTGGGGTATAAAATGAGTTTCTTGTAACCAGCATATCAATGGATCTTTTTTTTTAATCTATTCTGATATCCTATGTCTTTTGATTATAGCATTTAGTCCATTTACATTCAGATTAATTACTGAAACATATTAATTTAGTGCCATTGTATTATTACCTGTAAAGCCACAGTTCCGGTAGTTTGTCTCTGTTCCTTTCTGGTCTTTTTACTCTGAGCACTCTCTCTCAGCTCAAAGGATCTCTTTTAATATATCCTGCTTGGTTGGTTTACTGTTCACAAACGCCTTTAGTTTTTGCTTGTCTTTGAAACTCCTTGTCTTTACTATTCTGAATGACAGCCTTGATGGATAAAGTATTGATTGCTGCATACTTTTCTCATTTAGCATGTTGACTATATCATGACAGTCCTTTCTGGCCTGCCAGGTATCTGTGGCCAAGTCTGTGGTCAGCCTTTTGTCTCCACCCTCGTAGATTAAGAACCTCTTATCCCAAGCTGCTTTCTGGTTTCTCTTTACCTCTGAAATGTCAGCACTGATGGGTGGGATGAATAAGGTGGTGCCCCATAAGGTGATGCCTCACTCTCTAGCCCCAGAGCTGAATGTTTGTGCACCCCACTCTTCAGTGAGCGCTCAGAGAAAAGCAGTCAATCACTCTTGTCTCCCCAGTTTCCATCAGAACTCTGTGTTCACCTGGCCTGAGTGTTTTTATCTCAGGTACTCAGCTTGGTTTCAAAACTACAAATTTTAAATTCTCATGCACCACAGAATCCTGTCATTCCTCCTGGGAGAGGTAGAGGGGTCTAGCAATGCATCTGCCACTTGCTGGAACCCTGCCAGGAAAGCAGTCACATGCCAATTTAGCAGTTTACAATCTATGGCAACACAGAGCAGAAAGCTGGCACCTAGACTCACAGTTTTCAATTGGATTCTCCACTCTTGTGCCTGGGAGCTGCCCCATTCAGGCACCCTCATTCTTCTTATGACCCCAAAATCCTAAGACCATGTTATCACACTTAGGACTATGCCCAGATTCACCACCTGAGCACCTTTTTTAAAAATTTTATTTGTTTATTTGAGAGAGAAAGTGACGGAGAGAACACACTGGGTATGAAACAGTTGGGCATGAAGTGGGGCATGAAACAGAAAGAGGAGGAGAATCAGACCCCCCACTAAAGAGGCAGTCTGACCTAGGGCTCAATCTCAGGACCCTGAGATCAAGATTTGAGGCACAGGCAGACATTTATCTGACTAAGCCACCCAAGTACCCCCAACTGAACACCTTTAAGCCAGGAATGGAGTCCACTGTAGTAGACTTCTGAAACTTCCAATTTTGAGCTCCACTGTTTGTAATACTTTGTGGGAGCCTCTTTAAGCAGGCTGCCTCACCGTTACAGTATCCTCAAATATCACACCCGATTCAATTCTCTGCACCTCCTACCTTCCAAAATGTGGTTGCTTTTTGGTAGAGTTGAAGCATATCTGTTCTCAGATTTCTGGTTGGTACCACAGGTTTTCAGAATGATTTCATATATATTCTAGTGAACAAACTTAGGATCCACTACTCCTCTGCCATCTTAACTCCACCACCCAGTTCAATACCTTTAATGAATATACATGCAAAAATCCTCAACAAAATATTACCAAACAAAAAATGGGAAATTGGTCCAATAAGACATTAAAAAATAAATCATATACCATATAAAGCGGAATTTATTTCCACAATGCAAGTGTGGTTCAGTATTTGCAAATTAAACAATAATATACACCACATTAAGAAAAGAAAGGATAAGAGCCATAAGATCATTTTAAGAGATGCAGAAAAAGCATGTGACAAAGTACAATGACCATTCACAGTAAAAAACCTCAACAAAGTAAGTTTGGAGGGAACATACTAAACACAGTAAAGGCCATATATGAAAAACAAACAGCTAACATCACACTTAATGTAGGAAAAACTGAGAGCTTTTTCCTCCTAGATCGGGAACAACACAAGGATGTCCAAGTTCACCATTTTCATTCAACATAGTACTGGAAGTCCTGGCCACGGTAATCAGACAGCATAAAGATAAATAAAGAGCCTCCAAATTAGCAAGGAAGAAGTCAAATTTCGCTACCAGTAGATGACATGATATTTTATATAGGCATCCTGAAATACGATCAAGAAACTGCAAAAACTGATAAATGAATTCAGTAAAGTCATACAATACAAAATCAATGTACAGAAGGCTGTTGCATCTGAGTACAGCACTAATAAAGCACCAGAAAGAGAAATTAAGAAAGCAATCCCATTTATACTTGCACTAAAAACCATAAGAATAAATTCAATCAAGGAAGTGAAAGACCTGTACTCTGAAAACTACAGAACACAGATTTAAATAATTCAAGATGACACAGGGAAATAAAAAGATATTCCATGTTCCTGGATTGGAAGAATAGTGTTAAAATGGCCATAATACCTAAAACAATGCATGGATTTAATACAATCTCCATCACAATACCAACAGCATTTCTTCACAGACTTAGAACAAACAATCCTAAAATTTGTATGGAACCACAAAAGATCCTGAATAGTGAAAACAATATTAAAAATAAAAACAGGGGCGCCTGGGTGGCTCAGTGGGTTAAGCCGCTGCCTTCGGCTCAGGTCATGATCCCAGGGTCCTGGGATCGAGCCCCGCATCGGGCTCTCTACTCAGCCGGGAGCCTGCTTCCTTCTCTCTCTCTCTCTGCCTGCCTCTCTGCCTGCTTGTGATTTCTCTCTGTCAAATAAATAAATAAAATCTTTTAAAAAATAAATAAATAAATAAAATAAAAATAAATAAAAACAAAGCTGGAGGTATCACAATTCCCAATTCCCAGTTATACCACAAAGCTGTAGTACTACAAAACCAGTATGGTAGTGGCACTAAAAATAGACACATAGATTAATACAGCAGAATAGGAAACTCAGAAACAAGTTTGTGGATTATATGGTCAATTAATCCTTGACAACAGACAGAAGAATGTGCATTGGAAAAAGACAGTAACTCTAATAAATGGTGTTGCAAAACTGGACAGCTACATGCAAAAGAATAAAACTGGACCACTTACTTTCACCATATGCAAAAATAAACTTAAAATAGAAAAGAACCTAAATGTGAGACCTAAAACCATAAAAATCCTAGAAGAGGACACAGGCAGCAATTTCTTTGACAGTGGCCATAGTGACATTTTTAGATATATCTCCTGTGGCAAGAGAAATAAAAGTAAAAATAAACTATTGACATTACATCAAAATAAAAATTTATGCATAGTAAAGGAGCAATCAACAAACTTAAAACAATCAATAAAATTAAAATAAAACCTACAGAAGAGGAGATATTGGCAAATGACATATCCAGTAAAGGTTTAGTATCCCAAGCCAAATATATAAAGAAAGCACACAACTCAACACCTTAAAACCAAATAATCTAATTAAAAATGGGCAGAAGATCTATCAGAAAGGATGAATACCCAACTTTTGTATCAACATGGATGGGACTGGAAGAGATTATGCTGAGTGAAATTAAGTCAAGCAGAGAGAGTCAATTATCATATGGTTTTGCGTATTTGTGGAGGATTAGGAGTAACACAGAGGGCATGGGGAGATGGAGAAGGGAGTTGGGGGAAATTGGAGGGGGAGACGAACCATGAGAGACTGTGGACTTTGTAAAACAATCTGAGGGTTTTGGAGGGGCAGGGGTGGGAGGTTGGGTAAGCCTGGTGGTGGGTATTATGGAGGGCATGTATTGCATGGAGGACTGGAAATGAATAAAAATTAATAAAATAAAATAAAAATGGGCAGAAGATATGAAAAGACGTTTTTCCAAAGTTGGTGCAGCCTCTTTGGAGAACAGCGTGGAGATTCCTCAAGAAATTAAAAATAGAACTCCCCTATGACCCTGCCATTGCACTCCTGGGTATTTACCCCAAAGATACAGATGTCGTGAAAAGAAGGGCCATCTGTACCCCAATGTTTATAGCAGCCATGGCCACGGTCGCCAAACTGTGGGAAGAAACAAGATGCCCTTCAACGGACAAATGGATAAGGAAGATGGCATCCATATACACTATGGAGTATTATGCCTCCATCAGAAAGGACGAATAACCAACTTTTGTAGCAACATGGATGGAACTGGAAGAGATTATGCTGAGTGAAATAAGTCAAGCAGAGAGAGTCAATTATCATATGGTTTCACTTATTTGTGGAGCATAACAAATAGCATGGAGGACATGGGGAGAAAGAGAGTTGAAGGGAGTTGGGGGAAATTGGAAGGGGAGGTGAACCATGAGAGACTATGGACTCTGAAGAACAATCTGAGGGTTTTGAAGGGGCGGAGGGTGGGAGGTTGGGGTACCAGGTGGTGGGTATTGTAGAGGGCACGGACTGCATGGAGCACTGGGTGTGATGCAAAAATACTGAATACTGTCATGCTGAAAATAAAAAATAAATTAAAAAAAATAATAAAAAATAAAAAATAAAAACTAGGGCACCTGGGTGGCTCAGGTGGTTAAGCTAATGCCTTTGGTTCAAGTCATGATCCCAGAGTCCCGGACTGAGTCCTACATCGGGCTCCCAGCTCCACCGGGAGTCTGTTTCTCCCTCTGACATTCTCCCCTTTCAGGCTCTCTCTCTCAAATAAATAAATAAAATTTTTATAAAAATTTAAAAAATAAAAATAAAAACTAAAGGGGTGCCTGGGTAGCTCAGATGGTTAAACATCTGCCTTTGGCTCAGGTCATGGTGCTGGCATCCTGGGATGGAGTCCTCCATCGGGATTCCTGCTCCTCGGGGAGCCTTCTTCTGCCTCTGCCTCTGCCTCTACCTCTCATGAATAAATAAATAAAATCTTAAAAAATAAAAAAAATAGTAAAATTGATCATAACTGAATATTGTTTATACACCTTGCTTTGCAATGATTTGAAAATACTTAAAAATATATCACACCAAAGCTTCATAAAATAAACATACTTTTACACAAACTTCTCTATTAAAATCCTAAGATGCCAGCTTCCCCTGTTTCAGTTATGAATAGACAAATAAAATTAGAGGCTTATTAACTTGACAAGATAGCTACACTTTATGTAAAATGATTCATCAACTGAAAATATATGAGCATATGATGTTGGACTTAAGGGAAAGTTGGATCATTTAGCCTCTTCTAGATCTGGTTTTATGTTTAAAGTACTGCAACATATCATACTGGGTCTCTACCAAGACATCCTGGCACATAATACTGAGTACAATTAATTTATAGGACATTAGCACCACTCACCTGGTTTTTCCTCCTATTAACTTTATTTGGGTTTCATCAAGATTGTACCAGTTATCTAGATAAGAGGCAGTCAGATAAGTTTTTTAAGCCATCCACTGTAACTTTCTATTTGTTTTCTCTCACTAACACTGAAACATTTGAAAAGTGCCGAAGTAGCTCATTACTAGGAACTACTTGCACTTGTAAATACCATCAAGATTCACCATAAGCTCACAGGTACATGTAAAAAAGTAAATTACATAAAATAAAGGGTCATATTCTCATGAATTTAATTAAAAACCATATATTTCAATCCAACTGTACGGTCTCAAAAAATCCCTACAACAGAATCAGTGGAACTTAACCTTGAACAAATATAACTATAAAATGAACTATGAAAGACCCAAATTATCCTGAAAGAAACACTTCACAACCCTTCCTATCCCATTTGAATTGTATCTGAACTCATGCTCTTATACAATGCTTTAGGAATTATTTAATACATTTATGACTTTTGGCTTAATATACTATTTATAATCTTGGAAAAATGATTTTCTTCCCTCACTACCATTTTTTTCCCTCACTTCCCTCACTACCAAGCAGGGGGAGGGGAAAAAGTTAAAAATTCCAAACTGCTGATGTCTAATAAGTAAAATACAAACAGAAAAGTGAAAAGACTAATGGTAACCTGGGCCATATTAAAAATTCAGTGACTATAAAGTTTGTATTGTGAGGCACACCTTAGAGTTAAGATTTTCTGGTAATTATGTTTGAGAAATATTAAATTAAGCATGTTCCAAGAGATATACCAAAAAAGTTCCTGCAATTGACCTCAGGTAGTTCCAAGTATTGAAAGGAGAAATGGTATACAACTTCATACCCGGTATCATGACAGGAACCAGTGACAGACCACACAGACAAACTAACTTTGACAAGGACAAAACTCAGTCACACTTAACATTAACCAGTAAAATGAGGTCACCACAATTTTCTGCTACAAACTGATATATAGCAAGAGGCAACTATAAACAAAATAGAACTAAGATTTAAGCAATGTATACTTTAAAAGATTAAAACAAATTACATTGTGGTGGACAGCCTAGAAATTCTGGCAGTGACAAAGTTAAACATCCAGCAGTTAAGAATTGGATGAAGAACAAGCTGATGGGTCTAAGAGGGGAGGTGGGTTAGGAAATGTTTTAAAGTGGTGATAGGGATTAAGGAGGGCAATTTTTGTGATTAGGACCAGGTCCTGTATGGAAGTATTGAATCACTAAATTGTACACCTCAAATTATTAGTATACTAACTGTTAATTAAGTGGAATTTAAATAAAAACTTAAAAAATGAATGTAAAAAAAGGAAACAACAGTACTAATCACAAAAAAGGGGAAAAAAAAAATCCAATCCCAGACACATCATAATCAAACTGCTAAAAACTACAAACAGGGAATAAAATGTGATAGCAACCAGAAAAGAAAAACATGAAATGAAAAATTACATATAAGGAAGCAACCATTAGAAAGATTCCAGGTTTCTCATCAGAAAATAAAAACAAACATACAAAAATACTAGAGAAAACTTATCTTACTAATATTAATTATTAAGAAAAAAGGTGTTCCATATCCTTATCTTTACCAATAAACCTGTTTAGAGAAAGCATAATGGAACAAATGGAACAAATTCATCAATGGAACAAATTTCTTACACAGTAAAGTAACCTACAGTATACAGCACATCTATGGTTATAAGGAGAGCAGATTATCTATCTCTCCTAATTTTATTTGATTTTTTTCATAAAAAACATTCTGATACTAAAATTAACATTCTAAAATATAAGGTCAAGAATGAGTTAATTTGAAAACTTCAAAATGTGTTTTCACTTTCTGCTAAATTATATAAACTCGTGGGCTAAGTGAGATTTTCTCCACTTTCTGCTAAATTATATAAACTCGTGGGCTAAGTGAGATGTTCTCCAAGACAAATGAGAACAACTTAACCTTAAAAAAATCTGATCATCGATTTTTCATGAATTAGTCACTGGTTTGTTTGAATTTCATGAAAAAAAGCATTAAATGCCAATTTCACATTTAGTAAACTGCCCCACCTACTGATACAAATGAAAATAGAAAAAGTAATTCATCACCAACATATTGAAAGCTTGTGATTTGTTTCAAGGCATACCCTTTTACCAGTATTCTAGTCTGATAATACATTCTTACTATAAGAAGTTAATAGATCCTGACATAATCATCTTACTTACTTCTAACAAAAAGGTCTGAATAGCTTTTTAAGGCATTCCTAGCAACATATCCATTTAAATAGAATTTGCTCAGATCTACAGAAAGCATACAGCAACTGATCATTACATAGTTTCAGTGTATAAATCTGAAGTTAAGAGCAATCTAGGTACAGCTATCAAAGTCCTCTTCTCTACTGCCAACTGCTAGCTGAAGAGGCTTTTGTCAAAAGGATATTTGAGGCAGTATTTGCTTTTAACTGAGGAAGATGTGTTACAAAACTACCCCATATAAAAAAAACGCCATGTTAACATGTACACAGACACATATTTCCATGTAAGACGTAAATCACAGATTTAAAAAAATTAAATAGAAAAAAGTACATTTGACATCAGGTCCGTGTATTGGATGATACTTCTTACTGTGTCAATCTTGAAAGGACTGCCAGAAGCCAGGTCACTTAAAGAACAAAGAGTGAATGCAGATAGGATAGAGAGTATGGAAATTACTGAATTCAGTCACTTTTTCTGCATTCATGAAAATCAAAATAAGGCTTTCAGTAAAATGAAATACCAGAAGATTTATGGAGTGTAGAGTATTTACATGATAAAAAATGGCATTATCATCAAAGTGCCATTTTAAAAATAATATTCCTTATAAATGCTTACTGGTTCACATATAAAATTAGTATCAGAGAATATTTTAAGCTAAATGTGATGAATTTTGATGACTCAAAGACACTATAAATAGTCTAATTTCTTTTCTGTGTAACTTTTGAAACCACTACAGAAATGTAAAGATGGATGGAAATTAACAGTAACACACTAATGCTTCAGCAAGGCTTGACTTTAAACTGAACACATTTTCCTCTTCCTCATTCTTGAAGACGCCCTTCCTCTTCATTTGTTTTTCTGTAGACTCCTTTGTTCCAGGAATTCAGCAATGACATTTCCATCTCATTGAGCTCTATGTATACTTTTCAACAAGACTTAGATGGCCAGTGCCAGTGCTAGTCATGAGACCACCTTGAAGATATGAGGAATGCAACTGGCAGCTTGTACCAGATTCTTATCAAAACCATCCAAATCCTGTATTTTCCTACAAAACCCCTCAGCCTTTTACCCCGAGCCGACTTGTAGTTTTGGAGGCATTAAGCCCACTGATGCAGCCTCCTTTGCCTGGAAAAGCAATAAACTATCTTCCTTCTTTATACACAAACTCTGTCTTCACATCATGTATTCCAGCTCCAGAGCAGCAAGGCTGGTTTTCAACAATACTTTCATGTTATTTATATAATTTTTAATAATTAAAATTGCTAATTATCCCTATTCTTCTTGAAATATGTTGTTTAATGTGATGACTATCCCATCCCTAAAGAGAATGAATTGGGGAAAGTATGTGCTATGGTGAGTACTGTGAAATGTGTAAGCCTGATGATTCACAGACCGGTAGCCCTGGGCAAAATAATACATTATATGTTAAAAAAAAATAAACAAAAAAAGAAAGAAAGAAAAAAATCTTATTTTAAAAACAGAATCAATTACTTTGAGGATAAATTTCTCCAATGTACAAAACAATCAAGTAAGTCACATATAAAAGTAAAATACATACTTAATACATACCCATGCTTCAAGTTTATATAATAAATCAAAGTAAGTAAATAATGGTACCCAGTACTCAACACTTACTATGGACTAGGCCACTTATCATTTTAACCCTCATGAACAACCTATGAGGTAATATTATCATCCCTCTTATTTTACAGATTATGAAACTGACGTAAGAAGTTAGGTAACCTGCTGAAGGGCACTGACCTAGTAAGGTACAATGTCTGGTTCTAACCAAGTGTTCTGACTCCATGTTCTGACTCCAGAGTTCATTCCCTTTAAGTGCTACACTGGAGCTGCAGAATCTTCTACCACTATGAAAAAGCTCATGGTATCTCATGTAAAAATAAATAGTTTTTAACTGACAAATGTTGGTAATTGGTTCCCAGTCAGGTAAAAGCTGTGGGATTCAAGCTGTTGAATGGATGCTCAAGATCTACAAGATTAGGGGGAAAAAAACATAAAATATATGATGTTTCATGAAGGAGTAGGAAATAGGTGTGAGATATAACAGAGGCAAAGAAAAGTACCCAATAAAAATAACAACTTTGAAAAAATGAAACAAAGACATAAGTAGAATTTATAAAAACAAAATTACTCTAGAAAGCAAAGCCAAGAAACAAATTGCACTCTATTTGAAGCCCCACAAATAGGTTTCTCAGAACACACCACTTGACTGAAACTGCTAGTTTTGCCCATAAATTTTCCCCAAATTCTTTTCTATTTCCTTTCTTCCTAAACTATTATCTAACCTTAACCACTATCATTATTCCCACTTTTCTACCTCTTTTTCTTCCTTTACCATTAACCATGGTTGCTTCCCATGTTTCCTCTTCAACTTTAGAAAGCTCACCTTTCAAAATCTGTATTTTTAGTTGCCTATAACTCATTTCTAATTATATATTCTGTTGCATAGCTAAGCACAGTAAAAACAGAAATAGTATACTATCATAAAAAAGCTCTTTTCTATTTTTCCATCATCAGAGTCATTCTCCATTTCCTTAGACTTATTGGCCATTTGATCCTTTGGTTCCATAGTCAACACACAGATACTTTAAAATGTGCTGCTTCCTTTCTAAATCCACTGCAATAACCACAATTTATAAGGTTTCATTACCTTCCCCCTTGGGTGCTAAAACAGTCACCTAGGGGCGCCCGGGGGGCTCAGTGGGTTAAAGCCTCTGCCTTCGGCTCAGGTCATGATCCCAGGGTCCTGGGATCAAGCCCCTCATCGGGGTCTTTGCTCAGCAGGAAGCCTGCTTCCCTTCCTCTCTCTGCCTGCCTCTCTGCCTACTTGTGATCTCTGTCTGTCAAATAAATAAATAAAATCTTTAAACAAACAAACAAACAAAAAAGACCAGTAACCTAGTTCATGGCCCTGCCCAAAGCTTCTCCCTCTCCAGTGTCCATGTCTAGCTGCCAGATCAACTTCTCTCGAACACCAACCTGCAAAATCCATTAAGGTTACCTAATGCTGGTCAGATACAGTCTAACCTCCAATCCCTGGGGGGTAGGGCTATAAACAATTTCACACTTATTGACTGTCTACCCTAGCTAAAGAACTGTGTTAGTCAAATCTTCACCACAGTTGTGCAAAGTAGGTACTATTAAACAATTTTATACCTAAGAATGAACAGTGAGGTTCATTCTTTGGATTCTCTGAATCCAAAGTTTATGCTGACTACATTCCCTATTCTTTTCCTTGTATATTCCATCTCACAACTTAACTGGAAGTCACAGATAATCTTGCCACCCCTCTGAACTCTGCCAAGTCTCTTCCTTGCCATTGCTGCTATTTGCCTGCTGATGCTGGAAGCTTCAGCATCCAAGCTAATTTGGTCACTTAACAAACAAAGCTTTTCCGTCGTTAATTTCTTTAATGCCAGCACTTGGACCCCGATTACGAAGGCAGGGCAGGCGCACTGACAAGTGTGCAAAGTGACAGTGGACAGCAAGGGAGAAGACAAAATACCTATAGAAAGCAGACACCAAAACTATTAAATAACAGCAGACTGGGACCATGAGCCTCTCCTGGTATTCTCTCTATACATTCCTCTCCAACTAAACACTGCCAAGCAAGAACAGAGCAGCTGTCCATCCCTTTACCCCATGACTATTTTCTGCTCAATAAACACCTGAAGAAAAAGGGAAAGTATTTCTCCAGTCCCTTCAGTTTTCTGTTTACTCCATCAACACCTCCTTTTCTTTGTCAAGATGACCATTTAACAGACCAAGACAATTCTTAGCTCTCAGCAACTTCTAAATTCCAGGTGGTTTCCTAAGGAGTCTTCTTAAGGCATTATCCTGTTCTTTCAAACTACTTTTTGGCAGAGAATTCTTACTCATTCTTTAAGGCCCAAGGTTTCTTCTCTGATGCTTTCCCTAAGCACCCAAGAAATGCTGGTAAGGAAACATACAGCCACTGCAGATGCAGGTGACATTATCTCCGTTTTAAAACCAAAGCAACTCCAGGTTTCTAAGGTCACACCTACAGTAAGTTTTGTGTAACTTCATGTTCTCTCCAACAAAGTAGTTTTCTCAAAGAACTTCTATTTGCTATTATTTGAGGATACTAGATTTCATTGTCACTCAGGGCTTTCTCTAGCCCATTCTGTTTACTTTATATTTTATATTGAGTGTCAAATTCTCATATTACACTTAATATTTCTATTTTTCATTTCCACTGTAATGTATGAGATGGCTCATTGCATGAAATTTATATGTGAACAAAGGACCTGGAATCAGACTGAATGGCCTCAAAACCCATTTCCATGAGAACTTAGGGGAGTTATCTAACCACCTGGAACCACAGTATCCACTTTAGAGGGCTGGGAAGATTAAATGAGAAAATGCATGCAATGTGCTTAGCAAAGTGTCTAGCACAGAGTAACCTTTCAATAAATGTTCAAGGCTATTATTCTTGTTATCATTAAGGTCATTCACCTCAGGAACTACTTCATTCAGCACTACAGCTATCTGTCCTATAAAGCTTTCCCAAACAAGGCATATTTCCCCCATGCTCCTATTTGCATCTAATCCACACCACCACTATGACAACAACAACAACTACTACTACTACTACTACTACACAAAATGGCTGGTGGTTATCTGTTTTAAGGTTTATCTCTCACTGTGCAAGAAGCATTCCTCTGGGAAGAAACCATCTTTTTCAATTTGGTTACCATCCTAGTCTAAAAGTGCCTTACATACTTGCAAAAATCCCTTTGCCTGGAATACCCTTTACTATCTTCTCTATTTGGCATATTCCTATTCATCCTTTGGAAACAAAATTAATACTTCCAGTGGTGAAGCCTTATTAACGATCTCAAAGTTATAATTCCCAGATCCGTTTTTCACACTTTAGCTGCAGTACTTAACAAAAAAAATAGCATAATTTATTCATTTATCTACATGCCTGTCTCTCTAACTAGGCTTATGAACTCTTCCATGTTAGGAATCCTACTTTATTATTTTAGATCTAGCCCAGCAGAACACAACATATCATAGATGCTTAAGAACTCTTTGTTGAATGAATTACTGTTAAATGAATAAAGCAAAAAAGCACTTGTTAAATGGAATCTGAAATACTATGAAGCAACTTAGGTCGCTTTTTATGAATTTTTATGAATTTGTATGATTTAGGACTACTATAATTAACATAGAGAAAGGTATTTTGAGAGGAATTCACATCTCTATGGGTGTAAAGGGATAATAGGAAAGTATATATTTAGGCAGATATTTGGAGTTAGAGCAAATAAGATTTTGTTCCTTGTTTACAACTGTTTAAACTTTTAAAAAAAAGATTTTATTTATTTTTCAGAGAAAGAAAGTGAGCACATAAGCAGGGGGAGCAGCAGGTAAAGGGAGAAACAGGCTCCTTGCTAAGCAAGGACCCCAATGTAGGACTGAATCCCAGGACCCTGGGATCATGACCTGAGCCAAAGGTAGCTGCTTAACTGACTGAGCCACTCAGGTATCCTTATCTTGAGTTGCTTAGAAAGCAAAACCATTTAAAATTTTCAGTATAATCATAAATAATATTCCATGGGGATAGATCTGAAAAAGGGATGAAGAATTCAATCATTTCCTCCTTGAGTCCAAGTTGTACAGGATAGAAAGAAGGCTGGAAATGGTAAACAAAGGAGAAAGATAAAAGCAGAAACAAAGATAAAGACAGGAAAGGGGTATGGTTTGCATTTAAAACCTAGAATGGGAAAGATCTATAGGTCATCTTAAATTTGAACAACAAAGTATTCTGGCTTTGACCGAAAACTATTCACCTTGATATTTCCACAAGTACTAAATTTATAACAATGAAGATAATGTCCTATAATATTTTCCTTAGAGAAAATCACTCTCTGCTATTTCCTTTTTCCATTTCATGGTGATTTTGGAGCAAATAAAACGAGAATCAGAAATGTTTAGAAAACTTTAAAACTATTTTTGTCTCATCTCACAATTATCTGTTGAAAAGTGAGCAGTTGGTGGTAAAAAAAAAAAATTAAAAAAAAAAGAAAAAGAAAAGTGAGCAGTCTGATACAGTGAATTGAAACATTAAGGAGGAGGATATTTTGATCCTGACCTAACAATTAACAATTAAAATTTTCTATAGAATCAATATAGCAATGTTTTAGGAAACTGTCAATATTTTCTATTGGCTTTATTCATATTAGGATTTGCAGCAAGTGTAAATGAAACTGCAACTTTGCACACAGATATTTTGACTGTCCTTGCTACACTCTGCATAGGGATGGGCCACATGACACTAATGCAAATGCACATGGATTCAAGTTATCACTTCTTTCCATTGGAAAGTAAAGAATATGGATAAAATTTTTAATCATGTACTCAAGCTGAGATATATAAAAACATGTAATTCTTAAATACACAGAGTTAAGCCAATGTGCAAATGAGTAGTTAAGACCATAGATACATGGATTAGATTTGACCTACTGAACGACAATGGACTCTCAGCCGGTGAGACTAATACACATTCATGGCTTAAAGCCTTGAATTTTCAAGACAGTACTTGTTCATCAGCCTTTCTTGATAGACGAAAGCTAATTATATCTATAAAATATTTCTCTTATCTTGGAATGTTCATTTTTGATTTCAAGAAAAGAAGTGAACCTGCATAAAATTTTATCTAACTTGGAAAATTAACATCTTTCCAAATTCAGAGATACTTAAACACAAAGCCAAATAGGACTACTTTTGCCAAATAAGGTTAAAAAAAAAGAAAGAAAGAAAAGAAAAAACAAGGTTACAGGTACAATCTTCATTACCAAAAATTTCTAGGATCTGGTCCCATGTTCAGTGCTTAAAATAAGGGCTAAGCAAAGGTAAAGAGTTTAACATTGATATACTTCATACTAACAGAGAATATTGGCTTGGGGTTTTAAGGGACCATAAATCTCCTCAATTCTTGTATTTGTCTAGTTTTATATTATGTAGGCTAATTTAGAATTAATATGTATACTTTGAACATTTCCCCACTGAGAAAGTTAGAAAATAAGTTGAACTAAATACCAGATGGTGTTTTGAGGGGAGCAAAACAAATAGATGACCTGTTTCCTACCCTCAGGAAAGTAGAAAGAGATTGAGGACACCAAAGACAACATTTAAAAGTAACTCAAGAGCATTTAGAAAACAAAATGCACACCTTAATAGAAGGCATATTAAGAAAATGAAAGGCTCCACTCATGCATAGTTAGTTTTCCTCAGTATTCTCAAAGCTAGTATCAAGAATAATCAGAAGTAAATACGAGTGTGAAGGATGTAAGCTGTGATTAGTTGAGTCAGAGGTATCAGGTATTTCATTCAGGGAAATGGTATGTGATAGGGACATGAGCAGACCATGTAACTATAGGGGCCAAGGGCAGGCCACCCAAATATGAACCACTTTGGCATGACTATTTTGAATTAAAAGCAATCAAAACCCAGCAAATTCAGAAAAAGCTCCTTACCTCCCCCTTAACTGCCTCAATTTAATTGGAACATAGAGTCTGTACCAAGAAGACAGCTATTAAGAGAAATTTCTCTTTACCTAAAAATCTTCTTTATGTAACAGAGTAGCCTATGTTTTCCAAACATCTCCTCTCATCTTCCTGACAATGGTCTCCCTGCCCTTTATAGTCCAGTCAACTATCCCTCTCCTTAGCTGAGGATATCATATAAGCCTCATGCTGTCCATCTTTGGAATTTCATGTCTGCATGGAAATGTCTTTATGTATGAAACTACATTTGATTTTCTACTGTTAATCTGTCTCATGTCAATTATCCTTAGTGCAGCTGAAAAGACATTGAAGGGCAAAGGAAATTCTTTATCCCTAACATAACTCACATATACAAGTGAATATGAATAGACTGGCACAGTTGAACAAGAGCACACAGTTCAAATATACGGAATACTGATTTTGAAAATAATGGGGGTTAGTGAACCAGCAGATAACAGTGGCAGATAAAAAATTCATAAAAGTTTATAAAAATTTATAAAATTCATAAAATGGGTATACGTTTAAATGTTTTACAGAAACTAGTATTTATGAAAACCTGAATCTCTAACATAGGAGTTAAATGAGAAGGATCAGTACTCTTTAGCTAAAAGCTGCAAGACTGAATGAATCTTGAAACTTTAGCAATCTCTTTACTGAAGATGGAGGAATTTCCCATTCAATATCAGACCTTTACCTTAAAAGTGGACAATTTGGAAATATTATATTCCTATCATTGATTTATTTTTTTAGCCTATGTTTTCTACTCACAATAGGTAAAGCCAGTCTCTGAGTCTTTTTCTTCTTTTGTCATTACCCTTATCCCTCTCCAGTCTTTTTTTTTTTTATTAAAGATTTTATTTATTTATTTGACAGAGAGAGATCACAAGTAGGCAGAGAGGCAGGCAGTGGGGTGGGGAAGCAGGCTCCCTGCTGAGCAGAGAGCCCAATGTAGGGCTCTATCCCAGGACCCTGGGATCATGACCTGAGCCGAAAGCAGAGGCTTTAACCCACTGAGCCACCCAGGCGCCCATCCCTCTACATTCTTAAGCATAACTTATATCACATTATATATATTTTATAAATATGTATGGTTCTATAACAGACTTTGACAGAAAAATAATATATCCTATAAACTGCATTTGAGTTGTTTTTTTCCTAACAAAACTGAAAGAGCTGATACTTATACTAACATTTCATATGTTTTCTACATAGTGCTTAGACTTAAGGAATTCAATATTCAAAAGTGAGGAAAAACACATAGCCCAACTTAAGCCATGAAGTATGAATAGTACCAAATAGGCCATCAGAAGAGCCATATTTGAAACTGGACTAATTACTGATTTTATAACCTTAAGGAGATACATTTCTGGCCACAGTTTCTTTCTCTACAAATAAGACTGCTATACTAAGTGTTAGCCAGATCATAGACTCTATAGGGAAGCTGATCAGGTAGTAATGGTGTCAAAGGTACCAATCCCATTATCTGCAGACAAATGACAAAGAATTGACAAAACCCTAGGACTAAAAACTATCTGCTACTATAATACACAGACATTATTGATACTGACAAAAACTGATCACAAGAATTGGCATTTCTAGCCTCTGGTAAGTACTATTTCAAACATTTCACATATATTATTAACTCAAGTGTCACACTAAACCTAAGGGGTGGATACTAAAATTATCTCCATTTTACAGATGAAGAGATTGAGATATTAAGTATCTTACATAAAAATCGTACCAGTTATAAAGTAGTAGAAGTGCATTTTAAACCCAAGGAGTCTGGCTCTAGAGCCTGCTTTCTTAATTCCACTTCTGTAACCAAACCAAGCCTTATTTGTTAGTGGGCCTTTGTTTAACGCTTTACCATGACCTCCTGCTAAGGAGCATAATGTACAAATAAAGCAAGTGAAATTTACTAATTTTTATTGCAACATAAAGGGCTAGTTCAACAAAGAAATACACGTTAATCATTAATCAATGTTTCATTTTTATCATCAAAGCCAATGATGAGTTTGGCTTTAATGAACAACAATAACAACTAGTAATATTAATGAAATCTAGTTTTTAAAACTTAAAATGATTGTGTCTTCTATATGCTGAGCATTAGTGATTAGCATTTCTTTCCTTATGAGGGGGGGAATCATTAAAATGGGTTGGTTCTCCCAAATAAAACTGCCATTTACTTCCCAAATCAAAAATCTACTCAGTATACTATGGCAGATATGATGAGCAAAATAGATTTGAGGTTTCTTCCTTTCCTTTTTGTGATAAATAACAATCTATTCACATATTCTAAACAGACATGTCACAGAAGTTCATTTATCTGTGTATATAGCATCCCACAGTTTATTCTGATACAAACTAAGTCAGACTTAGTAGACAATGACATTTATCATAAAAGCATAAATTACACAAATGATAGCTGGTTGCCTACCACAGACATTTTAACACTAAATTCACCATCTTACCTTTAATGTTTTTGCTACCTATTGAAATACCTTTTCAATGCAGGAATATTAAAAGCATGATATTTAATATAATCAAAATGATCACCATCATCACATGAAATGAGAAAATCCATCAAAGCATATAAGCCATTGAAGACTGTTAAGAAAATGGAGATGGTATCAAGGGTGGGGATATGAATAGAGTCTTGCCTAGAGGAAGGGCAATGATATCTCAAGGTTTTCTGAAGACCCATGAAACTCACAAATTCTCATAAAATGAAGAATGTGTTCAGAGCTTTGAGATTCTGAGACATATCTGTAATCACTAGTAACCAAAAGAGTCTCATGATTGCTATATGCCATGCAAAGTTTAATAGGACTGAATATTTCAGTGAGGACCTTGGGGAAAAATAAAAACAAGGTACTGGAGACCTGGAAGGTATGCATCCATTTGCTAAATATGATTCAAAAACCTAAGTTAAAAGGACATTTATACCTTGGGACAGTAGGTATAGGAGACTATGATACCAAAAATATCACCTAGGCTCTCAGACACTGAGGCCAAAGAATTCTGAAGGGATAATTTCACAGTATTTATATAACTTATAGGTTCCACAATGGTAGGATCTCTGAGGGGCCAAGGGCAGGTGGCCCAAAGATGGGCCACTTTGGCACGAAGAAATTTTGAACTAAAAGCAATCAAAACACAGTAGATTCAGGAAAAACTCTTATCACCTCAACTGCCTGACTGGATGAGGAAGAGAGGTATTAAAAGAGATTCCTCTTTACCCAAGAAACTTATCTGCATAGCAGGGCAGCCTTTGTTTTCTAAGTGTCTCCTCTCACGTTCCTGCTAATGGTCTTCCACCCCTTCTCATCCTAGACCCCTAGCCCTCTGGTTAGCTCTATCTTTGGAATTCTGTGTTGCTTAGATTCAGTCTATACGCAGAATTATATTTTATTTTCTCGTACTTATCTGTATCAGGTCAATTTGATTCTTAGTATAGCTAGCAGGACTTTAGCAGGCAGAAGAAATTCTCCCTCCCCACCAATGCATAAGTTTAAAATATTTCTCCATATAGAGTTGACACTTGAGTAGTGTGGGGATTAGAGGTCTCTGCTTCTCCCCCCTGGATAGTCAAAATCTACATATAACTTTCGACTCCCCCAAAATTAAACTACTAACAGTCTACTGCTGACCAGAGGAAGCCTCACTGACAAAATAACACATAATTCATATGCTCTAAGTATTACATACTGTATTTTTATAACAAAGCAAGCTTTGACTTTTTTTAATATTTCCTTTTCTCTAAAGTCATAAGGAAAATACATTTACAGTACTATACTGTAAAAAATCTACATATATGTGGACCCACACAGTTCAAACCTGTGTTATTCAAGGGTAAACTGCACTATATCAACAGGACAGAAACAGAACATGTGTATGAATGCACCTACATACGAAAAAACATCCACAGAAAAAGAGAAAGTGATCCATGTACAGATCAACCTAAGAATTTTCTGTTCGAGTAATTACTGATACCAGTAAAAGAGGTTAATTCTGAGATTTGCTGACACCATATTCCCATTTCCACTGAAGAGTAAAATATGCCACCCAGAATATGTCCTTTTGGCATAGAGATTATTTTAAATTGAACATTTTCTGAGAAATAGGAGACACAGGAAAAGCTCTGGAAAGAGTGGAAGCTACCCCTCTGTAATTTACCCCTCTATAATTTACAATTATAGAAGAAATCTCCATTTGTAAAGGTGTCTCCCTCTCAGTACCAGAAAGAGAAGGATGGCTCTAAATCAAGAGAAGCTTGTCAACAGAGAAAGCACTTAAATCTGCAATAACAAATCCTACCCTAGTTTACTGTGTTTTTCCAGGTAACTTCCTAGAGCTGGCCTCCCCTACCACACTCCAACATTTTTGTTTTGTCTTTAGCTGAAGATAGTATTTAAGTTGGTGGCTTGGGCCAGAAGGGATATCTTCTCAGGTAAAGTGAGATATACATATTAATAAACTTGTTTGCTTTTCTCCTATTAATCTTTTATTATAGGGTTTTCAGCCAAAAACCTAGAAGGGTGGAGGAAAAATTATGTTTCCACCCCTATACCATATACTCATTATATGTCAATATTAGGCTTTTAGAACTACTGTGTTATTATAACCATCTCCTTAAAGAGGGCTAAGGTGAAAAAACAAGAAAAACAAAAAAACACTGCCACATAACAACAGAAACTCTTGTTTAGGTGGCAAGTAACAAATCAGATTGTTTACAATGATACACTGCAGGACTATATGATAGGCTAGTTTTGAACAAGAAAATAAGACAATAATCCAGCTTTTCTTTATCGCCTTTGTTTTAGGACTTTACAGTTTGGAGTAATACTTTTTCAATCAAATTGTGGGTATCTAAATTCAGTATTGATCATCAAAAATACATTAAGGGGGGCACCTGGGTGGCTCAGTGGGTTAAAGCTTCTGCCTTCGGCTCAGGTCATGATCCCGGGGTCCTGGGATCGAGCCCCACATCAGGCTCTCTGCTAGGCAGGGAACCTGCTTCCCTTCCTCTCTCTGCCTACTTGTGATCTCTCTCTCTGTCAAATAATTAAATAAAATCTTTTAAAAAAAATCTCCCTCATCTCATTTAAAAAAAAATACATTAAGGGTAATATAATTACCAATGTTCTTGGAATATCCACACAATGACATCTTATCCAAATGCACAGCCTATATACATAGTCACTGAAGATAACATAACTGTAGCAATTTTAACTAAAGATCTACTGAGTAAGAATTGTGACTATGACCACTAAGTTTTGACATATAACACATCCTATAGGCCAATATTTAATGAACTAGTGGTTGTTACTAAGAAAAACAGTGAGCAAAATCTGGCCTTACCATCAGACAATTTCTTAAAAAAAATGTGACAGTATTGTCATTGAGAATTCAAACATCCAGTAAATTTCTGTCAACATTTTACTGACAAAAATGACCTAACAGAATCCTTGACCTTCAATAAAGAGATTAAATGCATCAAGCACAAATCATTAAGTATCTTTCAAAAGCATACAGTAACAATTTTGACATTTTACAAGGTAATTTTTCAGAACTATAAATGGATAAAGGTTTCATTCTGCAAAATCACTAAATAACTTTATTAAACTGATTAAAATTAAAATTAAGGTCAATCATATTTCATGTTTTCTTTACTAGCCTCAAAAACTATGTGACAAAAATTACTTAAATCAAAAATGGTCATTTTTACATATCTGACCATCATACTTCATTGTGAATGAAGTCATAGTGAGCATATAACTTAAGATGGCACTTGATAGAAATCTAGAGTATAAGTACAATAGAAACAAATTAGTAATTTGTGTTTTAAGCCTTTCTCTTTTCCCAAGGCTTAGCTACTTAAATAGGACTAATGTGCTTTGATTATGTTTGGATTTAATAAGCGTGTCCAATTTTTATATTTTTTTCACTAACTAAAATCCTAGACTCAGAAAATATATTCTTCAGTTATTAACTGTCTTAACCAATATAAAAACATATTCAAATAATTTTTATAGGAGGCTAACCTAGCACATTTCTTTCATTCATCAATCATCTCCTTTGCAAACTGTGAGGTTTGTGAATACAGCTGTAATAAATTATTAATTATAAAAACTGCCAATTTTCCATGATGAATTGGTACCAAATTTATTTCAAAATGTGACAGGAAATATCCGGCGAGGTTGCTTCAACTATAGAATAACCTCCCAAATCCCTACCTCCATGCCAGACTGCTCCTGTGGTTCTCAAACCCTATGCTTTTCTAGTTATTAAACATTTCCAGCTGAGTATTGTTCTCAACAGGATCCACAATTCATTCTTTCTCCTACCAAAGCTTATGCCCTTTCTGTATTATCTCAGTGAGTAGCAAGCCAGATCCTCCAATAGCCCTAAACTCCAAAGAATTCCAATCTGGCTGCCATCTGCGCCAAGCCTTAATAAAATGCTTATGCTAAGATCACTAATGCTCTCCATGCTGCCAAATCTAAAATATTTTTTGCTGTCCTCATCTGACTCAACTTCTCAGCATTATTCTACATGATTAAATCAGTAATTTCTTCCTGAAATATTTCCTCTCTTGGCTTTTATAATGGTATATTTTCTTCATTTTCCTACTTCTTTTGTTAGCATTTCATTCATGGATTCTTCCCTTATATCAGCCCTTGAAATGGTGCTCTTCCTCAAGTATTAATTCTGGGTCCTCTTTTTTTTCTGTCTCTAAAATTCCTCTTTAGGTATTTCTTTTTTTTTTTTTAATATTTAATTTATTTATTTGACAGAGAGAGAGATATCACAAGTAGGCAGAGAGGCAGAAAGAGAGAGAGAGAGGGGGGAAGCAGGCTCCCTGCTGAGCAGAGAGCCCCATGCGGGGCTCAATCCCAGGACCCTGAGATCATGACCTGAGCCCAAGGCAGAGGCTTAACCCACTGAGCGACCCAGGTGCCCCTCCTTTAAGTAATCTTATCCTTTTTCCTGGTGTCAAACCCCACATGCATGCAAATGAACTCCCTATCTCTTTCTCAAACCCAGATACTCTTCTGAGCTCCGATCTTCTACATGTAACTACCTATAGGACATAGCCACTAAACTATCTTATATCTCAAACTTCGTTAACTCTGAAAACTAAACCTAACTTGATTTTCCCACTCTTCCTTATCGCAGTAAGTAGCATCAACACCCATCACATGAGAATTCCTATTAGACTTCTCATTCCCCTTCTTCTCTTTCTCTCACCTCCCCCAAGTTAAATGTCATTAATTGTTAAATAAGCTTTCTAAATATTTAGCTCACTTCTTTATATCTCCATCGCCACAATCCTCGTTCAAGTCATAAAAATCTCTAAGTTAGGCTATTATTAAAAAGCCTCCTAAATGTTTTCCCAATAATCTTTTACTTTCTTACAGAAAGTGATCATTCTAAAATGCAATCGGATCATATCACTGTAAACCCCTAGTTTAAAAAAATCCATTGAAATTTAACCATAGTTCATACTAAAAAGGTCCTTTACTAGTCAACTTCAACCTGTTATCTCCCTCCTGTCCTTCATACCACATTCTCCAACCAAATATTTTATGCCCTCCTCTCGAACAGGTGATGTTTTATCCTATCTACCCTTATTCATGCAGTTTCATGAGCCCTGAACAACTTTCTTCTTCTGGGAAAAAAATACATGTAACTCAAGTCCAAATTCAAAGGTTTTTATTTTTTTTCTCTCTGAAAACTTCTGGGTTCATTTTTAATTATTCTTTAATAATAAAAATATTATTCTTTCATGGCTCTTAACAGCAGATTCCATTGTGGCATAGTAATTATGTATAGCCGTACTTCGTCTATTTGCCTTTCTTTGAAAAATGAGCTCCTCGAGGACATAAACTATCTTATTCACCTTGCTATACCTAACTGCTAAGAACACGGTAGCATGAGGTACAGTACTCTTTTTCAGAGAAGGCCTACTGCCCTTCTTCACCAATAAATCTATGCAATAGGAGGTGCTTCTTCCTCTGGCTTATTAGCATGGCATACCTTCTCAAGTGTCTTGAGTCTTGTCACACATAGTGTGATATCATTAATACCTAGGTAAATGCAATAAGTTTTTATTTTATGAAGACTTCATTTTTATAAAGACCTTACAGAAATATCTCAATCAGTTACTTTTATAAAAAGAGATTTAATGTTTTTGTTTATAATAAAGTCATTCTAACTTGCTTGCATTCCAGCATGTTTTAAGAGAGAAAGTAAGAGAGTTGCAGCTAACACAGAAGTAACTGCACAACACCTTGTACTCAACTATGGCAGAAGTCATGACATGAACAGTGTTCATTAACTGAATTTTGTCAAACAAAGTTGTGCTCCACATCTTTTTCCCAACATCTTCTCACCTAGGAGTAAATTTCTAGACCTTCTATTTGATTCCCCACTTAGTGAAAATCCCAGGGCTCTGTCCCTGTCCTTCCCTATACATCCCCTTCATTAATTCTGCTTGTATGTATTAGTCATATCACCATTCAATCCCATTTCCTAAACTGTAAGCAGATGACCATCACAATTAGATTACAATGAATAAAGAAAATGCAAAGCAAAGTCAGATTGCCCGATAACACAAAAACTCTAACAAAACCTTAAATAAAAGGAAAAAGAAAACTATTACTTGGAGAAGTAAGAGAAAGAGGATGGTACCATGAGGATACCCTAAAAGGAAAAGAAACATGGTGGTCTGAGATGTAATATGCTTACTAGTATAAAATGTTGTTCATTATCTGAAATTTGTCAGGCAGGTTCTACTCTAAATCTCTTTCCCAGAATACTTTCAATCAGGAGCCAGGTACCAAAATACCAAAAGGAATACAGCAGATAATATGGCTTGTGTTAAAATGTCTACTACATGCTTTTTCAGCTTGTTAAAAATGCTCTTTATCACCTTTTCACATTGAGGTTTAATTAACCTCTACTGAGTTTCAATGTCAACTAACCTGTCAAAATACCATAATCTGTAATCTTTCTTGTTTAATAGGTCCAAAGGGATCCAACCTCCCTATATTCATCATGCTAACATTTCAAGCTCAACAGTGGTCTAGCAGCATGAGCATCAAGAATATCCCCCATATATGTGAAATATAACCATGAACTTTCTTTTTTTTTTTTTTTTAAAGATTTTATTTATTTATTTGACAGAGAGAGAAATCACAAGTAGGAGGAGAGTCAGGCAGAGAGAGAGAGAGAGAAGCAGGCTCCCGCTGAGCAAAGAGCCCGATGCGGGGCTCGATCCCAGGACACTGAGATCATGACCTGAGCCGAAGGCAGCGGCTTAATCCACTGAGCCACCCAGGCGCCCCATAACCATGAACTTTCAATTATTATTGCAAACCTCAAGAACTAAGAGAATTTAGTTAGGGTTTAGATCTTAATGTGCTTAGACACCTGGACATACAAATATAATCTAAGGGAGAAAAGACAGTGAAGGCAACTCTGTAAAGATATTACAGACCAGAATTTTCATTACTTCCTTGCTATATTCTAGTATTTAGAATAGTTCTTCTTTCTCAAGAAACACTTATAAGTTAAGGCACAGTAACTGTATTTTAATTACACTGAAGTTTATGCCACTCCACAAGCTTAGAGACAAAGAAAATAAACTGTTGGTTATTTATGTATTCACATAGATACAATAAGCTGGCTCCTCCAGTTACCCATTATAGAAATGAAGCCTTTTATAATGTACTAAATTCTAAAAGCACTATATTGATAAAACAGAAAACCTCTTACAGTTACTGATATGATACCACTTTATCCCTAGTGAATAGCAAGAAAAAGTAAATGATGATTTATTGCCGAGCTTGATGAAATGTTAAAGGGAAAACATTATCATGGAAAATTGCATATTCATAAATTATAGCATAATAAAAAGGATCACAGATTGGAATGCCTTGGTTTGAATCATCATTCCCCAATTTATTATCTGTATTATCTTGGGCAAGTTATGTAACTTCTCTGTGCCTTATTTTTCTCATATATAAAATGGGACTAAATTCTAAGCTCAAAGAATTATTGAAAAAAATAATAATGAGTTAACGTATGTAAGACAATTACAACAATGCTCACCACAGAGTAAACACCATATAAGTGTGAACAATTATTATTATCATCATCATTTCTTTCCCAGCCTTCATTTGTGAGTTTATTTACATAAATTGGATTTTCTTTTTAATGTACAAGACAATAATCATTTACCCAGAGGTCAGGAGGTATGTAAACTGCAATTAAAGATGCTGTATTTTGAAGGAAGGGGGGTGCTGAGAGAAAATGCTGAGATATATTCCAGATTCCACTGTTGATGACATAAGATTATAGCACATATAATTCTCCAGGGTAGCATTTGCCTTATTCTTAACAAAGAGAAATAATGAAGCACCTTCAGTAGAATTAGCTTCCTTTTAGCAAATGAAAGGTGGAGAGAGAAAAGAATGAAACAGCACAGAACAGGAAGCACTGCAGAAAACACTTTGAGTGGAATTTGAGTGAAGGACGGAGTCCTATACAGTAGCTGCCTATCACATGACCTGCCTGAGCGGTCTCTAGAGGCTAGGACACTACTGTGCAAATTAAAGCAGGGAAGTCTCTCCAGTGTATGTAGACTCGTGGGTACACACACAGCTTAGCAAACAGAACCAGTGCCAAACTATAGCCCTTAGTCAGACTCTCAGCAGGGCACCATTGCACAATGAATAACCATAATGGGAACCTTGGCTCTTCAGTATCATGCCGCCAAGAAAGCTTGTTTAGAATATAAAAATGGAAAGATTGGGATCTTTCAAGCCTGGAACAAATAATTCTTTCTACTGCTTATCTTTCTCCTTTCTCTAGGTTGAGTCTAGACTTTCTTTTTGTTAAAGTCCCAGCATGAAGGAAAAATTACTGGGCAGACAAGAATCCACTTTACTGTAGGACATGCATAAGTGACTGAGATTTTATGTGTAAATGTAGATGAGTCACATAAATTTAAGGATGTGTTTGTGTGTACAACTTACATGAGACATTAAAATATGTTGGTTACCCTTCCACATACATATGCATGACATGTCTTAAAATCCCCTTTATGATACCACTTCTAGAAGACCAAAAAAAAAAAAAAAAACCTACTAGAATTGTATGATTCCTTTTATACATTACTGCTTCAAAATATCAAGTGATACACAAACACTAGAAATAAAACAGAGGTCAGTTACTTAAAAGAGTGGGTTTGAAACTTTCTCACACACTTTCCAGAGAGCCTCCAAAATAATTTCTTTGGAGTTCGCAACCAAAAAAACTAAGCTATCTTAGATGCAGGTTAGCATATCTCAATTGCAATATACTTTCCACATGCACTAGAATACTGTTTGAAAAAATTATCGAAGAAGTCGTATTATCTTCTTGAATATACTTCTTCAATGCCTTTACAAATGAGATTGTTAAACTGGTACTAAAATACCTCTCTGCTAAAATGAAATGAAGTAAAATATTACAAATGAATATATAGCAAATGGTCATGGATAAAGTTGGAGAGCTCAATCAACCCACCAAGGATTCAGATTTGGTGCTGTATTTTATGGGCTGTAAAAGATGAGGAAATAATCAACAGTCACAGTTGCTTTACTAGTCTGCTCATTCCATAAGACTAAGTTACCAGAGAAATGGCTACATAAGCATGGAGCGCCTAAAAATGAGTGAGAGGGCCCTCTCGTATCTATCATAAATAATAATAAGCCACAGGAAAAATACTTCAAAACTTACAAGAACATTTTTTCATATATGTATAATCCATTTTGGCAATTTCCCAATAATTAGTAAGTGCTGAATTTACTGTCAACTCCTAGAACAAGATAATGCCTAACCTTTAAAAATTTCCTTGATAGAGGGTATTATTTCTATCTAGAAAGAGAACTTTGGAATATGTTACTTCAAGACATTTAGTAGATGATCCAAAAGAAATAAATTACATTTCTTTCTGAACTTGAGGGGGTTTTGATCAGTATACTTTTGGTGACCCTCAGGCATACACAGAATGCAAAGATCTCTCTTAGATCACAGATTTAATTGGAATGAAAATAAAATTATCTCTTTACCGTAACTGAATCATTCACTTTGTAATTAATTCATGCCTAGCACACATATGACCTCAGCCTAGAGCAAATCAAAAGAAACATTAGAGGCACAATGTTCATTTGACCAAACTGTTAAACACAGAGAAAAAAGTAAGACTGTTTTTACCATCAAAGCAAAAGAGGCATAAACCCCGAGAATCGAAGCAAAGGTTAATGCTAAAGCAATACATTTTATTTCCATTCATCAACATTAAACTAATTCAAGGTAGATCCAAAGGAGATCCAAAGATCTCCTATCTAATTCAAGGATATCCAAAGATCTCCTGTCTTTGGAAATATTCATATAGTACATCCAAAGATCACCTTCAATATACTTCAATATATATACTTCAATATACTGTCTATTTTGACTGGCAAAGAGCTACCTAATATTACATGAGCCCCAGTTGCCCACCTCTATATGGTAACAGAATAAAGTTGCTATAATTCGATGACTTTCAGGGTATGCACCCTTAAGAGTTAAGCTATTATTGGTACATCCACTCAAGAAGTTTTGCATTTCTACTATACAGGTATACAGAACATAAATAATAAAGCAGGGCATATTTTCATCTCTAATCCAAAGATCACAATGATGAATTTTAATATAAGTAAAATACTTATGTTCTATAATCAGCCATTCTATGAACTCCAATGTTCTAGCAATTCTTATTTTCTATATGGAAAGTTGCTTACTTCCAAGGTGTCTTAATAGCAGTCTTCAGGCTAAAATTTGTTCAAAAATACTCAAAACAGCCTGACTCTAGGTTAGTATTGATAGGCTTAATTATTTGTAATGTGTAATTATTTATGTGTTGCAAATGCACTATTATTAATATCAAAGCCCATTTACATGACCCATTTTGATGATTCAAATTTAAGTTATTTTATGTGAACCCTCTAATCTGACCTTAATTCAAAATTGGAAAGTGCAGAAATATGAAGGGAATACCTATGAATACTGAACATTCTAGTGAGCCATGTTGATGGGCATTAAATAGAATGATTCTTAAAAATGACCTTTCATACAAAAACTAAAAATGGGGCACCTGGCTGGCTCAGTCCGTTAAGTGTCTGCCTTCTGCTCAGGTCATGATCCCAGGGTCCTCAGATCAAACCCTGCATCAGGCTCCCTGCTCAGTGGGGAGCCTGCTTCTTGCTCTCCTTCTGCTACTCCCCCTATGCTTGTGCTCTCTAATTCTCATGCTCTCTCAAATAACTAAGTAAATAAAAAAAATCTTTTTTAAAAAAAAACTAAAAATGACATAGCATGATTTCAACTTGTCTAAAATTGCTATAAAATTAAGTTTTCCACAACCTTTTAAATAGTATACTTTTTTAAAAGATTTTATTTATTTATCTGAGAGAGAGAGAGAGAGATCACAAGTAGGCAGAGAGAGGAGGAAGCAGGCTCTCCACTGAGCAGTAAGCCTGATGCAGGCCTCAATCCCAGGACCCTGACACCATGACCTGAGCTGAAGGCAGAGGCTTAACCAACTGAACCACCCAGGTATACATTTTCAATGTATACATTGAAATGGTATATGGTATACATTTTCAATGACTTTTTTAAAGCACTCTATTTGAAAAAGTATTAAAAAATGATGTTGGTAGGATGACATATTGTTTCCTTTGAGAGGAGCATGCTCTCATGCCTGCAACTGCTACACATAGTCACTTCCTAGCAGATGTTTGGAAATGACCTTGGAACCCCACATTTCAATGTCACCTCCAACACTGGATTCTAAAATAAGTATACTTAAATGACCAATGAATAATACTGTTCAGATTCAGAAGCAACTCAGAGAGAAATATAGATAGTATGGAGAATCTCCCATAACCACCATATATCACTAAACCAGACTAATTCCCTTCCCTTCTTATCACACCCATTCTGGCTTCCAAAATAAACTCCAGACCTGCCCCGGCATGTATCAGGCCCATAGAATGGGCCTGCAGTTTCTATGATACATACTTCTCAAATACATAAAAGGAACCTAAATTATCAACTATATAACTGACATCATGTGAATGACCTCGAACCTGCCAGTTTGCATAATTAAGAACACTGGGTTCAAACTCACCTTTGCTATCTACTATCCTAGTGACCTTTGGGCAAATCTCTTTAATTTCTTTATGGCCCAACTGTCTCATCTATAGAGCTGGAGACAGTAACATTATCTCATTGGTTTTCTTTCATGAGGACTAAATGATTTAATATATGTTTAAAAAAAAAGTTCAAAAGAATGTATAGCATATAACAAAAGCTTTATGAGTCAACTATTTCCTGTCTCTATAGTCCTTCTATTAGATACATGCTGAATGTCCAGGTCATATATATGTTCTTGTTGTCTGCTGCTTAGTGGCTGAAATGCAGACTATTCTCAGTAACCTGTGAACAGAATGCTCACAGCCCAAACTGAATCTAACAACAGTCCATTAATGAGTTAATTTTATATACATGTATATGTAACTCCATATGCTCCAACTCTAACTACATTAAGCCTGAGTTGTTTACTGGATTCTTAACAACAATACTACTATTGCTGCAAGAGATGGGAGATGAGAGAATTAAAACAATCTACAGAAAGAGTCTTATAACTTAAAAATAACACCCAAAATAATGTAAATCCATTGTATTTCTTACGACCATGAAGGAATTCAATAGCAGATGTATGAGATTTCTGCAATGTACAGCCCAGGAGAAACTTAAGGCATGAGAAAGCACATGGATAGCATGTTTCCCAAAGGCCGAGAGTCCATTTTCTCTCTGCCAACAAAGGTTTAAGATTATTTTAGATAAATCTTTAATAAGTCCTAGGTCTGGCTATATAAAAGCTGTTCTCACTGCCTCTTTTACTTCTTACCCCTAGTCCAAGAGGACACAAATAGGCCTGAGCTAAAGTTACTGACATACAAGAAAAAGACTACTATAAAAACATTCTATTGCCTCTACCTTCCACATATACCCCCACAAGTTTTATACTTTCATTCAAATCTATTAAAGCAGGTAACTGAGAGCTGCTACATATATCACATAAATACTAAAATTATTAAAAAAAGATTACCCATTTACAGACATTTATACATAAAAATCACAACTCTTAAGACTACTAATTTATTAGGTCCTAACTACACTCTATTAAATTTATTTATTGGTAATAACTCTCAAGCAAGTATTATGCAATACACACACACACACACACACACACACACACACACACACAAATATAATATGCCCACCAAGGAAACTGATAATGGTATTTTAGAAAACATTATTAAATCTAAGAGAATTGATAATAATAAGTAATAGCCTCAATGTCTCTGAAGGTATGAAGAAATATAGACTTACACTGTAACAAAGTAAAAAAGATACTGTAGTATTAGGATAATGAGGAAAAGACTTTGTACAAATGACTATATCTCTCAATAAAGATTAGTTAAAATATATTCAGTTATGTTCCTAAAAAATAGCAAAATTAAGAATTTGTTGACTTACTTTTATTAAGTACTTTCATATTAAAAATATACTATTACATCCTGATCTGGTAAGGTGCTAAATTTTAAAAGCACTTTCAAAAGCATTCAAAAGTAAACAATGTAAGAGCTCTACAGTGTGGAGATGTTTTCAGGCAGATGAAACTCCTGGAATCAGCTCAGGTCGATATCTCAGGGTTGTAGGATAAGCCCTGCGTGGGGCTCCGCACTCAGCACAAAGTCTGCTTAAGACTCACTGTCCCTACCCCTCACACTCACTCTCTCTCTCTCAGATAAATAAATACTAAAAAAAAATAGCTAGCAGTTACCTTTGTCATCATATAGACCTACCTCCTACGGCCGACTGTTTAAATTGGTTAGAACACTACACCAAGGTAATGTGTCCAGTCAGTTACCTTGGTTCTTCTGTACCAAACCTGTGCAACGCCAAGTAATAATATTAGTGAATTAAATGTTTATGAACTATGAGAAATTTAGAACCATATTCTGATCCATCATGCACACACACTAATATCTGATAATATAATAAATTACTAAAATACTTAAATTGTCATCATTGAAAAAATAAAAGCATGTGAAATAGAGTAAAATTGCCACTGATCAACAAGAATGTGATTTGATTAGCACCACAAGAACAAACAGTTAAGTAAAACCTAGGAGGGAAGTAATATCATCTTTATTATTACTATTACTGGAATAAAAGGCACCTAAATCATACCAGTTTCTCCTTTCAAAGAAAACTACAAATGTCCCAATAACACCATGTGTCACAGAGTAGTTACTTTTATTGCCTTTTATTAAAAGCAATTACATGCTAGAAAACAACACATTTCTCACAGATTACCAGGAGCATGTTATCAGTCTATTCTTATCACGTGAAGCCAGACACAGTCAAATCTCAGTAAACCATTCAAATGGAAGGGATACTGATAAACCACAATCCTTATCCTTGCCATTTGAATGTATCACATGGTTTGTTTGGGCTCCAATAAAATTACTTTAAATTAAAAATATTATCCTGAAGCCAGCATTAAGAGATGACAAAGAGCATGAGGAAATGGTGCTGGAGAGGTACAGGAAAATCAGACTAGTATTAATATCTGGCCACATATAAACCAAAGGCAGACCACACAAATGTGGAGAACGTAGCCAACTTTAATATATTTTTGCTTTTTCTAGATTGGCTTTATATTGGGAGCTATGCTTTCCAATATACTATAGAAAACTTTTTTAGTGGCAAATTGATTCATTCAGTTCTTTCACTTTAGGAGTATTATTTTTACTGGGCCCAATTAATAGAAATACATTAACATTCTACATTAAGCTAGGTAGGATTGGGTAGGCAAGAATAAGGTACTTCAAAAGGCATGACCATGTATAAATAGCCTATCGTTACATTATGGGACAGATACCTGGAACTTAAATGGAGATTTTTTATTATAGAGCTTTCATAAGCAGAATCACACTATGGAGACAAAACAAAATAAAACAAAAAAGCATGGGGTGTGGATTCAGTCTTGTTCTACTGTACCCTATTTCCATGTCTTTGCTCATACAGCAACTATAACAAAGTTATGAAGCATGTGGGCTATGGAACCATCTGCTTAAGTTTGGTTTCCAGCTCTACTCTGCTCATCTGCAAAATGGCAACAAAAATGGTTTTCTACATCATAGAATTAAAAAAATAATAATCCATGTAAAACATTTAACAAAGTACCTGGCATACAGGAAGGGTACAACAAACATTAACACTTGTAATTGTTAAAATTGTTAGTTTTTTTTATGAGTCTCTTACGTGTATTTATCTTCAGTCACACAAAATTCTTACTGGTGGTTGTTCTATTTACTGATAATTATCCTATTTTAAAATTGTTTAAATCTGC
The DNA here is from genome assembly GCF_009829155.1 of Mustela erminea. Classification (NCBI taxonomy): domain Eukaryota; kingdom Metazoa; phylum Chordata; class Mammalia; order Carnivora; family Mustelidae; genus Mustela; species Mustela erminea. The sequence continues at coordinate 77,749,796 of NC_045635.1, read as the reverse complement.
AATAGGTCATTATTTAAAAAAAAAACCCTATCTTTTACATTTGAAAATATTAACAAAAATCTGTGGAACTTATGTATATATTTATAAAGTCTTATATAAAAGGTAGAATTTATATATATATATATATATATATATAAAATATAAACACCCAAATGAAGTGAATATTTACATATTTATGCAATGAAGTAGAATTTTTATATATAGCTATATATAACTATAAATATATAAATATAAATACCTGGATAAAGTGAATTACTAAATCATCAGAACTTAAATGGGCAAATTAACAAACTACTGCAGCCAGACTAAATTATATAGATTGCTGGTATTTAATCAGTCATAAGATTTTCAAAAAGACGAATTCGTATGTGTGTGCATGTGTGTGTGTGTGTGTATGTGTGTGTGTATATATATATATATATATATATATACATATATATATCACCAAATGAATTATTAAATATACACAGTTCTGGGGCACCTGGGTGGTGCAGTTGGTCCAACTCTTGGTTTCATCTCAGGTTCTCATCTTGTGGTCATGGGATCAAGCCCTGCATGGGGCTCCACACTCAGCCTGGAGTCTGCTTGAGATTCTCTCTCCCTCCTTCCCCATCTGCCCCTCTTACTTCTGCTCTTTCTCTCCCTCTCTCCAAAAAAAAATAAATAAACCTTTAAAAAAATATAAACACATTTCCTACTATATACTCACATTCTGATTTGCACCCATACTTTATTTGCCTTGGTACTATGAAACTAAGTATACTTACCTGTAATTCATTTGTGAGTTTTGAAGGCACTTATCCTTGTCAGAAGCTGTGGTACATGCTCAGCAATAACCGTAAGCAAAACAAACAAACAAAAAACTTCCTGCCTACCTGTAAGTTCAGTGTCTGATGGGGGACATATAAGTAAAGACAATTATAATACATTATGAAGACTACATTCTGATGGAAGTGTCATCTAAACAGAGGCCAAATGAAAAACTAATAAAGGTGTGTTCAGAAAGAAGTTAAAAATCCTCTGTCTCTGTTCCAGGAATAAAGGAGTTCAATCTAAAAACAATTTACAGGGAGTGAAAAGGCAAATGACCTTGAGACACACGAGGAAGAATTTAGATGTCCCATGAAGGCAGTAAGTAGTAAGTACCATAATAATTTACACTTTATAAAGACAATGCTGACTAGGTTATAGAAAACTGATCACAAGGAAACAAGAGTGAATGTACAAACCAGTAAGGATTCTGCTGAAGTCATCTAGGAGATGTTGTAGCACTTGTAATTGCTGAGAAATAAAACTGCATACATCCATGCGACAGGCTGCTTCTTCAATGGTTCCCAAATGCTCCCTGCCTCCTGGTCTTCGTGCCCTTGAGTAATCCCTTCTCCATGTGTGTATGAGGGCTAGACATACTTAATCATGAACTTCTAATCATGAAATTAGGCTACAGAAGACCGAGTTCCTTTTTACTTTCATTATCTCTTCACTCCATCCTGGTGTGTGCTCTTTGACAAAGCACTGTCTTTTGTAAGTAGCATTACTGAGAAGCCTTGGAGACAAGGAACTGAGGGCAGCCTCTAGACAATAGCCAGCAAATGGAAACCCTTAGTCCAGTAGTCCCAAAGAAACTGAATGCTGCCCAAAATCATGTGGATGAGCTTAAGAATAAGTATTGCCCATTCAAGCTTTCATATTAACACACAACTCTGACAATACTTTATATGCTGCCTTGTGAGGAATCTTGAGCCAGAGGACTCAGATAAGTTCTGCCAAGATTCCTGAAACTGAGAAAACAAATGTTTGTTCTTTCAAGCTGCTGAATCTTGAGGTAATTTGCTGTGCAGCTATAGGTAACTAACATAATCCACAAAAATAAAATGAAAAATTAACATTTTTTTTCAACAAGATAGTCATACACAAAAATATGAACGTGTTTTCAAGGGCAGTGGTCTACCTAGAAGCTTGTGTTAAAATGTTAAAATGTAAGTGATATTTTTATGTTATAATCTTGGATATCCTGGGTCATTTTCCATACAGTATCAGCACCTGGTAACAGGTATGAGCACCCTAATGACAAAATTTAGCTCACACAATCAACACACCTACCCTACAAGATGCTAAACTGTATTTTAAAATAATGATATGCTCATAGAATCATAGATGAGATTTGTGGTTACCAGACACAAGAGGTAGGAGTTTGGGAAGCTGGGTGAAAGTAATCAAAGGTACAAACTTCGAGGGTACCTGGGTAGCTCAGTCTGTTATGAGACCAACTCTTAATTTCAGCTAAGGTCATGATCTCAGGGTTGTGAGATCAAACCCCACATCATGCTCCACGCTGAGCATGGAGTATGCTTAAGATTCTTTCCTCCTCTCCCTTTACTCCTTGCCCTCCATCCACCTCTCGAAAAATAATAAATAGTAATACAAAAAAAAGTTTAAAGGGTAAAAACGTCCAGATATAAGATAAATTCTGGTGATATAATGTAGAACATGATGACTATACTTAACCACACTATATTGTATGCATTTTGTATTTCAAAGTTGCTAAGAGTAATTCTTAAAACTTCCCATTAGAAGGAAAAAAAAATTATAACCATGTAAGGTGATGTACAGATGTTAACTAAAGTTATTGTGGTAATCATTTTGCAATATATACATATATCAAATCAATAAACTATAAACTAAACTTACAATATTATGTCAGCTTTATCAATAAACCTGGAAAAACATTAAAAAACAAAAGCAAAACAAAAAAACAAAAAAATGGTATAAATGAAAATTATAATAATGACAATAATACCAAAAAGTATAGTTTAAACTTAGGAAAAACTTACTAAAAACCATGTATTACTGAGTAACATATTAAAAAGAATTAAATTGGGCGCCTGGGTGGCTCAGTGGGTTAAGCCGCTGCCTTCGGCTCAGGTCATGATCTCATGGTCCTGGGATCGAGTCCCGCATCGGGTTCTCTGCTCCGCGGGGAGCCTGCTTCCTCCTCTCTCTCTCTCTCTGCCTGCCTCTCTGCCTACTTGTGATCTCTCTGTGTCAAATGAATAAATAAAATCTTTTTAAAAAATAAATAAATAAATAAATAAAAATAAATAAAATAAATAAAAAGAATTAAATTTACTCTTACCAACAAAGACTAATGGACTAAAGGGATTACTTATATATAATACCTCAGAAAGCTACCACATTTGAATTTTTCTAAGTTAAATATACTTCTTAAATTGGAGAAACTTATTTTTCTTACCTCTTATGCCATGTAAGATCTAGTTTGGAACTGCATTTACTGCCATCAATATATGATTAGAACAAAACGTTAACTCTTTGTAGTTTTATATAGGTGTGTTGAAAATTTCCACTGGATTTTATTATAAATAATTTGCTTGACAAAATAAAACAACTTTTTAAAACTAAAACTAAGTTAGATATAAGAATAATTCTAAATGTGAAGGAGTATCCATGTGAATTGTACGTGCTATCAACTGAACACCTGATATTGTGCATAATCATTATAATATCAGAAAAAATTAATGAAATTGAGGAGAGATAGTCTCATAGCTAAAAAGTGTCATATTAAAATAACTATTTATACTGTTATGAATCTAACTTCAAAAGAGCCCCATGAAAAACTGATTTCATTACTTTGTTTCTTATGTGTTTTAATATATCCTTACCAAATGCATAATGACATGAAGACTGAATTCCTTCATTCATTATGAGAAGAGACAGACCTCAGGTCATAGCAATGCTTCATAATTGATAGATTCTAAGCAGAAAGCACCAAAAAAATATTTGAAAACAAATCATTTTATTCCCTCCCATAAACATACAACTTCCCAGCCTTGGTTTAAGCTCTAAAAACCTGTCTTCAGTGTCAGGATAATGGGATTACATACTTCAAAAGGAAATATAATATATATGAAACTACAGCATTAAGAAAGGATCAGTGAACTAAGCAATGCACAAATTACTAAGGACTTAACAGCAATTAAAAGCCATTGTTATGACTCTTCACTAGAGAACTGATAGTTACCATAGGGAGGTGGGGGGCATGAAACAGGTGATGGAGATTAGGAGTACACTTAAAATGAGCACTAAGTAATGTACAGAAACACTGAATCTTGTATACCTGAAAGTAACATAGCACTGTATGTGAACTATACTAGAATTAAAATATTTTAAAAATTAAAAATAAATGTTTAAAGCCATTGTTACAAAGTAAGAAAGACATTAAGAAGAAACCTTGGTTCAAATCTCAGCTTTGCCACCTACTAGCTATGTAAAAAAGACATACTTTATAATCATTCATAGTCTCAATTTCTCCACCTATAAAACAATAATAGTAGTATTTAGGGTTGGTATGAGGATTAAAGGAGATATGGATTTAAAATGCTTATGCGGCTCGTGGGACATAGTAAATGCTTAATAAATGTGCTATTATTGTTATTAATAGTGATGGTATTAGTGGTAGAAGTAGCACAATTGCCACATGTGAAGACAGAACCATTTTGATGCCTACTCATTTAGAAAGTGATGATACAGTGTCTTAAATGCTCTCTACAATTACCGACATTTATTTTTTTTTTATTTTTTTTATTTATTTTATCTTTAGCATGTGGTTTTTTTTTTTTTTAATTTCCAGCATAACAGTATTCATTATTTTTGCACCACACCCCGTGCTCCATGCAATCCGTGCCCTCTATAATACCCACCACCTGGTACCCCAACCTCCCACCCCCCGTCCCTTCAAAACCCTCAGATTGTTTTTCAGAGTCTATAGTCTCTCATGGTTCACCTCCCCTTCCAATTTCCCCCAACTCCCTTCTCCACTCTAAGTCCCCATGTCCTCCATGCTATTTGTTATGCTCCACAAATAAGTGAAACCATATGATAATTGACTCTCACTGCTTGACTTATTTCACTCAGCATAATCTCTTCCAGTCCCGTCCATGTTGCTACAAAAGTTGGGTATTCATCCTTTCTGATGGAGGCATAATACTCTATCCCCAGGGGTACAGGTCTGTGAATCACCAGGTTTACACACTTCACAGCACTCACCAAAGCACATACCCTCCCCAATGTCCATAACCCCACCCCCCTTCTCCCAAACCCCCTCCCCCCAGCAACCCTCAGTTTCTTTTGTGAGATTATGGTTTGTCTCCCTCCCAATCCCATCTTGTTTCATTTATTCTTCTCCTACCCACTTAAGCCCCCATGTTGCATCACCACTTCCTCATATCAGGGAGATCATATGATAGTTGTCTTTCTCCGCTTGACTTATTTCCCTAACCATGATACGCTCTAGTTCCATCCATGTTGTCGCAAATGGCAAGATTTCAATTCTTTTGATGGCTGCATAGTATTCCATTGTGTATATATACCACTTCTTCTTTATCCATTAATCTGTTGATGGACATCTAGGTTCTTTCCATAGTTTGACTATTGTGGACATTGCTGCTATAAACATTCGGGTGCACATGCCACTTCCGATCACTACTTTTGTATCTTTAGGGTAAATACCCAGTAGTGCAATTGCTGGGTCATAGGGTAGTTCTATTTTCAACATTATGAGGAACCTCCATACTGCTGTTTTCCAGAGTGGTTGCACCAGCTTGCATTCCCACCAACAGTGTAGGAGGGTTCCCCTTTCTCCACATCCTCGCGAGCATCTGTCATTTCCTGATTTGTTGATTTTAACCATTCTGACTGGTGTGAAGTGATATCTCATTGTGGTTTTGATTTGTATTTCCCTGATGCCGAGTGATATGGAGTACTTTTTCATGTGTCTGTTGGCCATCTGGATGTCTTCTTTGCAGAAATGTCTGTTCATGTCCTCTGCCCATTTCTTGATTGGATTCTTTGTTCTTTGGGTGTTGAGTTTGCTAAGTTCGTTATAGATTTTGGACACTAGTCCTTTATCTGATATGTCGTTTGCAAATATCTTCTCCCATTCTGTCAGTTGTCTTTTGATTTTGTTAACTGTTTCCTTTGCTGTGCAAAAGCTTTTGATCTTGATGAAATCCCAATAGTTCATTTTTGCCCTTGCTTCCCTTGCCATTGGCGATGTTCCTCAAGTGTCTTTACCCCAGGAGGAATTGCACCGCACTTACCAGGGGCTGAGTAATCCGCTTGGGTTTGCTTTCAGGAGCTTTTGTTCCCTGAGCGCTTTCCGTAGAGTTCCGGAGGACGGGAATACAAATGGCGGCCTCCTGGTCTCCAGCCCAGAGGAGCCGAGAGCCCGGGGCCCCACTCCTCAGTGTGTCCTCAGAGAACAGTGCCCAGTTACTCCCGTCTGCCTGACCTCCGGCCGCGCTCCGAGCTCACCAAGCCTGCGACCCGTTCAAGGTAACCCCACGCTGCGAGCTTACTGTCGGCTCTGTCTCTGCAGCCGGCTTTCCCGTTCCAATACCCGCAAGCTCTGCGACACTCAGACACCCCCGACCTCTCTGTGACCCTGCGGGACCTGAGGCCACGCTGACCCCGCGTGGGCCTTGCCCCGGTTTAGCCTCTGGAGCGATGACCCTCAGCGGAACAGACTTTTTACAGTCCTGATTTTGTGCTCTGTTGATCCGCCACTTGCCGGGAGCTGGCCCCTCCCCCCGGGGTCTATCTTCCCGTCGCTTTGGATTCACTTCTCCACCAGTCCTACCTTTCAGAAAGTGGTTGTTTTTCTGTTTCCAGAATTGCTGTTCTTCTCTTCGATCTGCCGATGGATTTTCAGGTGTTTGCAATTTTTAGATAAGCTATCTAGCTGATCTCCTGCTAGCTGAAGTAGTCTCAGCCTGCTACTTCTCTACCATCTTCACTCCTCTTCCACATATTTTTATTTTTAATTCGTTCTCACTATTCTTACTCCTTTTAATTTTTATAACCTACAAACCATCACAACCAGAGGTTTAATATAACATATTCCATAATATCCTTTTAACTTGAACTTTTTTTCATACATATACACGAATTTTCCTTTTTCTTTTCTATTTTTCTCAATATACATATAGATATAAGCTTCAAGGTAATCTACTTTCCTTTATCAATACTACCCCTATATATAAAACAGTTTTAATCTCCCTTTATGTCTGGAAAATTGAGGGCTTTAAAAAACATATCAAGATACACCCAGTAAGAATCAAAATAACCTTCCTCGCCCACACTGAGGATTTATAACCACCCTCCCATCTTTTTCTTCTGTCAGTGACTCTGTGTATATGTTTTTCTTCTGGTAGTATATAAATATTATTTGGAGGTTTCATTTTGGCTGGGTTTTTTTTTTTTCCTTGTCATTTACTTTTGTTGGTCATTTTCTTTGTCTGCTTTTATTTATATACCTTATAAATCTTACCTTTGGGGCCCATTCTGGCACGGTCTTCTCTTTTTTTGTTTTGTTGTCTCTCTCTTTATCTCTCCTTTTCTCTTTTCGGTGGTGACTTCTAATTGCTCAGAAATGTTCCAGGGTGTACCCTGCCTGGATCGCATAAATATTCAGGTACACATCCCCTCAAGCACCTCTCACCAAAATGACTAGGAGAATGAACACCCAAAAGAGGAAAAATTCAGAGACTGTGCCGTCTCCATCAGAGCTATTGGATATGTACATAAATAATATGTCGAAAAGGGAATTCAGGGTAACAAATATCCAGGCAATAGGTAGGTTGGAGAAAACCATAAAAAGGACAGGACCTGTCCATACGCTGTGTACAAGAGATCCATTTTGAACATAAAGATACATCCAGACTGAAAGTAAAGAGAAGCATCTTTCGTGCCAATCAGCATCCGTCCCTGATTAAAACACTTCAAAGTATAGGGACAGAGGGAACATCCCTCAACTTCATAAAATCTACCTACGAAAAACCAATAGCAAAAATCATTCTCAATGGGGAAAAGCTGACAGCCTTCCCTCTGAGATAAGGAAGAGAATAAGGACGTCTACTCTCACCACTGTGATTCAACGTAGTACTGGAAGTCCTAGCAACAGCAATTAGACAACAACAACAAAAAAAAAAGGTATTCAAACTGGCAATGAAGAAGTCAAACTCTCTCTTCACAGATGACATGATACTTTATATTGAAAACCCAAAAGACTCCAACCCCAAAACTACTAGAACTAATTCAGCAATTTAGTAATGTGGCAAGATACAAAAACAATGTACAGAAAACAGTTGCTTTCTTATACACTAACAATGAAAATATAGAAAGGGAAATTAGAGAATTGATTCCATTTACTGTAGCCCCAAGAACCATAAGATAATTGCTAATAAACCTAATCAAAGAGGTAAAGGATATATACTCAAAGAACTACAGAACACTCATGAAAGGAACTGAAGACAAAAAAAGATGGAAGAGTATTCCACGCTCATGGATAGGAAGAATAAATATTGTTAAAATGTCTATACCGCCTAGAGACATCTATACTTTCAATTCCATCCTGATCAAAATTCCAAGGGCACTTTTAAAGGAGCTAGAAAAAACAATTCTAAAATTTGTATGAAACCAGAAGAGACCCTGAATTGCTAAGGAAATGTTGAAAAAGAAAAACAAAAGTGGGGGCATCACACTGCCTGATTTCAAGCTTTACGACAAAAACTGCGATCACCAAGACAGCATGGTACTGGCACAAAACCAGACACGTAGACGAGGGGAACAGAGTAGAGAGCCCAGATATAGACCCACAACTCTGTGGTTAAATATCTTTGACAAAGCAGGAAAAAAAAATCCAATGGAAAAAAGACAGTCTCTTCAATAAATGGTGCTGAGAAAATTGAACAGATATGTGTAGAAGAATGAAACTCAACCATTCTCTTATACCATACACCCAGATAAACTTGAAATGGATAAAGACCTCAATGTGAGGCAGGAATCTATCAAAATCCTAGAGGAGAACATAGGCAGTAACCTCTTCGACATTGGCCACAGCAACTTCTTTCAAGATATGTCTCCAAAGGCAAAGGAAACAAAAGCAAAAAGAAACTTCTGGAACTTCATCAAGATCAGAAGCTTCTGCACAACAAATGAAACAGTCAACAAAACAAAGAGGCAACCCACGGAATCAGAGAAGATATTCGCAAATGACACTATAGCCAAAGGGCTGATGATATCCAAGATCTATAAAGAACTCCTCAAGCTCAACACACACAAAACAGACAATCACGTCAAAAATGGAAAAAAGACATGAACAGACACTTCTCCAAATAAGACATACAAATGGCTAATAGACACATGAAAAATTGTTCAGCATCATTAGCAATTAGGGAGATTCAAATCAAAACCACATTGAGATACCACCTTACAGCAGACAGAATGGCCAAAATTAACAAGGCAGGAAACAACAAGTGTTGGAGAGGATGTGACGAAAAGGGAACCCTCTTATACTATTGGTGGGAATGTGAGGTGGTGCAGCCACTTTGAAAACAGCGTGGAGATTCCTTGAATTCAAAATAAAACTACCTTATGACCCTGCAATTGACTACTGGGTATTTACCCCAAAGTTAAAGATGTAGTGAAAAGAGGGGCCATCTATACCCCAATGTTCACAGCAGCAATGGCCACAATTGCCAAACTGTGGAAATAACCAAGATGCCCTTCAATGGAGAAATAGATAAAGAAATATGGTCCATATATACAATGAAGCATTATGCCTTCATCAGAATGGATGAATTCCCAACTTTTTATCAACATGGATGGGACTGGAGGAGATTATGCGGAGTGAAATAAGTCAAGCAGGGAGAGTCAATTATCATATGGTTTCACTTACTTTTGGAGCATAAGAAATAACACAGAAGACATTGGGAGATGGAGAGAAGTGAGTGGGGGGAAATCGGAAGGGGAGAAAAACCATGAGACTGTGGACTCTGAGAAAAAAACTGAGGGTTTTGGAGGGGAGGGGGCTAGAGGGTTGGTTGAGACTGGTGGTGGGTATTAAGGAGGGCATGTATTGCATGGAGCACTGGGTGTGGTGCACAAACAACGAATTTTGGAACACTGAAAAAAACAAATTAAATTAAAATAAAAAAAGAACATGCCAAGTGGAAAGGGTGTTATCATCATAAGTTAAATGATATACAGGTAAATATGCTGTTTAGTTGGCTGCCTGAAAGATTTAACCCTGGTTTGTTTCCATATACATTAAAGTGTATAGTACAGAACATGCATAGTGTGTCATTAAGATGACAAATTATTTGTTAGAACACCACATCTCTCAGCACACTTTAGCACTATTTTATAGAGGGTGTACACCAAACATAGATATCTCACACTTTCATTTTATAGAGGATGTACACTCAAACATAGACATCTCACTATTTTCAAGTCAATTCTAAGAATTTCCATATTATGAAGACAGAGATGAATTAGATTTTAACACACTTTTGTTTTATCATCGCTTCACTAAATACAAAAGACTGTATTAAGCAACCACATAAGGGTAGGTATTTTCAAACATAGCTAGCAGAATCAATGACTAAGAAACACAATTTAAAATATGATTCTAGGAGCACCCGGGTGGCTCAGTAGGTTAAAACCTCTGCCTTCAGCTCAGATTATAATCCCAGGGTCCTGGGATCAAGCCCCCCATCAGGCTCTTTGCTCAGCAGGGAGCCTGCTTCCCCTCCTCTCTCTCTGACTGCCTCTCTGCCTACTTGTGATCTATTAAATAAATAAAATCTTTAAAAAAATATGATTCTAGAGGGAAAGTGCTTTTACATAAATACATCTTTAAACTCAGTTCCACCATAATTTTAAAGCTATGCTTAAGCATTTGCAAAATGGCATTTATATGCATCTGAAATATTTATAGCTCCTCAATTTTCTGTTATTATTAAAGTTAAATTACACTACAGAAATATAATACTGAAGAAGCTAAATTTTATTAACCTTTTATGTTTATTTCCTTTATTTCCTCCAAGCAACACTAAAACCAAAGAAATTGCTTACAACTTCTACGCAATTTTTATTCTTCCTGAAACCACTAGAGAACCCTAGAAATTCTAATTAGAATTAGCAGTTATAACCTACATATTTTATTACTATTTTAAGTTTAGTTATTATTAACTGTCATTACTTCTTATTTAATATCACTATTATCTATAATTACTACAGATTTTTAAGAAAAGTGGTATTATTTTTAGCCTTGGTATTTATAGGGCCCCAGATATCATCAAACTGAATACTAAACTACAACACACATATAAATTCTAAGAGTATATTATATACACTTAAAATGTGTGTATTATATACACATATATTATATACACTTAAAAGTACTAACAGGGGCTTTTGAAGCTGCATCTTAAACATATTTTTTCATTAATCCAGAGAGCATTGGGAGATATAGTTTGTCACATAGCATCATTACAGCTTGTAAGAACCTACATATTATAATCATGGGAACACAGAATTTGGGAACTAGAATACCTTAGAGATTAAGAATTCATACTAATCTGGAAATCATCATATCTTGCCTAAACTACTGGTGGTTTATTCGCAACCAATGCTTTCCAACATCACCTATCACGTTCCCATCACCTATCCATCTGCCAAAGGCCTCCTTAATAGCTTATAACCAAAATATCATGTCGCTAATGCTTAAAGAACAAAACCCCATTTCCCAGGTATGAAATCTGCCTTACCAGTTTCACCTCCAAGTCCCAACTCAATAGGCTGTGGTTTCAACAGCTGCACCTGACCCAGTATGTACCTCATCCCACCACATCCCATACTTTTCTAATGGTGTCTTCTGCCTAGAATGTCTTCTTTCCTTCTTTCCCTATAAAATTCTACTTAAATTTCAAGGCCCAGCTCAAATTATATCACCTATGGGATTTTCCCTTTCCCTACTCAAATATTAATTGTATTTCCACCCTGCATTCCTGTGCAAAAATATCTATGTTATCATCTAATATAACTTGACTAAATGTAATGTACCTCTTCCTCTCTTCCTCATTAGATGGTAAGTTTCCTGGTGCAGGAGGAACAAGACCTTCATTTCTCTCCCTCCCACTGAGTACCTTTCATATAATCAGTACTCTACAAATATAAATTAAATTACATGAGATACATTCTCTCCTAAATTAGAAATAATCTGGTTTATTAACATAAAATTAAAATCACTTAAGTAATTCAAATAGAAAGTATAATTTGATGGTAATTTCACATATTAAGTATTTACACATTTAAATATTATAGTAATCAGAGGTATTTTAAAACGTCTCTTGGGGTGTCTGATTGGCTCAGTCAAGCACCAGCTCCTGATTGCAGCTCAGGTCATGATCTCAGGGTCCTGAGACTGAGCCACATGGCTGGCTCCAGCTCATCAGTAGAAGGGGGGGGTCTGCCTGAGAATTCTTTCCCTCTCTCTCCCTCTTCTCCTCCCCCACCACTCTTGTGATCTCCCTCTCTCTTAAATAAATAAATCTTAAAAAAAAACTTCTTTCTATTCATCAATCTGAAGCACTTTGAACTCTTAAGTGAAACATTTTCTTAACACAGACTAGCAATGTTTTCAGTGCATTTAGGAAAAATAAGACATGAGCTCTCCAAACCCTTGCAACAGGAGAGAATTCTCAAAAGATTTTGGGACACTAGGTCTAAGAGCTTTGGAAATAAGTCTTAGAAACAGTGAGTGTGTTCCTCCCTCCAGAATGCAACTGAGTGAGTGGCAAGCAACAGCAAAATGGGAAAGAAAGTGGTTCCTGGAGATAGGAAAGCTAGGAAAATGTGTTTGGAGTTCACTGGAGCCAGAGCCTCCTAATTTCTTACTGATCCTGCCACCTATTGGCCAAATTATGATACTGCAAGTGACAAGGAACTTCAGCTGTTATAGTAAGTTCAATCAATAGTTACTAAGTGTCATTAAAATAAATGTCTGGAATATGCTATGATGCCTAATTATTCCTTTAAATGTCCTTTTGAAAAACAAATATTGGGGTGCCCGGGTGGCTCAGTGGGTTAGGGCCTCTGCCTTCGGCTCAGGTCATGATCTCAGGGTCCTGCAATCAAGCCCCCAACGGGCTCTCTGCTCAGTAAGGAGCCTGCTTCCCTTCCTCTCTCTCTCTCTGCCTACTTATGATCTCTGTCAAATAAATAAATAAAATCTTAAAAAAAGAAAGAAAAAGAAATCTTAGTAAAAGTAATATTACTGAAAGGTGTTCCTGACCTGCTTTGTACTCAAATACTCAAAATTAGGAAAGTAATAGTACTAGTATCACACATAAAATTCAGAGAATCTGAGCTAAGAACTAGAATGCAGTGTTCTTAGCAGTGAGTAGATGAGAGCCTTTATATAACTTTTATTAAGTTTTAGCACCTGTAATAAGAATTGCTTCTATTGTAACTGACTGGCTCTACCAAGTGCTGGAAATTCTCTTGCTGAATTAATAGCTGTATTAAGTGTCAACAACTAAAGCAAAACACACACACACACACACACACACAGCATCATGCTAAATGAAAGGGAAAGGGGAATTAATATTTGTTAAGTGCCTACTATACTAAAAACTGTGCTGGGTGTGTTGAATATATAACCTTATTTAATTCTCACAACACTACTAGATAAACATTAGTCTACTCATTTTATGGATGAGAAAATTCAGTCTTAGAGGTTACAAGTATTATAGCTGGAATGAAAGTGTGACTCCATTTCATAAAGCTTTTTCCACCATATCACACTACCTTTATAAACTCTCTAATGGATTTTATACTTACCTCTACATCTCAAAGGTCATTTTCTTCATTTGTAAAATAGAGTCCAGACTAATCATTTCTATGGTTCAGACTAACTCTAAAATTTCACAAAATCTATGATTCTTGTGGGACTCAATACAAATACATGGATAAGTAAAAGAGCAACTGCTCAATATAAAATGTTCAAAGAACTGGAGGGAGACAGCCACAGAAAAGTAAATAAAAATTGCCTTTAAATATAATAAAAGCTGTTCACCTTCACTCTGAATGTAAGAAATTAAAATTATAACATGGATGATTTACCATTTTCACCTCTGAGATGGACAAAGATTGCAGGGAAACAGATACTCATATATATTTTAAGTGCCACTATAGATACAAATTCTTTGGAAGGCACTTTGGTAATATATATCAAAATTATAAATGTATACAGCATTTAATCCAGGAATTTCACTTCTAGACTTTGTCCTACAAATAGAGCTTATGTGCTCAAAGGTATATGCAGATACACATTCACCACAGCATTGCTTGAAATACCAAAAGAGGCTGGAATTAATCTAAATACCCATTCACTGGGGACTGGTTCAATAAATTAGGATAAGTCCATACCACCAAATTCTATGCAGTTTGCCAAAAAAATGTAGTAGATGAACATAAGGTATTATGGATAACATCCAAGTACATAAAGTAAAAACAGCAAGAAGTAAAAAACAAAAAATGATGAATATACATATGCATCTAGAAGCATGGACTATTTCTAGGAGACAAAGTGAGAAATTAGTAATAGTGGTTTTCTCTGGGGAAGAAGCTGTAAATCTGGGATTGAAGGGGTAAGCTTATTATGCTCCCTTTTATTTTTTTTTTCTGTATATATACTGTGATATAGGCATTTTTACCTTTTTTAATTTAAAAAAAGTGTTTATAACAGTCTCTGGAGTCACTGAAGAACCCTTTTAATGTGAAGGTTACTTATAAGAAAAAAAAAGAACTAATGCCAAGAATTTTCAAAATGTCAGATTTCTTCTAATTACCTCTATTTCGGTGTGTGTGTGTGTGTGTGTGTGTGTGTGTGAACTTCAATCTACAAGCAACAACAAATACAGCACAAGCACCTCCAATGTGCAAGATATGACAGAACGTCTGAAAAGCAGTATTATTCACCTCTCTCAGTCTTTCTCTCTCTCTCTCTCAATCTTCCAAAATTCAGATTCTCACATTCTAGAGCATGATGTGACAAATCATACAAATGAATGGTAAAGCTCCCAATTCCAAGGGTTGGGCATATGGAATATATTAATTTCTTAGTTGTGGAGACTCATCCAGACTGAAAATATCATATGCTTATCTGAACTATCAATTCTGCAGTATTTGTAAAATAGTACTTAAAATACCAAAAATTCACAAATCCTAATAACTATGAGATTGAGAAATTACCTATATAGTATCAAAATTACGTGTAAAATTCACAAGAGGTTAAGTATCTAATCATAAACAAAGCACTCTATTTTCAAATCAGTAAAATATACTTATTAGCTACCAGATTTTGATTTTATTCCAGAAAATTTGTTTGTAGGGAAAAACTATAAAACTTCCTAGAAAAGCAAACTGATAAGTAGTATAAATGTAAGAGGAAAGACTATATACTACTGGCCAAATCTCATTCCAATTTCATGAAAATTTCTAGGCTATTAGTATTCTGTTACATTGTTTTCCCTTACAAAGTAAATTGACAAATTTATTTCCTCTACTTCTCAGTAAAAATAATAACTATAATAGAGGAGTATACTTCACATAGTAAGCAATAAAAACAAACCAACATTTTCAGATGAACAGTAATACTTAATCAAAAACAAGACTAAAAGGAGTGGTGCCTGGGTGGCTCAGTCGGTTAAGCTTCTGAATTCAGCTCAAGTCATGATCTCAGATCCTGGGATTGAGCCCCATATCAGGATTACTGCTGAGAGGGCAGTCTGCTTCTCCCTTTCCTTCTCCCTCTGTTCCTCCCCCACTTGTGCGTGTTGCAAACTCTCTCTCTCAAATAAATAAAATCTTAAAAATAAAGAAAATGAGCTATCCCCTCCTTTAGTTGCTGGGTAAAATCATTAGTTTATGTTTGACTCTGTCCAGGGTGGACAAATTATACATGTGTATATATATATTACTTAAAAATTTTAGCAAAGCACTAGACTCAATATATCAGAATAAGAATTTATATTTTTAAAAATAAGATGTACCTTTCATCTGGGTAGCAAAATTCAGTGCCAATTTTGCAAAGAGATCTGGATTTTCAAATTTGTCCTCCTTAACTTTTAACCAGAAACAGTTCTCAGATAGTTCTTTCGGTTCAATCTGAAACAAAAATAACAAAGATAAGTTTCCAAATTACTTCTTCATATTTAATTCTTCAAAGAATTCAATTTCACCAAGTTCAAATGATAGTTGCTTTATTTACCTACTTACTAAATCAATTTTAGGATCTATCAAAATAAGATTAAAGTAAATATTCACTGGGGACGTCCCAGAATTCTATCAGTGTACAGGAAAGATATACAAAAGCAATTAGCCATATAGCAAATTACATTTAAGAAAGCCTTCTATTGGAAGGAATCTTAAAAATAGTTGAGTAAATCCCTCCCCCAACACATATACATTTTTTTCTGCTCTTGGATTTTTAAAAGTGAGGAAACTAAAATTCAGAAAAGTGAATTAATTCTCCATGTTTACTGACCTGGGTGAAAATAATAATCATAAAAAATCTAGCTAACATCTTATATACCTCCTATAATGTGTCAAGTGATTCGCATATATTACTTAATCTAATCATTATAATAATCCCTTGAAATATGACCTATTATTATTTCCACATTAAAGATGAGGAAACTGTGCCCCAGAAAGTTTAAGTGGATGTCCAAACTAGCAAAGGGCAAAGACGGGAATTAAACCCAGGCAGTGTTGCTCCAGAGAACTGTGCTCTAACTACTACAGGGAAACGGAAGATTAGAATTGTGTATTTTGCAGTACACTATGATGCTTTGTGTTATATTAGTACCATTTCACTGTATGTTTAAATACTAAATGAACATATCATTAAACGTTTATACAGAGACAACTGGACCAACAGCATCTGGATCCTATAGTTTGGTGGAATGTACCTAATAAACAATAACCACATTCTAAAAATGTTAGTATCTCATTTACTCTTATGAGCAAAGCATGAGTATATATTCTTAACTAAAAACTGGTTTAACCATGATTCTGGTTAAACCAACTTACTATGTAGACACTGTCACATTTCATTCTAAGTATGTTCTTGGATGAGTCATTTCCCCAAACTGTGGTCTGGAAAATTTTATTTTTTTTCCTTTTCCCTTGATTTCAGGTCAGGCTGTGATCTCAAGGTCATGAGATCAAGCTTCATTATCAGGCTCAGGCATGGAGCCTACTTAAAGTTCTCTCTCCCTTCCCCTCTGCCTCTACTCTCCTCACATTCTTTCTCTCTCTCTCTCTCAAAAAAAAAAAAAGAAAAGAAAAGAAAAGAAAAAAGAAAGCAAAATAACATTCAATAGAAAAAATCGCTTTATATATTACATAAAAAATAATTAGGTTATATCACTACAGAATGCTGCCACCTATTCCACACTATCTAAATATTTAAAACTACAACAAGAAAAGGGTGCCTGGGTGGTTCAGTTGGTTAAGTGTCTGACTCAGCACAAGTCATGATATCAGGGTCCTGGGATTGAGGCCCACATCATGCTGTAAGCTCAGTGAGGAGTCTGCTTGTCCCTCACCCTTTGTCCCTTTCACTGCTCATGCTCTCTCTCTGATAAATAAAAATCTTTAAAAAAAAAAAACTAGGACAAATTTTTTTTCTAAAAACAAAAATAGCTATTAAAAAAAGGCTCAATAATTAAGATTATATTTAAGAATGTTATAGTACTTAACAACACTACAAGAACCAAAATCATGTTTCATTTAGTGATATATTTTATATGCTATTCTCTAGCACCATTTTCACTCTGGTTTTCCTTTTGACTTCTACATTAATTTCGAATTATCTATGGAGTTTCCAATTCGCAAGGTACTAGACTGAAAGATAAACGTAAGATGGTGAACTCACAAAGGAAAGCATGAGTCAGCAGTCATCTTCTCAAGCATTATGCAATACTTATATGCAGCAATAGTTATTCACATATTAATGATCAACTATGACTGGAAAAGCCAAAATAATCTAGTCATAAAAATAACGGGTCAAATAATCTAGTCTAGTCATAGCCATAATCACCTTTGACCAATTGATTCTCTTCATAGGCACCTCAGGTTTATATAATTTTTTCTGCTTCATCCCATAAGGCAGATCAAGAGGTACTTCTGGGAAAGGAGGAATTCCTCCTCCAAGGGGAAATGGTGGAGGAGGTCCCCCAAACAAAGGTGGTGGTGGTGGTATGCCAATCATTCCAGGTAAAGGAGGTGGAGGAGGAGGGAGAGCTCCTCCAGGTAGAGGTGGTGCTGGTGGAGGTGGTGGTGGTGGTGGTGGTGGGGATGACCCACCACCAGGCAAGAGAGGTGCTGGAGGAGGGCCTGGAATTCCTGATGAACCTGAGAGTCCATATCCCTGAAACATATGTAATACAATGTTTAAATGTTTATAG